>NC_047533.1:50006655-50339155 GCF_012275295.1 Melopsittacus undulatus
CACTCACATCAACAAAATTAACCACCATTTTGAAGTTACATACCAGAAATTTTGATTTCTCTGCCTCTCTGTTTCTTCTGAAACTTCCAAAGCAGCCTTTTCCCTATAAAAAATATGCTAATTACTAGAGTTAATGTGGAAACTTTGTCTGCTTCCAAGAAACGACTGCAGCAGCTTTGCTGCCAGGTATTCTTGATCTGGTGTGGTGGGACCATGTCTCCAGGAGCTAATTTTGAAGACACAAACTGCAAGAACAGGTTGTGATGGGCACGCTAGATGCCTAGCCGCTGTCCTAAGCAAAGAGGACATCTAGGACAGCTGCCGCCTGCCAGGCCGTGGAGCTATAATAAGAGAATAACAGTCTGAGTGACTTCAGAAATGGCTGCAAAACTAGGAAGAACTAGGAAAAAAGTGTGGGGTTTCCTTCATATACTTTTATGTAAGAAAACAGCCTGTATTTCCCCAGAGAATTCTGGTTCTTGTGGAGAAAATAGTTGTCTGCTCCTTTCCGGCACCAGCTGCAGCCTTTTGATCATACATGCAAACATGTTTTTGCTTACACCATCCTTTCAAAGATGGGACATACTTCGAATTACTAAGAAATGGCCTGTAGTATTGATTCTAACCCACATCTCAAAACTATTAAGAAGAAGCATTTGAGAAGAGATACACGACACATTTTAAATTTTCTTGAAATGAGTTTGATTAGGCAGAGGTACTGAAGAAAGAAGCTAAAATTGCAACATGTTGCTGAGAAATAATTATTTTGAAATTGTTGCTTGATGTTTGTAATGGATTTGATTCCAATGATAACCCGAAATAAAATTACTTCTGACAACATCAGCGGAATGAAAAACATCCTTACTTATGATATGTGGCTACCCTTACTAACATACTCCAAGGTATTCTACCCCAGAGAGTCAAATATTGCAGGCTAAGTATACTGCAAGCATTCAATCATCACTTGTCATTCCGTACTGAAGTTAACAGGGATACCGGCGCATTTGTTTTTCAGAAAAATAGCTTTTTTTCCTTATCTTTTGGACTCTTGAAAATAATACCGAGAATTAGGACGCTACAGCAAAGTCACGAAGAAGCACAAAGAGATTAAAGAAAGGAAAATGGGCAGAGAAGGAAAACAACAGTAAGGGAGAGGAAGATCTGTGGCTCAAGAGAAAACAAGTAAAACATTACCCCTCCACAGTCCCCTCCCTGAGCTGTGCTTACATGGTGTGGTGGACACTTGAATTTTGTATGTGGGCTCCCAAATTAGGTTCCTTCAACACTGGTATTCAAAAAAGTGCTTATACTTATAAACAATAGCTTTTCTTTTTGATAGAACATAGTAAGACAAATGAGCACACTTCCCGAAAATGAGTGGCTGTACAGTGAACTTAGCTATATAATCAAAAGTCCCAGCTTAAACAACATTCAAACAATTTGATGTGACTTTTGTCATGAAGGCAATGCAGCCTTATAAACTCTGTGTCACAAACACCAAAATAAATGGCTACCATGGGATGTAGACACAGAGAGAAAGATAAAGTGGCGTACCATTATGTGCCAAAAGTGATTTTCTTAACTCTATACGTGGTACCAGAAGAGCAGAAACAGCTGCTTTGAAGGTTTCCTCACTGCTGTCTTGGTTGCAGCTTTTTGTAAGAGCTGTTTTAAAAGGCAAAAGGGCAAACATCAATCTTTGATCTTTGTGTTGAGAGGGTGATCTATTAAAGGCTTAGCTAGCTGGGTACCTACTCCCTCCACAGCAGACTACCAAACCCATTGCTTAATCTAACAGCCTCCTATTTGCCATATCAATGTCGACCCATACGTCAAAAGCTCGGTCTCCTTTCATTAAATCTGCAAGTCATCCAAATACTTTGTTCATGAGTAAAGGTAATGGTGGGAGGCAAGACGGGAATCAAAGCAGTGTCTATGTAAAAAAAACTGAAACAAAGAAGTCTAAGATTTTTGTCTGAAAAGAATATACATTGATCCACCTCAGTAACAGTTTGACAAACACTCTTAACCAACAAAAATCTCATTCTGATCAGATTCTGATTTTGCCATTTTATCCCCATTTGTGGGTAGGCAGAAAGTTGAACAGCTGAAAGAAAAGACCCTGGAGCCACCCATCCTTGCGGAAGTCTGGCTGGTACCATGGATGCTCTTGCGGGACATTAAGGTTTTCTGAAGCCTGGCTCTGAGGTAGGACATGAGAAAAGGATTGGCAACTTCACCTGCTCCTTAACTGAACCTCCCTCAGCATGCCTTTCTTCTGAGATTGCACACATAAGCCTGTTCATTTTTGCATTAACTGGGGCCTCAGGCCAGGCTCAAGAGTCCTTATTCCATCTTGTTTCTATTTGGGAACACAGAGGAGGTCATCAGCAAACTCCTTGTGCTTCCTCTCCCTGTGCATCTAGCAAAGGAAGACGAAAGTGTAGGCAAACAATATGCCAGCTGAATTGCCCAATATGTCTATTTAATTAGCACTGTAGAAGAGCCCTAAAAGTTGTTTTCTCCTTGCTTGAAGGAGACAGAAGAAGAATATGTCATTGGCACTGGAGAGGGCAGAGTGTTTTATAGATCATTTCACCTTAACAGTCATGGAGAAAGTATTACAGTGGCATATCCAAATTGAAAAGAACAAAACCAAGGTCCCTACAGTCCTGATTTTCTCTATTGTACATCACAGGATGTGGGGTTTGATTTAGCATTTAATCCCTCTGGACAAATAAAAAGGGTGCTGGACACTGATTTTGTATGCATCTGCACTCACTCCCCACCGCATGACTGGTGCATGTGTGTCTGAAAACATCTCCATAAAAAGTGGACAAATAAATTCTTTTGCCATAGTCTCTTCAGAAGTACAGTAATTTGGAAACGTGCACAAATTGCTCTAATCTTAATTGATGGTACTGAGCTTCCTGCCTTTTACAACAGAATTCTTGCCCCCCGAAGAATCAGTTTCTGCAGGGCTCTTTTTACTTTTGTTGCTGTTATCTTCTATGACAGTCAGCTTTAAAATCAAGTGTTGTTCCCTCAAACAACTTTCACCTTTGTTTTTTAAAGCCAGTGCTCTTATTCTTTACATACATTTTTCCACATTAACGGGAAATATTCCATAAAAACACAAAAAAGACCATGCCCTGCCTTGTACTTCACATACACAGGGAACGAAAAAAGTCAAAGACGTGCACTAAAGATTTTCAAAGCATCTGACTTCCTTATGAAAATGCTTAATTTTTTCCATAAAGAAGAAAAAATTCCAGTGAGTCTGAGGATTAAGAAACAGAACATAATGATCTTCTATGCCTGTGCTAAGCATGTGGCTTCTCAAACTCGGACCATTGCAATTTTCTTTTGCAAGGCTCTCTCTTCAGCTAATTTAATTAAAATGAAGTGGTACTAGAAACACACTGTCACTATTACTATTCTGATCCTCTCCAACCAGAAGGCAACAGCTCCCACAGAGTCTCCATGCATGCTCTTTACAGCAATGCTTTTACCTACTGTTTAAAAATACCCCACAGTGCAAAGTGCATATAACTTATTTTGTACCTTCTCTCTGTTACAAAATATAAAAAGTAGGAAAAATACATTAATATTTTTTTTCCTATCTTAAAAAAATAACCTTAACATATTCAACATTTATTTCTAGCAGTTCTTTTCAATGAGAGCTTGCTGCACTCTGCATTCTCTGGTGCCAATGCTATTGTTGTGCTGTTGTCTCTGGTTTTATCAATGACAAAAACAAATTTGCCTCATAAGAGTTAATCATCTATACATAGATTTCATCCCTGAGCACAGGCTCAAAGTCCATGAACACATAATCTTTTGCAAATCAAAACCTATTTCTCCCTTTCATGCATCATTTACAATCCCAAGATGATGTACCGCTAGCATCACACCTGTATTTTAGTCCTCTTTCTTTCTGATTACCTGTCCTTTAGAAAAGAAAGCATAGGTGACCTCTACTTTTTTTCCTCTCGTATATTTTATTGTCTGTTTGTCTTGTTTTCCTTTGCTTTGCTTTTCTACCTAAAGCACTGTAAGAGAAAGCCTGGTTCAAAAAACAGAAGCAGCAGGACTACCCCAGCATGGTGCTTTTTCCTTGCATCTAGGCAGAACAGACCTTAAGAACAGTAAAATATCAGGAAAGGAGAAAGCACCCCAGCTTTCAGTTGCTGTGATTACATGACTGACCCACCAGAAGTACTGTGTAAAATGAGATCCCTTTGAGCCCTGGGGTTATCAGTATAAAGGCTAGACCTAATTTGGTTTGCAGGAGGATTTCACCAGCCTCTCTGGATAAAAGCCTGAAGCCAGCAGCAGTGTAGACTTGGGCTGCTATCCTTACGCTATCATCTGAGCAGCTCAGTTACTAGTTGTTGTGCCCTCAGTTACAACTACTGCACTAGCCAGCCAAAAATAGCAAAAGAAACCAAAAATAGCCTCAAAAAATGATAGAGCCAAAGGGCTTTGCCAGCCTGACTGGTCCAAGTTGTCAAGCCAATGCCTTCTTCTTTGGGCACCAGAATGAATCCTCACAGTCAGTGTCTCCTACAACTTTTCCTCCAGGTCCACCTTCATTGGATATATTTTCCTGAGCTTCCATTGCTTTGAAGAAGATATTCTTTTGCCACTGCCTTAAATATTTACACATTTCCATACTAAACTATATGCTATGAGCCCCAGATTCTCAGTCTGCTTAACAGAAGGTGCACAATCACTGCAACCACGCTCTATCCAACCTTTTGGCAACAATCAGGTTGACTAACAAATGTATGTTCTGATGACAGTTGCATTGTAACCGGGTGATGGGTTTTGTAGCTCTTGTGCTAGAAATCTGATACGCACAGCTTTTGACTCCCTCCTCTCCCTCCCCCCTTCAAGATACCAATAGATTATGTTAATCTCTAACTGGATACGGGTTTTGTTTGCATATAATTGCTGCTGTTTGTTATGCAAAACATTTGTCCTCAATATATTCAGAAGCAACTCTTTTCAAGGCTGGCCTTTGACATTTGTAGAATGCAGTTTGCTTTATGGCATCATGAAGTTTTTCTACAATTAAGTTTTGTGAGAAAAAAAGAATGAATATTCCACCTGCAGTGAAAAATTTCACCTGTAGTGAAGAACTTCCATGTTTCTGAATGCTGATATTAATAAAAGCTTAAAAATTTTTTTAACTACTGATTGCTGCACACCTGCCTGTCTTTCAATGGACTCCCATGGATGAAGAAAAATGAAGATGTCTTAAGTAAACAAGAATTTATTTTTTTTTTTTTTACTTTTTCTGCTGCAGTCAACTTGTTGGAAAAGCCAATTCTTACAAACAAACAAACAGGCTCAAAGTTTAATACAGCTTTTTTTCTACAGCTTTTCTTCCTACTCCCACCTTCCCTTCTTCAAGCTGAGTGTACCACAGTACCATTAAAAGCTTATGCTTTTGATCTCTGTGCAAATAAATGAGCTGAAACAAATAAAACCCAGTTCACAGGAGACTTCCAAGACATCTGGTGGAGTTATTTTTCTAAGTAATTAGACCAAATAGTGGCGTAATTCCCATATGAAAGGTACCTTCTTGCTTGGTATCCAGTTATTAGAGCCATCAAAACAGCAGTAAGTCCTGCTTCTCTCCTTGCATATGACACAAACTCTATTGATTACCAGCCTTCCCAAACAGGAACAATCGTATCCTTGATCTATGCTGGTTTATTACTCCAGTTTTTAAACCTCATTCTGGTATTGACTGAGGAAGGATGAGGCTCTTGGCTTTTTTTTTTTTCTCTCTTTATTTTCCTTGCTAACCTACTGTAGTCTTCCTTCATCCAGGGTCAATGGAACAGGCAGAAGATGGTAATGGAATAACACTCAAGTAGTTGCTCTGGATCAACACACTGCTCTAAACTGTGCTCAGGTGTGCTTTCTGCTTCTTTCTGGCTGAAAGCTGATTAAATTTCTCTTTTTTTTTTTTTTTTTTTTCTTGAATCTCCCCAGGAAAACATCATTCTAGGAACAACCCAACTGCCCTTTGGCAATCTGGGGAGAAAGTGGTTCTTGGTCTGTGACTACAATACAGTGCAACCACTGGAGTTTGTGATGCTGGGGAAGTGAACAGGGAGTAGACCTGGCTGAGAAAGCAATTGCATTTTGTTTGTGCATGGTCTCCTGGTTTATTGTTTCAAACTTGGGTAAGGTGCTCTACAATCATGTTTTACTAACTGACCTAAATGCAGAAACCACTTCTGTGCTATGACAGCAAATGTTCAGTAAAGCCAGATACAGAATTCACAGCTGAATCAAAAATGAATTAAAGTGGCTGCCATATGAAGTATCAGCTCGCCTACAACAGTGGGCTTGATATTAATGCCCTCCATCTCAGCCCTCCATGACATAACACAAACTCACCAGATGTTTCATCTACTCTCTCATCCACCACGTGGTCCTTCTGATGAACCCATTCACTGTTGCACTTAAAATAGATCTGCGTGGCTGGGCTTGCCTTGCAGTACAAATTCACAGGCTTGTTCTTCACAATGTAAGCCTCTTCGGGTTCAATGAGGAAGTGGGGCAATGGCTCTGGAGGATCAGATGGAAAAGTTTCTGGAAGTTCATGAAAGAAATCATCATCTGTAGAGGAAAGAAAAAAAAAGACAAATGAAAAAACTAAAATTCAGCTGGCAAATACTTAAAAGCACTTTCTGAAAGTTTCAAAAGGAGAAGCTTCTTTAGAAAATGTTATCTTAGGAGCATTCCTAGACCAAGGCTTAAACGCACTGGTGTTGTCAGACTAGAAGAAATTATGCCTCACATCCTGAGCTCTCTTTCCTCTGTGAGATGTGACAGGGATGTGCACATTCACACATCTGGGAATGGTCCTTTGTTATCATCAGCAGCAATACCAGCAATAAAACATTATGTTAGCACTTGGGAGAGCTGACTGCAAAACTGTAAAAAGAAATAATAGAAACTTTTGGAGGCTTCAAGGTCACACTTTCCACACACACTTATCTCACTGTTTAATCAAGTGCATGCACATAGCTAGCACTGGCTGAGGCTGGTATAAATAGGAAATAGTGCTCTTCATTTCAGATCAGCAATTTGAAATCTGCTTTAAAGGGCAGAAAACTAAATGTAAGTTCGGTTTGTGCCTCTTTGTTCATACCCTGACTCTCTTGGTAAGGCTGCTGATGAAGGTACCAAGCTATGCTTTATTTAATTCCTTTGTGGCACACTAGTCTGTGCAGTCTTTAGTATGGAGAGGAATCAGAGGTGGGACATGGGGCAGAGCAGCTGTGAGATGTTGACATTTTGAGCCAACACAGATGCATGCTATTGACGTAAGGAACCTCTGCACCTCTCTAGTGCTGCTGGTAATCAATAACATCAATGTAAAAAGTCTAGAGAAGGAGGAAAAGAATCCAGTGAACTCGAGGCAACCCTGAAAACACCTAACACACATACTTCCCTTCCTCTCTCCCTCCCTCTTCACAAATTCCCCTTTATAACCCACCCCTCTCCCCCTTTCTACAGAGGATATCTGCCACATCAGAAAGCACCAATTCAGCAGAGAAATAACCTTCTTCCATCCACCCACCCCCTGCCCCCCACCTGCAATCAATGCACAAGAACATCCAAGAAGCTCCCAGTGGCAAAGCAGAAGGTTGTACCAACTACTGACACCACCAGCAGCAAGCTGACAGGCCTGAAGACCTTATTCAATCTCCCCCTTTCTGCCTCTAAAGCAGTTATCGTTATATGGTGATGGACACTGCTGATGATCAATAAAACACTACAGAACATCAAACTAAAAATACTTTGAATGGCTGGCTATCTTCTCCCTGCCAGTATTCATGAAGATGAAATATCAGACAGCTAAATCCCCATACCCAAGACATGCCTGTGCAGGCTGTGTCCAGAATTACAAGGGGTATGAAAGGCTCTCCAGCTGCTGCTCTTCCAGGAGGAAAGAACAGGAACAGATGAAGAAGATAGGGGAAGAATGTAATATGGTACCCATCCATGCAGCTACATGGAGGTAGACTGTATGTCTTCATCAGTGATAGAAATACCTTACACAGGAAAAGATTTTTGTGAAACTATTTCTGAAGAGAACATACGTTCACCAATTTACTCATTTTTTTCCCCTTCATATTGATTTAAAAATACTCCTGCCCTTTTGGATGTCTCATTTTACAAAGAGTAACAGGCCTGACTCATTACCGTATCACTCCCTGGGAATTAGTAGAAGTGAACTGGTTCAATGATAGAATTTTTATCACTTTTTCATCATTCCTTTTTTTCTGCAATTTCCTTTTTCATTCTGACCACACCACCCTGCTTTTCTGCAATCCCATTTCCTCTCCCCATTAGGTACTTCTTCCTTGCTCCACTTTCATCCCCGTTTTTTTCAAAAGAGAAAGACAAGTTATGGTAAGTTAATGGGAATTCACATTTTGTTTCATGACAACAAAACATGTCTGAGCCAAAGCATTCCTCATACACTTCTATCTGTATGTCTCTCTCTTCCCCACTCCCTCTGTCTCCCTCTCGCACATGCTGCTCCATAGACATCCACTACATAGAACCATTAGAGATGAATCATTTCCTCTGAATTGCCACAGGACGTATCTTTTTCTTCTGGTCATTTAATTGCAAATCAGTGAGCAGACAGATGGAAACTAACAAAGCACACATATGCTTCATAATTAAACAAGTATTGCTTCACTAATTTCTGGTGACTGGAAGAACAAATGTATGTATTTTCACCACTAGTTTTCTGCACATTATCAATGACAATACTTACACTGCCTGACCAATTAACTGCATCTTATCAAAGATGTAACTAGAAGGTCTAAAAGGAAGGATTAGCAAGCTGCAGAGAAGAAAACAGGTGGGATTTAAAATAATTTTTTCATCAGCCTGGAGAACGTGTGTGGGCTTTGGCTTTTCTTCCTGAAGGTAACTGCTTCTGCAGTTTAAGTGCTGTTTTTATTTTAAAGCGGATTCACAGTATTGCTCAGTACAACCTAATCTCATGTTTTGATTGTGGTGATCACTGTTTCTCTTCACCAGCCTGGCATCCTGCAGTCAGGTACAAACCAGTTTTCTTACAGGTTTCTTTCTATAATTCCACCTTACTCTTTTTAAGCAATAACAAAGCCCAGCTTTATTTTTCCACATTTTTTTCTCATTGCTATTGAGAGGCATTTGAACTGCTCTTAAATGTTAGGAACGTAGATGGAAACGATTCACAAAGTGTCACACAAGACAAGAGTGTGCAGAAGCTGCCTTGACCCTGGAAACTGGCTTTTAAAACCTGCACTTTTAGAATAAATATAAGACAGTAGCTAAGAAGGGTCTTCTTTTTCTTTTTAATCTGGAGTATGTTCATTCAATCCTTGCATGTGTACTGTTGCTATCAGTAGCAACACTGGAGTAATTTTTCTAGAGCAGATTCTCAAGAGAAGCATCCAGAATATGATCACAACTGAGTTTGGCAGAAAAACCCCAATCACACTGCAAGTTAGTCCTACCTCCACTAGCATTCAGGGCCCCTGGTTCCTTCTATCAATTGCTGAAAGGTAACAGGCAGCTTAATCAGCCTGTGTGAATCACAGTGGGAAGTCACTTGGTGTTCCCTGCTTTCCCCAAAGAGATGTGATCGGCTGCCCAGGCACACCAGCCACCACCAGCAGAAGTTGCAGGGTGGTTATTTACAGGTATATGGGGTGTGCAGCCACAGCTCCCCTGTCCCAGGCTGTGGTACTCGCCTCTCAGGATGAGGATGGGTTGAGGAGAAAGAACCTTAAATCTTCTAATGATGGCTTGCCTATCACAACAGAAATGGCTGTAGCACAGCTTAGGATGCTGATGTGGGGCAGATTTTGAACCAATACTCATAGAAGCAGGCTGTAAAAGATGTTTAAGAGCATCGAGTCCAACCATTACCTCAGCACTGCCAAGACCACCACTAAACCATATCACTGAAGGCCTCATCTATGCATCTTGGATCCAAGCCTTGCATTTTTTTTTTAATTAGACTAACAGGCTATTATGCTTCCATTGTAATACTTGCAGGAACATGTGAGCATAATTATAATGTTAGTGTAATTATAAACCACAATATTCTTTAAAAAAATTTCACACAGATATTTACCTCTGAAAATGACAATAGAGGACATTTGACCACGCTGAGTCTTATTTGCAACTCTCTATAAAACAAACTTCTGGTAACACCAAAGCAATCTCACGAATCAGTGTTTTCACGAGGCCACTGTTTCTAACAATCCAATAAATACTTAAATCAAGGTTTCTCCTGACCAGCTCTAGTTAAAGATAGGTCATTCCTCTGTCCATGCGACGACCAAACTCTGACTTAAGCTTTTCAGGGATGACTTTGTTATAACTGTGTGGCCTGCTGGGGCTCTTTCTGTAATTTGGATGGGGGTTGCCTGCCATTGTGCACTCCATCACTATACAAGGGTATAAATCTTGCCTGAGACTTTGATCTGAATCTTCGTGACAGTTATCACTGGTTATTAAAGATGTTCATCTCCCAGTGGTGCGACAAAGCAGCAAACTTTATAACTATCTTATTTACCTCTTCTAAGTAGATAGACATTTTTTCCTTCTGTCTGGAGGAAAAAAAGCTATTTAAACCATTTGGGACTGATCTGAGAGTGTAGATACAAACACTAAAAATTCACATACTTGATTTCCTATCATTATGCCAATATCATGTGCAGCAAGTTCCCCTTCAACCTTGATCAAACACAAATGCAAGGCACACATCGTTCTCTCTTCTTGTAACAAATCCCCTTCTGTGCTCAGTAACTTTGAGCTGCAAGTTTACTTCTGCAGCATGTCACATTCATCTTTATTTTCACATAATAAGTGTACAGCCCATCTGTTGTTATTGACTGATTTATATTAGCAAGACAAAAGACCTGATTAATGGTACCACTAAACTGGTTTTGCTCCTGCAATTCATTCATATTATAAAAACAAATTTTAAAAAGGCATTTTAATCTATAAAATTAATTTGGAGTTTTTATTTTAGTTGCTGGCTCAAATATAGATATGCTCTTTTATTTACCTTCTGTAATATCTGACAACTACATGTATCTTTTAACCATAAGTCAAATGTAAAATCTATAGGAACAGGTGAAGTGCCACTGAAATCAGCATTGATAAAAGCTGGCATGGACTGTCACGCATTGGGATTGTAGTTTAATATTAGATCAGTTTTATTTTAAGGTAAAACAAACCTTTGCCTAAGCTAGGCAAAGATTTGATGTTACGAAAGGTCTTTGTTCTTTTCATGCATTTGTTTGTAGAACTGTACACATTATAGTTCTTCATGCATAACAAGTGAAAAAGGAGATTTTATGGTATACTTCCCTTTTTATGGACTAGTATCCCTGCTCTAATCTGTGGCAGGAAAATATTTTGCTCTGTACACCAATCTATTCATCTCTAGATCACTGGTTTTATTACTATATATCAAGCTTTAATTCTCATCAACCCAGCATATAACTCACTATATCTTGGAACTATGAGACTTGAACTATTATTGCTTAGATCATAATATATTGGAGCATTATCTCTTTGTGTAAGACCTGAAGCAAATTCTTCTCAAATGGAATTTACTTCAGAATGATTCAAGAGCAATTTAAAATGAATGGCTGCAAAGCTAATTCTATTTGCATTTGGATGCCCCTCACTCGGCAAGATCATTCCCCATGCACTGCAAGAAAGGCAGCTGGAGTTGACTGTATGGATGGGATTTCTGTTCAGTTTTTTTTCATGTTATGATTAAAAAGCTTTCTAGAGCAACAAGTACTGTTTACTGTGAAATTAACAGCAGGTGCTAGTTCAGTAGAACAGCTTATCAGGATGGAGACAAGGGGCTGGATTACAGTGCACATGTTTTCAGGAAAGGAAAATTGTTCAGCTGGAAGTCCTTTGGTCTCAGGGTTTTCTGTCCTTCTAGGAAGGGTATGCACAATCATGGTGCCACCAAATGGAAAGCAAGGAAGCAAAACATCCTGTATACCACACAGCCCACCTCTATCTTATAGCCCCATAACACCAGTGGATCTATGAATGCATAATCAGGCCAAGCTTAATAAGAAATGGGAGAAAACAGGATTTTTTTCTAGGAATTACTATTGAGTAGTTCCCATATCAGAGGGATTTTTTTGCCCCCACCTCAGCCCTAGAGACTAAACAGGACATTGGCACAGCAAAGTGCAGCCCATGCCTTGAAGGAGAAAGCACATTTTCCTGCCCTGCCCTTGGATAAAAAGGAGGAAGAGGGTGGCTTTCTCAGCACGTATTATCTGTCACAGCTACCTCCAGCTGATTGCAAGGTAGGCATGCAATAAGGCAATCATACGTTATTCTTCAGCATCTCAAAAGTAGAAGATTTCACCAAATAGCCCAGGAAGATTGCAAATTTATAACAGCATAGTATTTGGCCAGCTTGGAAGGCTGGATGAATTCACTGCAGGGCTTTACACCCCTAAAGAGGAGGCTTGGTTTTGTGGCAGCCCACAAACCAGATGCTTGTTGAACCTTGCTGAACTCTTGTGAAAGCAAGGTCAAGGGAAATTCAGACTCGAATGTACTGAGCACCCACAACATTAAATGCTCTTTTTGGCAGGGAAAGCAGAGTGCAGGAAAAGTCACAGAGTCTGGGAAAAGTCATAGAGAAATCGATAGGACATACAATGTTAATCTTTTTGGGGTGACTTCCGTATACAAGCAAAATAAATAAAGACCATAAAGAGGAATGAACTTCCCCTGCACCTGCACAGCTCAGTGAAGACCCTCCTAGCACACCTCAGCTACACAACACATCCCCAGGAGGTTAAACCCAAGCTTTGCATGCACTTTGAAAACAATGAACATATCCACTGAGTGCCTGTGTATAGATCAGAAGGCTGCTGGCAAAAGCCTAACCCCTGCACCAAACACACACTCAGCTAACAAAACCCAAACACATTCTTTCCTGTCCTCCTGCACCCCTACCAAAACTACAATGTCCACAGAGACATGGGAATCAATATGCAAGACACTGCCAGACACAGGCACCAACCTGAAGCCCTTTCAAAAACCACATGAATGGGATTCTTATACAAGAAATACTGGATTTTTTGCTCAACTAAAGAGTCCAGGAAGAAGGTTTCCATTATTCAATGACAGACCTACATGGAACACCCTGAGAAGGTAGGCTATGAAATGTCTAATACACTAATAGTATTCATTATGAGCATTCTACCCCAACCAGCCTTTCCCAGAAAGCTTGAAAGGGCTGAAGGTTAGAAGAAACTGCTATGCTTTTCTTTGCAATAGCAGTGCATGGCCTGGCGTTAGACAGGGTGCTTGCTAAGACTGGGAGTTGTGGTTCCAAAGCAGGAATGCTTCATTGGCAGCACCATGCCGAGCAGGTGCCTCTCCTCTTGTGCACTCCTTTCCGTGCTCCTCTCTCACATGAATGCTGCATAGTTAGATACAGAGGAAGATGAAAGAGTGAACAGTTACCACTTGGCCAGGGCCAATGTGGTCACTGTGCAACTATGTTACCTACAAGCTGTCAGCTTGTGCTCCATATCCCCTGCTTTGGTAGCACCATTTCCCTTTGCTCAGGTCAATGCTTGGAATGTATTTTGCCTGACTTACCCTGATAAACTGCACTGCTGGAAATCAGCAATTAATTCAACTGGAGTCAGATCTAATTTGCATCATATTAAGCAAAAGAAGAATCAGGTCTAGATGAGGAAAACACTGACTGTACCAGTATAAAGCAGCTTGCAAGTTATATATTACTGTCTGGGAAAAAAAAACACAACTTCCCCTAGTTTGTTTACCTCATAATTATAATTAAAGTTTCTGTTTCTCTTGAGACTAATGGCAATTTTATGATCAATCAGATCAGAAGAAAACTAAGGACAAAACATGCATCCTCAAAACAACTCCCACAGTCCTCTGCAAGGAGAGAGACTGCTTTATACACCCCATTGCTAATCAAAGACAAAAATTGCAGGTATATACACAGACATAACATTTAAGGTTTGGCATCCAGAACTTCACCACTGCCCTGAGACAAACTGTTAAGACTACCAGATGCTGCCTGAACATGCAAGAGATGGTACAGATACTGGTTGCCACAGGACCTGGTGTAGGAAAAGGACAGAATATGGTAAGATTTCAAACAATGCAATGAAATTATTCTCTGTTGTGTATAAAAAGCACCAAGCTGTTCTTTGGGCAATGAGGTTTATGCTAATTGTTGTTAGTATAAGAAATCTAATCCAGTGATCTGAAAGTGCTATTTATTATGAGGGTGCCTAACCATATAAATGCATACAACAAGAGGAGGCAAATCATTGGGGATCAGGCTGATTTATGAGCATTAACAGTGTGAAATGTCAAGTGAAGGCACAAAGGCCCTGTTTCTTTGCTGCCCTGCCTTGTGTGCCAGCAGCCACCATCCCTCTTTACAACACTTTAATTCTCAGCTACTATAAGATTGGCTCAGTTACTGTGCCATGAATATCACAAGCACAGCACCTGAAAACAAAACAAGAGAGTTTGTACAAACAGTAAATCACATCAGTGACATTTCTTGGTAATTATTATCCTGTGGATGATTGCTCTCCTTTGTCCTGTTGCTTTCTTGTTCTGCTTCCAGGGTTGTCAAGCACTAGAACAGGTTACCCTGTGAGAGAAGTGGCTGAGTTGCCATCCCTGGAGGTATTTAAAAGCCACGTAGGTGTGGCACTTAGGGACATGGTTTAGTGGTGGACTTGGCCGGATTAGTGGTTGGACATGATGATCTTAGAGGTCTTTTCCAACCTAGACAATTAAGTGATTCTATGATTTGTTTAAAACTAGTAAAATATTCATGCTTCAAAACAAAAACATAGCAAAAGTGGGTTGCAGTCTGTCTCTGAAACTTAATCTCTCTTATCCTGTCATATAACAAAACCACAGAAAACAAAATGCAAGTGTTACTTTGCCAAGCACACACACTGTATTCCTTAAGTGTGAGCTCTAGGCATTTAGTCTGATTAGAGAACGAACACAACTCCTGTTAGACATGGTTTGCTTGTAGTGTTCTAACAGTCTGGCTGCATGTTATTGTTAGTCCTGTTTTCTCTGATACTAATGCAATGTATGAACCGTGGAGAAACTTCCAGTGTCAGACCACGAGTCCTGCCTGTAAAACTGAAATGTATTTTTACTTTTGAATGGGTCTGCATGACGGCATGGGATCCCTCCTTTGCCTGCAAAGCAAAGTTTCTAATTCAAAACATTTCTGCCCCAGCTGCCATTAGTAGTCATAATGGTTGACATGGGGTCAAAAAATTATTAAACCTCTGAGGAGCATCACTTCCTCTCCAGTGTTAGGCTTCGCTTTCTTTTGACACATTAGTCCTAAAGCAGCTCCAGGCTCTTGACCCCTCCTTTAACCCTGATAACTAATTAAAGATGGACAAGGCTTTGGCTAAAATACTTTGTGTTAAATCTATTCATTCTCAAGTCCCCTTTGGGCACTCTGTCACACTGGACAGAGCCTGTTGTATATACATGGACATGAAAGTAGGTGCCTGTTACAATAATATGAAAAGTCTTTTTACAAGACCTAACTTAACCTTTGTGGTTAGAGGTAGGATGCATTTTACAGCACAGAAAATACATTCTCAACACCTACCAGGAACAAGTTTCCTGGGTATAGTCCAAAGCATACTGGTCAGGAAAAATCCAAGGATAATTAATTCTGTATCTATTTTTAGAATCAGAAGTTCAGACTCAGGTCCTTCATCTGACTGCTATGTCAGCAGTCCAAATGCAGCATCCCAAACGCAATGAACAAATGAAGAGTTGAGCCTACCTTTTCTCATGCAAGGATTTCTTAAGGCTTTATCATATATACTAGAAGCAATGACAGAGCTCAGGCTGCAGAGTCGTCCGCTGTGGGCAGACGGATTTTAGGGCCAGTGGTAAATCATATTACACAGCGCAAGTTGGTTTAATATAGATACATCTGTGTGCAACCTATTGTTGATGGCTCAGGCACAATGAAAGGAGTCCCATACTGCTAGCTTGAGAGGGGATCTGTAACTGAACATGGTACTTTGCAAACGTTTTCTTAGTGTTTTATGTTGTTTCATATAATAATTGAGCTTGCTTCTTGCATCATTATGTTAGGGTTGAAATGTCAATCCTTTGGTTCCAGCAAGAATTGTTATTTTTCTTCTTACTTTTCCCATTATTAAAACTGCTGCAGAGCTCTGCTCACAGATTTCTAATGCTTTCAATGCAAGCGTCTTTCTCAGCAAAGAGTGATGATCCCACATCTTGCAATTAATAGAACTGAGATCTAGTGGGATGTCATGGATCCTGATTTCATGAGCTATCTGAAGTGTACCGTTAATCTAGTTACTGCAATCATTCCATATCTGAAAAACACAGGACACTTGCCTATACCTAATATAACAGCTCAGTTGTATGGCCACCTGGTTAAGGCAGTGAGCTGAGACCCAGGGGATAGATATTTTTGTGTGATCTTGGGGTAATCTACTTTCTCAGGTTCGGAGTCCCATCTGCAAAATGGATGTAGCAGACTAATAGGCAGCACTCTCATTTGAACTGAGTAAACAACTCAGTACTCATTTTGTCCCTTCAAAATATTTCCAAAATACCTGTCAGCATCATTTACTAAACAGCCAACAACTGTTACACAAAGGACCACAAACAAATCTATGTTTATGAAATAATTAGGGAACAAAGTCTGGTTATCTTGGAACTGATGCAAGTTTTGCTGCTGGTCTTCCTCTGTATTAACGGAGCAGTTGAGGAGCAGGACTTGAGCAGGAGCCTGATGTTGGGATGCTCTGAACGACCCCCTCCACAGGCTAGGGGCAACCTAGTAAGATTGCTGTCCAGAGACTAACATTAGGCCTCATGAATATCTACCTACCCACTACTTTTTCCATGGACCTTAATGAGATTATTATTTGCCTGGTGCCTGTTACCTAATTTCATCCACAGCCAATTTTTCAAGAACCATAAATTATTTTGTATGAGGTTGATTTATCCCAGCAGAAGTCCAAATTGAATTAGAAATCCATTAACTAAATTCTAAGCCGGAGCTTCTGGGGAGATAGGGAAAGGGAGGGGGAAACTTGGGAATGTGAGTACCAGATGTGGAAAAGGGGAAAAAGATCCTTAAAAGAAGTAGAAAAGGAATAGAAAAGATAAATATCTTCTTATTGAATTAAACACCCAGGTATTTAGGAAGCCAGATGGAAGAACATGAAAGAAAGAAAAGAAAGAAAAGAAAGAAAAGAAAGAAAAGAAAAGAAAGAAAAGAAAGAAAGAAAGAAAGAAAGAAAGAGAAAAGAAAGAAAAGAAAGAAAGAAAGAAAGAAAGAAAGAGAAAGAAAGAAAGAAAGAAAGAGAGAGAGAGAGAGAGAGAAAGAAAGAAAGAAAGAAAGAAAGAAAGGATCTGAAATATGACCCAGATTTTTATTTATTTATTTAGACTAGCAATTGGTTTTGTAAATACATGAGACTTCGTAAGCAGATAAAAAGCACTGGTCTGCTTCAATATCACAGCTGCATTCGTGAAAATAACAGATTGTGTGTACCATATATATTAACAAAGCTAATAATAAGGTGTTCAACCAAATCTTAGTACCAAATAATGAAATATATTCCACCCTCTGAAGGAAAATGAAAGCAAGAAAGGCTTATTTACTCTGGAAACATGCAGGATGATTTAATCAGCTACCATCCCTCATGCAGAGCCTGTTTATTTGAGGAGACACATGGACAATGTACCTCTTTGAGCACACATTTATTTACAGCAGAGCACATCCTCTCCCCTTGCCACTCTACCCCACCATTAGTAGACTCAGCAAATGAAGGATGATAGAAGGAGAATGCAGCTGGTTCATTGACATTAACACCCACCTTACTGTTTTCTAAAGCTGGAACCTATGATGAACAGATCCCAAAGCTCACATAAGGAAACTGAAGTACAGTCCCTCTCATGTGAGTTACAGAAGCAGACTACACCCACACAGTTATTTCAGGAGTCCATGAATGGTCTGAAGTATTTGGTTACAGACTGGGAATTTCCCCCTGCAATGATTAATTTCATTCATACTTTCCAGATTTTCATTCATTTTTCCACAGATTTCCAAGGTCTTGCTGATTTCTTATTCTCAAACTTTGTAACAATTAATTAAATAAATACATTTTAAAATTCAAAGAGCATCCTGAGACAGCAGGGTCCTGACTTTGTTTTACCTTCAACTCAACCTTTAGCCCAAGTGTTTGTGAAGTATTACCCTCTACATAATGAAAAGCACCCAAGATAGCTAAATAGAAGTTGTTGAGACCTGACAGCAAATGTGCAGTGCCTATGCAAAGCTCTGACATGTGCCATCAGACTTCTTCCAGATCCCTGCATGTAAAACTCTAGTACCAGCAAAGAGCATGGTCACCTCTCCTAGCCACCAACCTACCCTTTACCTTCAGATCTTTTCAAGTTCAATCCATGGTCACTAGCAGGAAGAACAAGGGAAGAAAAGGAAAAATGAAACCTTCTGAATACTCAGTAATGGCAGTTACAATTGGCAATCGTAATTAAAATGGAGAAATCTCCAGCAAATGCTGAGAACAGATCCAGCACCGAAGCTGTGTGGAGAGATGTGCTGATGTTCAAAGACTAACAGCTGAAGTTTAACTCCTGGATCCATCACACAATGACTTGCTTCCCTTTCTTAACTACTAATAGTTTCTTGTCTGCCACATCCATTTTTAATGTAAGGTTCCCATAGGGACTGATAACTCTTAATATGACAAAGAAAATGCTGCTGGAAGGGGGGCTCCAGATGCTGAGCAGCAAAAGCCTTGCTACCAAGTTACATTGTTGTTTCTCAACAGTGCTGTGAGTTGGTTTGAACTAAGTCAAAAGCACTATGAAACTGGAACTATAGGCCAGATAATAACAGTATAGTGTTTCAGTAGCTGAAAGCACTTAGGCAGAAACAGAGCAGAAAGTGGCTTGAAGTGTTTCTAGCTTGACTGCCTCTAGCAACAGGGCTAAGAAACACAGAGAGATCTACCCATGTCTTGCAGATACCACAGAGGCTAACAGACTGTGTAGCACACAGGATGATATCATTTAGCCAGGGTTAAGCTTTCCCTTAGATGTGCACTACCTGTATTTGGACACATAGTCATTTATACCTCCCTTGTGTCTAAAGAAAGCAGTATCGCTCAATAACACCTCAGATTATTCCAAGAAATCACATTTCTCTTTATCTCACTCTAGTCAAAAACCATAAATCTTTGAGGTCTCAACTCCCTGCATGAGTAACTTCACTGCCTGTGCCAGAGCCCTTGCCCTAACCAGAAGCAAGTAGGCTCCTTTGGTTTTGATTTTTAAAGTACAGATCTGCACTCAAAAAGACAGCACAGCAATGCTAATGAATCAATCCAAAACATAAAGCAGCACTGTACAGGAACAGTAGAAAAACAATTTGCAGGATTTGCTCAATGTGTTTCGTATTACTGTATCGCATTTATTTACTCAGCACTCCTTAGCAGGTCAGCTTGAAGCTGGGGAGCAATGAATCAGTGCTCTAATCTCCCTCCCTATCATCCCCAGCCTTTCTGAAGAAACCAATATTCAGCCCCAGCTGAATCTATTGAATCCTTATCATAAACACTGTGACTAGAGAAACACAGACCTACACTGACTGATTCGAGCATTAGACATATGTATTTCAATCCTACTTTCTAATTTCTCATATCTGACCTTCTTCATTCCTTTTCCTGGGTCTTCTGTCCTACCTTTTACTCCCCATTTTTATCCTTCTCTTTCTTGCCTCTAGGCTCTCTACCCCCTTTTAATTCCACACCCCTCCCATCCTTTTTTCCTCATGTTCAGCAAACCCGAATGGTCAGGGATTTCCCTATGTTGTTACAAATGGATGAAGATTAATAGCCAAGAAGAGAAGACAGAGGATAGTTGAGGACAGAAATCTCGCAAAAGCCAACGTCAAACCAAAATAGTTGTACCTACTTTTATAACTCTCAGAATAATGAACTACAGATTACTCACATTCATGCAAAATCCACCCATCCATGTAACAGCAATAGTATTCCAATATTTAAATAAGGCAAGAGGTAATCCTGTTTTATTTTCGTGTCTAACTAGAGACTACAGTTTAAAGTGGTTCTCTGGTTAGTATGAACAACTTTTTTTTTTTCCTGCTTTTCATTTGGCAAAATTAGCTTGAATAGCACAAGTTCATTTTGACATTAGGAAGCCTCATTCAGTAGGTTTCTAATTTGTGACCAGCAGAGCACAGTGGTATTAAATTAAACATCTGTAAATATATGGCAGAAGGTCACATTATGTGATTGTACAAGGTTTGGGGCAGAAAGGGTAGAAAACACATAAATTAACTGTTAGCCATAGTATGCAAGTGTTTTACACCAAAAAGGTAATTTGCAATGGCTCCATTTCATTCTCTAAGCTACATTTCCTTTTAAGTGGCAAAATCCCAGCACATGAGCAAATTAATATCTAAATTGAAGCAGCAGCTGTGCATTTGGGTAATAATTGTATGCAAGAAACCTCAGAAGCCCATTGCTAATACCTAAAGCGAGGGGTGTGTTTTGGTTGGATTCCCACTGTACTCGGAGCTGATGCCAAAACGCATTACAGCACAGCTGAAAACAGGTATTGTATGAGCAAGACAGTCAGCATTTTGCCTTGGGAGTCTGGGCTGTAGCTTCCTGTTAATGAACAAAATCTCTGTTAGCTGAGTTGCTTCTTTCCCTAGTCCAATTCTGCTGTTTGGTAACATGTAGTACACTGTCACCCTACCAACACAGCACTTCCCACCACTGTAAATTAACCTGAATTAGCCCTGCCTCCCCAGAAAAAGAAAAAAACCCAACAGTATTACTACTATATAATTATCTATTACATTAATCTCTGGCAATGTGCTGAAGTTAGACTGTTCTGTGCGATTTAGTCACAGATGGAGGTATTTTTGAGTGACTTGTTCTCCTTCAGGATCCTTGTTCCCATGTAGGACAGTCTAGGCTCTGGCCAGGTGAGCAGAAACTCAGTTTGGAAGTTGAGTTGGAAAGGACTATTTTACACATAAGCCAGGCAGCAAATAGGCCAGGATACTGGGGACACACTTTAATGTATCACACACACTTCAGTGATAACAAATTACCATCCAGTTTCTTCACTTCCTTACCCAGGGCAGCTTCTTTCAAGTCCTAAGGATTCCCCCACTGCATCCCTCAAACCCTGTGACCTTCAAGCTTGGAGACAAGTTGTCCTGTATCATCCCCACTTGCCATAACCACCACAACTGCCTTCCCCCAATGACTGCAGTACCTCCTGACTTCATATTTCCCTATCCTGCTACTCTGAGGTGGAAAAATATCATTACCCCAAGAATATGCTTAATATATGCAAAGGTAATCTTGGACACAGGAGAAGGGACTAGGCAGCAGCATAGAACAAGTTGCTGTACATGACAGTTCATTTCTGGATAGCTAAGGAGATTAATGCCTTCACCTGCTGCTCGTGCATTACTGTCCCCAGCCATACAGAGATGAAATGCTGTCATGTACAGCAACTTGCTCTTCACTGCTCAAGCAGAGCAAACTCATGCAGTGACTGCTCTCTTGAACCCCACACCATGGTGCAGAATGTTTAATTAAGGAAAGCATGAATATGAAGCATGCTTTGTATTTAAATAATGTACTGTAAATGCTACAGCACCAAATAACTTGAGGAAAAGTGTAAAAAATGATGCAGCCATAAACTGTCTTAGCACAGATCACAGCAGTCAGCTATAAAACCAGTTGTCTCTATCTTTGTTAAATGAATAACAAAGGATATCACTCAAGCCCTTCTTCATATTTGTCCCACTTTCTGTTTGTATTACTGCTCTTATCATTTGCCATTTCTAGTATCTCCTTACAAATCTGAAATAATGGTTCTCCAGATAATTTTTTTTTTAATTTGTATTTATATCATGAATAAACATTAGGAAAAAATGCTAAGCTGGTTGCTTTAACACCCAGAAACAGACACATTAAGGAGCTCCTGCAAGTGCACAGTAATCCTGCCCTCCTGCCAGAGAACTTGTCCATTTCCTCCCCAGCAGTGGTCTCATGCATCTTGGAGACAAAGAGGTGTGGGTTTTTTATTTTCCTTTTTTTGCTTACAGCATGGGGATCCTGTCAGACTGGCAGCTGGTTGAATCAGGAAACAAACCCACTTTTCTGAAATCAGCCTAGTCTTCACCCTTCTAGATATCCCTAGTCTTATTTCTAGGGGTAAGGTTGTCACTCTGAGTAGATATTTTTGCCATAGCCTAGAGAATTAGACTCGATTCTTCTTTTAAAGCATTTTTTTTCAGTTTTACTAGACTGTTTTAAAAGAGCAAACCTTATCTCTGAAGCTATCTAACACACGGGCTCTCTGCTAAGGCTGCAAATTATGACCAACCTTGATGCCAAGATCCATGCAACAGGAAAGCGTTCATCACAAAGCCAGCAGGAGCACAGATTAACTTCACAACTCTCAGGTGATTGTTTGACTTCTACAACAAGAACTTTCATCTTCAGCAACCTCAGATCAGAAATAAACCAAAACTAAACCATACTGCTGTCCCCAAATCTTCCAAACAAATCCTGTTCAGCTGTCCACCTGCACTCTGCAAGTCAGAATACACCTGTAACTGAACTAAAGTAATGTTTGTCAATAAAATTCATAAAACTACCTGAATATCTTGATCCCAGTCCATATACATCAACCTTAAGCTACAGTAGGGTACAGGATTTTGATTTGTACATCAGCATCATGATAGGGCCCCATGATAGTTCCCACCATAACTGCAGTCAGGACAACTCACGTTACAGTTGACAGCTCAGAAACTTGGAGAGACTAAATATATTTGGGGAATACATATCTATTTAGATTTATATAGATAAAAGAGATGCTTTTCTTTAGTAAGAATAACTGTTTCCTTCTGGAAAATAAAAGTTTGCACCAAAATCGGCATTCTTGAGCTTGTATTTACTGGTCTTGCAGCTGCTTCCCCTAATGTCATATGAAAACGATTGCCTTCATCAAGAGTAGCATTGATCTCATTATTTGGTACAATTTTCTCAAATTATTTACTTCTAGCCTTATTGTCTCATCAGCTATATCCATTCATTTCACTCGTTCCCCTGCTTTCAGGGCTTCCTGATCTTATTTCTGGGATGAACCAGATTTCAACTACTTAGATATATATATATTAGTCAGTTTGACACACTCCGTAAACACCCCCGTTTACATACACTAGCAACCTTACTGAGATGGTTAAGAAGGCAAAGCATTTTAAATCAGGAACACCCATATGGATCTTAATAGTCTTGTGGGCTGGGAAAATAAAAGCCTTTTCATGTTGTGGATGTTATTGTTCCTATAAGCAAAAACTTGCACCATATTCTGTCTCCTCTAGAGGGATAATGTAGGTGCGACATCATGAGACCTGTGAAGACGTGAGCCAAGAGATTTTATGCTCTCTTGGTCATTCTATTCATCTTGTCCTTTGCCTATAAACTTGAAGGACTGTAACAGGGTAAACGTAATCTGAAAGAGCCATCAGATAGGTAACAGCTCTTGCGCTAAATACATCTGCCTGAGCTTGATCCTTGTTGAGAAAAACACATTATTGTAATTATTTATTGTATAGAATTCCTCCCCATTTTTAATTTTCCAACCATGATTCTCCCCAGAAGTGACCCAATTGAATTTAAAAAGACAGAGAGAGAGAGAGAGAGTGAGAATATGAAAGCTGGAGAAAATTAGCATGCAATAAGCACTTCTTCCTGTCAATTTTCTTGTCTCCTTTTATTAACAGATTTGTTTTTGAAGCAATTATACACGTGCAATCCATTTGTGGCATCTCTTTACTTGCCTCCTGACATAGCCATTATTAGGGCTGTCACAGCTGATCGGCTAACAACTAGAGAAAGACAGTTCTGCAGTGTCCTGGTACTGCCAGTCAATACCAGCCAAATAATAACAACACAGCCTGCGAGCTGCCTATTATTTTTCTCTCCAGTAGCTGTACTGAGAACATTTCCTGCAGAATTTTGACAGAAGCAGGGAAATGGAGGATGGTCTTCATGTGCTCCACAAATCACGTGCTAGCTGCAGTCACTGCTATTTCACATATCCTTACAAGCAGGCACCAACCATGACTTGTGCTAAGCTCTGAGCAACACCCATTACATCCCCAGCCTGTAGCCCATGCACTTCAGGAATGATTCAGGAATATTCCCATGAACGTATGGAACTGCTGGTCCTGTTGCTCAGGAGCAAGCTGAGTATGCCCTGAGGTTTCCAAAACTAAATGCAACCCAGCTGCCTGGATGAATTTCCCCCCTCTGGTAGAGAGGGAAAACCGGCAAAGCTGTCCATTAACATGAAGAACCTGTGAGAGCAGGGCCGGGAGTGCCAGCACTTTTTTTCAATCATACATCATTATGGAACATTTGATTACCATTGCTGTAAAGCATGCTGTGTGCTGACTGTATCAGTTTTGCCAGGAAATTTGCAAGCACACTGTATTACAGCTACCAACAGCTGTGTCCCATGCTGCAATGATATCTCAATTCTCTGTGCAAGGATGTGCCAGTCAGGTGGGAGCACAACTTCGTGTCTGTTGCATGTCTTTTACTGGCTTTCCCTGGGCTCTCAGTGTCCTAAGTGAGGGCAATGTGAACCATGTTCCTGACAGGCATGGAAAGGAGGATTTCACATCTCACATAGGAAGCAAGTCCAGACCAATATAACATAAACCTTGTGGTCCTGTGGGGAAGGAAGCCAGGCTACATACAGATTTGTGTGTACACAGGGATTATGAGGTCAGTCCCAGCTCTGCCACAGAAAACTTGAGTAACCATGGGCAAGCCATTCTGTGGGATAGTACGTTAATATTTTAAAGCCTGGCAGGGGCAAAGATGCCCTTTCACTGCATTCATGCTGCATCTAGAACAGAGTGAGCTTAGCCTTGAAGTTAAAGGCACAGCTATGTGTCTACAACAGCATTCCCAAAATTACAGGATTTAGGCACAGATGTGACAAAACATTTAAACCTCAAGATGGAAGACACTTGACCTTCTACCAATAATGAACTTATGACTCTGATCAAAGAAATGTTTCTCTGTGAGACAATGCAAATAAGCTGATTAACATGTGAGTTTACTTTAAAACAAGCTCTTCAAGAAATTTGGTCTGTGGATGTCAGACCATTTCCTTCTCATTACTGGATAAGATGGATGCATTATGCTTCCCTTTGAGTTAAATCTAGGTCTACATCACAATTTGAATTGTATTTGCAGGCACTGAGCCACTTTAATCTTTATGGCTTGGATAATAAAACCGATGAATATGTGACAGGTTTCTCTTCAGTACATTGTGTGCCAGTCCACCTGGGACCCTGGATATTTAGCTTCCATCTCAACCTGCAGTGCTGGATCTTTAACAGCGTTTCTACCAGTGGTAGAAAGATAAATGAAAGCTGCTGTCTAGATACTCTGCAGTCAGAAATAGCCAGGGGCTCACTGAAATAGCATGCAGAAGCTGGGCATGTGTCAAGGGAGGGAACCTTTCAGTACTTTTCCAATGATTCTTTTTAACATTGAGCACATTTTTTTAAATATTTTTTTTTTCAGGATTAGCACATAGAATCATAGAACAGTTAGGGTTGGAAAGGACCTTAAGATCATCCAGTTCCAACCCCCCTGCCATGGGCAGGGACATGATTGTACCATAGAGAATTTAATGTAGAATTGACATCTTTCCAAATGGTTCAAATTTCTTATTGCTCTGAAAGGGGCAGAGGTCATAATTTACCTATTGTTAGGTGGCTATTTTGAGAATATTTATCTCCCATTATTCCCAAGGGACTACAGATAGTTACAGAAAAAGACAACTTCACTTCTTTTAAAATAATGAAAAACGCAGTAATGTGAAGAGAAGCCACCAAAGCACAGCTCTGTCACTTGTCTCTGGATGTTATGGGGAGGTGGCAGCAGTCTTAAAAAAAGGAAAGCAGGCATTTACAGATACAGGGTGGGAAGCCCTAGCAGCAGATGGGGATACTGCAGAGAGAGGGAGCATAGGTGCACGTGGGAAGGTGTGCATCTAAGGAAAGGCTAAACGCATGGGGACACATCATAATCACACAGTCAGAGATGAGGAAAAACTGCCATTCAAGATTATCTTAACCTAAATCAGCATCAGAAATGTCAAATACCTCAATCATAATAAAAGGGCTGTTAAATGGGGGTAGTGAGCATTTAGCTTGTTTAGATAGTGAGCACTTCCCTACCTTGATAAGCATGGATCTCTGAACTGAAATCTAAATATCCTGCATTTATAACCCTGATTAGGAATAATTGGACTGTGTTTTGATCAAAATTATAGACATCTACATTGCAGCACTGCTCCATTTTAACACAGGCCTTGCCTCCTACTAATGGTATTCCATGAAAAATAATACCAGTCCTATTCCAAAATACAGTTACACAATATAATCTTCACTGACTTTCTCTGGTATTCTCAAACAGCTCATCCCCTATACTGTCAACAGAAATGGGCTTCTGTGCAGAGTCAGAAAAATTCTTACCCAACTCTTGGCTACTGTAAGGAACTGCCTTGTACCAACTGTCAAGCTCTTCCAATGTGCCAGAGTAATATGTCTTCAGTCTGCTGAGACTGAAGGATTTGGCGTAATGCACGGAATGTACATGCAAATGGAAGCAGAACCCCTGTTCTGCAGTTACCCAAACACACAATTATTTTTCCTGATAGCAAGCAGTATTTGTGCCCTTTGTTTGTGCAACACATTCCACAGACCTGGTACAACTGGTTGTTGTTTCTAGTAAAATTGTCATTTAAACAGTAATACTGGTTTTGCAAATTCTGCAGTTGAAGGAGCCTGGGCTTATGAAGAAATAAATGCCAATTTGCCTCTTTAGGTGTATCTGTGCTCTAGATTAAATAGCAACTGGACAGTGCTTGCAATGAGGATGATGATCATGGGATTGTGCAGATGTGTGAAGCCAGGAAGTCAAACACCAGTTTTTGCCCTATGCCTTTAACACAAGCAGTGCAGAGCACAATTTCAGGTCTGCCTGAGCTGCCTCTGAACCAGGCTGCTATCGCAGTGCTGACTGAATGAACGACATGAGTAATTCTCTGCCTAGTTATTCATGAAGTCATGGCTGACCAAAGCAAAGCTTTTACTGACAGGCAGTGCATATTTCTGCAGCATAGCCTTTGTGTAACATCAGAGAATGAGACTGAATATGTAATAAAGTTGTGCTCCCTGGAAAAGGAACTGTGGAATGAATCAAGCAGAAGAAAAATTTATCCTAACCATTTCCTTTGCTGGGTGAATTGGCAGTCTATCAAGAATAAAATCAAGACTTCAATAAACTATCCATGCCTTAAAATGTCTATCAAACAAGGGCTCTGAAAGTACGTAATACAAGTACTAAGATACTTTTCTTATCAAAGAAACAAGTACATGAAAGCATGGGCCTTTGAAACAAATAAAAATGTGACTGTTCACTGTGTCGCTGTACAAAAAAAAACTGTGTTTTTTTCTCCTGCTATTCAAATAGTATTTTTTCTTATTATATTAATTTTATTCTAAGAGATTTTCTCAAGATGTTAAGAGGTGAAACACTAGTCTTTAAAAGCAACACACTAAGCAGGCATTACCTTCACAGCTCCTTATAGCTTACAGCTTCAGACAGTATTTGGAAGAGACCTGTTTCTAAGATATTCCCCCCTGTTTTACTCAGCCTCTCTGCCTCTCTTGCTGTTATTTAGATGCAAAGAAATAATGCTTTGGAACCAGGATGAATAAAGGCCCTTGGCACAACCTCATCTGAGCCATATTAAAAATGCTCCTTCATTCCTCAGTCTGGCAATCAGCTGAGTTCCTCACCTGTCCCAAATCAATATTATGATATAGATTGTACAAACTTAGTTATTGACTTCATGAGACTTCTATTTTACTGTGAAAAATCAAGAAGGGCTTTAGAAGGAACACATTAAAAACAAGGAGCTAAAAACAAACAGATGACAAACAAGACACAACCAAGCCTCTCAGGCTATTAATATTTCCTACATAGATTAATGAAATCAGTTGAATTCCCATCTCTTATGTCTCAGAGCTTACATGCAACTCTCAGTCATAAGTCAAAAGCTAATTTGACATAAAGAATAAACAGGAGTAAGCAAAGGCTGGAGATGCTTACTGATCTCAGGGCTGGTTATTTTTACATGTGTTTATGAAACTGTTCTAAGTATAAGCCAACATTTTGCTCCTTAGAAAACTGACGAACATGCTTTGGCTCAGATTTTCTAAGTTAAAAATAAGATGTGTTTGAGGTAGGTGACCATTTTCCATCACAGCCTCTGTTGCTACTTGCACCTGCACCAAAATCACTGTCTCCACCCTCTCATAGTTAGGTCCCAGTGACTCCATTCAATGGAGGGGCTCTCTTCAGCATCTGTGGGATTTTGACCTGAAACTTGCAGTATAATATTAACTTCATATAGGGAAACAGCCTTAGCTAATGCTTTAGGATACATCATTTCAATGCTGTGCCATTCTGAGACTGAGGAAAGAAAGGCCAGATTTTCAGTATTTCCAAGTGACATTTCAATCACTATCAGGAAAGCAAAACTTCTCTATACCAACTGAAGGTCTTTTCTTCAAAGGACTGCAGGTAAAACATATGCAATTTTGCCATAGTAACTGAGGCAAAAAATTACACATTTTCAGGGAAAGAATGGTATTCATGAAGGAACTGTGTCAAGGAATCATTTCAGCCTTTTTTCTGCAGCAAAACATCCTCACAGTTCCACATCTTAAGACATACAATGCATAACACAAACATGGTAGAAAAAATGCCTACTTTTGCACACAGTTACAAATATTTGTACATTTGTTGCCAACTTTAGACACCCTTTTTGATGATGCGTCTGCTGTCATAAGGGATATAATTAAGCTGCTTCCTATCTATTAAGTAGTAGTAGCATGCTACCTCCTACTGCTGTTTCCTAGACTGTAGCAGTTCCAACCACAAAATGACATAAAACTTTCACCACTGATGGCTGTTGTTTAATGCTAATTTCTTTGTGCTTACTAAGAGAAATTGCTATTGACTGCTTTCATTAGGAAAGTATTGACCCTTATCCACTGGAACATCCTGGAAAAGAAATTCACTAAATGTGCCCATATTTCATTCTCTGAACATCAAGGTAGAAGAGTCATGCTGAAGGATACGGCTTATTTAATCCAAAATTAAAATTTTATAGGCTACATTACCTAAAGTAAATTGCTTAATACATTCAGATGAACAGCTGCTTTCTAAGTGTTTGGCTTCCATGTTTTCAAGGCCTAAATTAAGCTAAACAAAAGAACATCACTGCTAGCACCACAGACTTTCAGGAGATGAGATATGCTATACCTAAATTTAAGAGGCAGAATTTACATTCAGCGAAGCAGTGATCTTCAGCGCATTCCTCTAATACAGCCTTCCTAGTTTAATTTTCCTTCCAGTAATAGCTTTTTCAATATACATTTCACATGCTCATGAACTGTACAGCAAAAAATATAACAATTGTAGTCATATTTGCCACTTGCTAGCCATTATATAGAAAGCCACAGAAGTTCAAAGATCCAGTATGCCCTTAAGATTTTGGTAGCTGGACCCAACATCGATTCAGCTGCTTTCATGTCCCAGGCAAATACATCTCACCAATACAGAACATTATGGCACAGTAAATGAATCCAGTCAGGTCTCTCTTTGCACATGACATTGTCCTGCATCTGCACAGAACCACTTTAAATGTGTGCCAAGAGTCAAACATTTAAGGAAAAGCCCTGTCCAGGCTCTATATTTTACGGGACAGGGGTACTTGTGCCACTGGCTGGGAGACCTCTCCAGCTTCAGACCTTCCATGAAAGTTAGTGATGGAAAGTGACAATTTTGGACATTATATGGTAGCTCAGTCTCCATTTTGGCTAATGCAGAGTACCACTTCAGAAAGTCAGAACCCAGTAATATCGCCATAAAATCCATCAGGTTCATTTACATCCCTGCCATCAATAACCTGCACAGCTGTGCAGACTCCCTGCAAGCCAAGCTGAAGGACACAATATCAAATTCACAAATAAATGCCAGTGGTATATGACATCTACTAGCTCCTCATAACTGACGCTACATGTAACTTTCAAAACCCTGTCACAAATTTATTTGTCGTAGTTTTCACCATTTACCTGTTTCCTCCCAAGTGATCTATCTCCTTGAATACATGCCCAAGGAGGAGCCAAGAATGCTCACTCCAAGATACTGACCCACTTCCATCAGTTGCTCTTCTAAGTTAATTTATTCTCCTTTTAAACAAATGTGTAAGTGGAAAGCAGGAGGAGAACACTACGTGTGGAGAAGAAAGCCATGCCATAAAATCTGAGGCATATGAGAATATATAACACCTTTGATAAACTCCCTTGCAGTCTGTCTCCTACCACATCCATACCCTTAAGACTTCTAATACTACAGAAGCATGCAAAGAGTTGCAAATAGTCACCATTGGGTTTTATTAATCCATTTGGAATTGTGGAATTGTTTTGTTGAAATTATGACAATCCAACACAAAACTGTCCATTTTCATGTAGCACTGATATATGAATATGTATAGAAAAATGGTGCAGCAAAACTATTTTATATGCCAGACTTGTGACAAGGATTTTTATGTGATCAGCAGAGGCCCATTTTAAAAAAGCAGTGACATTTACTATAAGCCTGATTATATACCTTACCCACAAATTAATCTCATTAAGATTTATTTCAGCATTCTAAACTTCTATACATATGTCTGTGTGGCTCTATTATTGATATAATTATTGTTTATTAGTTCTGTTCTGATAGTGTTCAAATACTACAATTAGAACGAAGGCCAAACATGCAGTACAAATACCTATTAAATTTTCCTGCACTGGCAAGCATAGTGTCTAGAAAAAAACAAAAGAAGATGGGAGAAAACCAGAATCAAATGAAAAAATCAGACCAGCTTCTGATCACTGCCTCTTCTTCCTTCCCAACTGTTGTGCCATTTCATTCAGCATGAATCTTTGAAAGCTTAAGCACAACACTCCTTATAATAAACTAAACCACTGCCTTTTGCTATCACATTATTAGTTTTGACTCTTCCTTGTCACTGCCATTATGTAAAGGCACAAAGCCTTCTGGGATCTTTAAATCAACATTAGTGATCCACACCTATTCAGCTTCATAATGATCTTTATTAATCACATCTCTCCTCCCAACATTCATTAAATACATGCACTTATCCCTGCCTACTCACTCCTGAGGAGAGAGACGTCTGCTGCTACAGGTTTGGACCTATCCATGAATGTCCCGACTACAGCCCACTGTGCCAACACACTTCTCGCACTGTGAGCCACAGGAGCTGTGCATCCCTATGTGTGCATGCGGCACATCCACATACCTTGAGCATTGTGTAAATAAACAATAAACAGACTAAGTTACTAATTACATTCCCAAAACTCAAAGGGACAAAAATATATGAAGTTCAAATCAGCAAATGATAGGCAGCAGCCTGAAAAGTGCTGACTGAGCTACAGGGGCCGCAGGACTGGATCCCGTTTTCTGAAAGAAAGAGAGCTGAACACAGGGCACAGACATTTAAGTTGATTCCAACCATTTATTAAGCGGCCTCTTTTCACTTGCAACCTTCCCTTGAAAAATGGTCATAATACATTTTTAGATCCACCAGACTGAACTGGCAAGGAGTGCAGTGAGGATTAAGCAATTAACAGTTACGTGTTCATTTAAAATCCTTCTGAGAAAGCTACTTTATGTATTACTAGTAGTAATCACAAGAATGATTACTGGTGTGTTACTTCCAACAGAGACTTGAACAAAATCTGTATAGATTTGAACAGAATAACCACAAGAGGTCCAGCTCTTGCATAACTTTTGATAAAGGATTTGCAAGCTCCTGGCAACTGATTTAGAAAGCTCTGCTTTCACTGTTTTCTAAGATAAGCCACCAAGAAAAGAATTTATTTTCACTTTTCCAAATGTCTTTACAAGAAAGCCTCATGCTGTAAAGGGAGTAATCTGGCCCTGCATTGACACATTTCCAAGGCTTGTCAAAAAGTTCCATTTGCTTACACCAGAGTTTCTACATTCTTCTGCAAAACACACCGTCACTCTGGACGTAACGACATTACAAGGGCAAACAAGATAAAACAGCAGCAGATGTTGTTTCTGTGCCCCTCTGCAAGAATTCCTGCCAGCTTGCTTCTCCGCCTCAAAATCTGCAGAAGTTGGGGCTCTGATGTCACCTTGCCTAGACAGCTCTGGGCCTTTTATGCTGTCTAGCATTATTACCAGTGATATAATAAGCACAGCTACATCTTCATCTAATGCTATTCACTGCATGTACTTAGTGTCTGCCTGTATTATGCCATTATAAGTGGTGGAGGAAGAAAAGAGTAAGCAGAAGGAATAACAAGCAGAATTTTCTTGGAATAATGTTTTTCAGCCTTGGACTGATAATGGGCTGCTGTCAAATATATTCCCATCATTACTGACACACAAAGCTGTCTAACTTTATAACATTTGTTTTACTAATTGAACAATCAATTATTAACATAGATTATTTTCATATTCGTAAACAGCACTGCATACAAACACATGCTTGATCTGACAGAGCCTCAGGTCCAATTTATACCCCTCAAGCAACTCAATAGCCTTTGATTTCCATTAACACTATGCTCTCGTGTACTGTTTCAGCTCCTTGTATTTTACTTCTGCCCCTAAATGCCACCCAGCCAAGTAACTCTAACATCTATGTTCTTTAATCTCTTCATCTGCAAAATCCCCCAAATCCTTCTTTCCTTATCAGCACACTGACAGGGTAAGCTCAAATGCAAGCACTCTTTGCACTGCTTTTTGTCATTAGAGTACAGTTCACTTGGTCACAACAAAATGCTTTGAATCTCATCAGAGGTAATGGCCTTTAGCTGCACCAGGGGAGGCTGAGACTGGATATTAGTAGAGAACCCACCTGACAGATGAGAATTGTCTATCCCTGAGCTTCAGTGTCCCAAGACCGCCATCAGTTTGAGTTTACAACCATTAATTACACCACAGCCACCAGAAAACCTTGCTGCTTTGCCTTCCAAGCAATTGCTCTGATGGAGCAGCCAGCCAACTGTCCCTGAGCTTTAGCTGCTCAACCCAGGCTGAAGTCAGCCTGTGTGAGTATTCATGTCATTGTGTTAAAACTCACACCAAAGCTGAGCCCATAGGCTGTGTACATTATATGTAAGCAGGCACCAGCCCGCACGAATAATGATTTTCAAAGCAAGATTCTTCTGTTATCAGGACACTTTCTGAAAGACAAACCCTACAATTTTAGTAATCTTAGTGCAGTTTCGGTCCCACCTGGAAGCCACACAGGAATGTTATGTACATTATCTGAGCCACTTCACTTGAATCAAATGAACTTATCTGCTGCCCTACCTTGCTCTCCTTCAGTGATCACAGAATCATAGAACAGTTTGGGCTGGAAGGGACCTTCAAAAGCCATTTAGTCCAACCTCCCTGAAATGAGCAGGGACATCTTCAGCTAGATCAGGTTGCCTAAAACCCCATTCAGCCTGGCCTTAAATGTCTCCAGGGATGGCGCATTGATCAGCTCTCTGGGCAATCTGTGCTAGCATTTTATCACCCTCATCGTAAAAATTTTTGCATGAAAACAACCAAGCTGGAAGAAGTATCAGACTTGCATGTAGAGGGGCTTGAACAGATTATTGTTTCAGGATCACTGATTGCGAATTTCACATCCTAAAATCCTTGTTAATCCTACCTTCCTGCTAAAGTAAATAAGTAAAAGAATCAAACTGCCTTGGCATTAGACTTAAGGCACGAAACTTTGATGGTCTCCCGTTTTTCCCCAACCTACAAGGACATTTTAAAAATCATTCTTCGATTCCTCTTTTACATTTGGTGTGAGAGTCCTTGAAATGCCCTGCTCATACTGAGGTTTGTAGGAAAACCATGGTTTGACTGTTTCTCCTGCCTGTGCATCTACACACGCAAACACACTTTTGAGAATTCACTTCATAAAGGTTTTAGAAAATTCATCCTGAGTATGGATTAACAAAAAAAAGGGGGGGGGACAAAAAAAGGCATATTGATTCTTTGCTGGTTTCGTTAAGAATTCAAGCTGAAGAAACCATAAAGAATTTCATCCACACGTAGGTTGCGGTCCTCTGACCACAAGCAGGCAGGCATGCAGACATCCCTTGCAACACGCCACAGGCACTTTCAGAGGTACGCCCACAGAGGGAGTTGCACTTGGTAGCAAATGAAGAAAGGGGAGCAGGATGGGAATAAACTAAATCCAGAGCCAAGTTTTCACCCAGAATCACTGAAGGCTATAAACACAAAGAACACCAACACTAGGCTGAGTTTGACGTGTTTGAGGCAGCTTGACCTAGCAGCCGACACTGATGCTGGTGAATGCAGTTCTGCTACATGAAGCCCATTTCCAAACTTCAGAGCAACTCTTCTTCAAAAATAATGCCCAGCCTGCAGGCAAGCACAAGACAAAGCATAGGAAGACACTGCATATAAAGGAAAACCATCAAGAATCGAGGGCCCCATCCAGCAATTCAATTAATTAATGTGCAGAACAACAGCCCAATGACACTGCTTTTTGTCTCGAAGTAAGGCTGGGCTTTAATGGACCAACTGTAATTACCACTGCTCTGAACGTCCACACACTCATGCCAGGAGAGCTCTGGAAATACCCAAATACCTCCCCACAATAAGTCTGTTTCCTTACTCAGGTAAACAGGCCTGGTTTCTCACCAGAGCAATCCAAATGAGTAACAGATGGTTATAAATGCAGGATTAGCAAAATATGCAACAAGTCCCAAAATTACTTTCCCTTCCTTCTCTACAAATACATACAGGAGTTTTTGCCTCAGAGTAGGCCCCCTCCCTAATTTCTCCCCGCCACTGGAATATGTACTCCAATTAAACTAAGAATGAGAAAAAGAAACCATCTTTTCTGCATCTTTCTGTTTCACCTTTCCTAACCCTGATACGTACAGAGGAATTCAAGCATTTCCTATGCCTAAGCAGCTGTTGGTAACATGATTAGCAATGTTCCTGCTCTTTTCTTTCAATACATACTTTCGTCATGATTGAGTGTTCCAGAGTTTTAAATGATTAAGGAGACAAAAAGACAGAGAGTGACAAGCAAGGAAAAAAACAGATAAGAAACGGATTACTCTCTTGGAAACTGAAAACTCCTCTAGAGACCCAAGGCCTTCAAGTTCATTTAAACATTAACAAACTTTACATTTCAAATCATATCTAGGAGGACAAGCGATAGGATTACACGGTTAAATCTATAAGCATTGATTTTGTCTCAGTCACAGATGCACCCTGTGCAGTATTGGAAAATCTGCTAAGAAGATAAGGTTATGACACATGGTAAATAGCATGCAGCCATGGCTTAAATAAACTTGTGTCTTTAAAAAAAATCCACCACAAGAGTCACGTTGTCTGAAAAACATAAATGCTTCTAGATGCACCTTTCCCAGTGCTGGCATTTCTTTTGGAGGTTGCTGCAGAACCTGTGTGAATCACTGTTACCAGAAAAAAATGTGTTTTGACTGACTGCTTTCTAAAAATCACCCTGCACCTCTACATGTTAAAATCATCATATTGTTTTGTACAATATGCATGTGTATCTCAAGACAGTCTTGCTATGCTCCCAGCTCAAACAAGCCTATCAGTCACCAGTGCACCATTATTTTTAAGGCAATATGTTTATCTTCCTTAGGTTCTTGGCTTCTATGGGAACCACTCTCGAGTTTTTTAAGTGATGGATATATGAATTCACAAAGCAGCTCAAGACATATTGTAACGCGATTTCTTCTTCCATACTTACCCCCAAACAAGAAATCTTCGAGAGACCTTGAGTTAGAGTGGCAAAGATGGGAAACAGGCAATGTTTCATCACTCCCATTTAACTTTCTTCCATCAAGTCTTTATCATATGCTTCTTCAGCATAACCAAGAATTGACATACTCTATGCAACTAAGGGAGTAAAGCAGGGAAGACACTTTCCTAAAGATGTAGGGCTGAAAATTTGGATCTCATTCTGAAAACCTCCAAAGGACTCAAAGCTGGCTGCCAGCTGACTCTAATTTAAACAAGCTTGCTTTTATTTGAGGTACAAAGTCAAAGGCAGTAACACATTACTGCTACCACATCCACTTAACTGCTGGTCCATAAACTGCTGCCCTTTAACTGTACTAGAAGGGTGCACAACTAGGTATTTTAATGCAGCTGACCTTCTCCTTTTTCAGCTGGGGGTTGGATTGTTTTTTTTTTTTCATTCTGAAAGAAGACCTATATGCTATATCCTAACATTGCATTATGCTATGTAACATCACTCTTAACAGAGAATCATAGAATGTTTTGTGTTGGAAGGGACCTTAAAATCGTCTGTTTCCAATCCCTCTGCCATGGGCAGGGACACCTTCCACTAGAGCAGGTTGCTCACGGCCCCATCCAACCTGGCCTTTAACACTTCCAGGGATGTGGCAGCCACAGCTTTTCTGGACAATATTCCAGTGTTTCACCACTACAGTAAATAACTATGTCCTTATATCTATTTTGAATCTACCTTTTTCCAGTTCAATGCCATTCCACTCTGTCCTATCACTACATGTCCTTTTAAAAGGCTTTTTAAAGCCCCTCTCCAGCTTTCTTGTAGGTACTGGAAAGATGCTATAAGGTCTCCCCAGAGCCTTCTCTTCTAGATAGCAACTCTCTCAGCCTGTCTTCACAGGAAGTGTGTTACCAGAAGAGAATTCTCACTGACACCTTTTATTTAGATCTGATTAAGTACACATCATTAACACAAGCAGAACCTGTAGTGTACAGTGCAGTATAAGCATCTGCTATGTTACACAACTACGTAACACTTTGGTTTAGCCAGCCCTGTAAAAAGGTTGATGCTACTTAACCACTAAACTTAATTCTCTATCTTCTGGTGCAAAGCAAATTTAAGAAAATTAACTTCTTATAGAAAATACTGGGATGCATTAGAAAGACCTTGGGACCAAATGCTCTTATTGCAAGTCTCCCATGTACGTACTTCGTGTCATCTACGCCGAGGATTACTAAGTATTGGGACAATTCAACAGCAGGCAGAATATGGTTTGGTCTTTCCCTGGCAGACCTGCTGCTAAAATCACAACTAGTAAGTATAATGCTGTTGTTGTTTCCCCTGATCCTTTCTTCCTCTCCCACCCACATAGGTTTGGACCTAGAGGTCTGTCTCTCCTGGCTCCCTGCTCCTGTCCCACCTGCATGTTTCTTGGCTCCTGACCTTGAACAAAGTGATATTGAGGGAACAGGTGCTGTCAGTGCAAAGCAGCAACCTCCACATCCTGATGCTACAAGCCATTCACTGCCAAATTTACTAACTTGTGAGTGGGCATTCAAGACCAGATCTATGTTTTCCTTCCCCAGCACTGGGATAGACAACAATATATCTTTATTCAGCCCACTAGAGTCCACAGCTGATCTGTGGTCTTAGATCTGTAGCATAACCCAAACATAAGATTTAGGTCTTGCTTGTAAAAACCAGACCCCAAACTAGTGAAAAATACACTTAGTCATAACTTCAAAAATGGGTCATCTCAGCAAAGGAAGCAGGTGCCTGTGTTAGCATGCAGGCATATTTTAGGGAGTGTGGGGGAAGACAGGAAGTAGGACAGGTTTTAGAATTTTCGTTTTTCAATGTAAAATGAAAAATTAGAGGGAAGGATTATTTCCAGTGTCTTTACATACTCTGAGCTGAAATTTTAAGCACCAAAATCAATGATCTTGAGCCCCACAACATCTGAAGGACAGATATGATCTTTGGAACCCCAGTTATTATAGTAAAATGTGAGCTCTGAGTAGTATCAGACAAAGCATTATGAAGTATCCAACCTCTGAGATGCACAATTTGATTCAAGAAAAACTCAGTGAAAATGTCATAGATATCCAAATTTTACTTAGAAAGACCCCTCATAATTTCTATTGAATTTTTGCTATTCTGCTATATACCTCCAACTGGGAACAGGCACAAATTAAGATGGAATTTAAAGACAAGCACTGACTCTGAACATAGGCAATGACCTACAGCGGGTTAAGAACTAAAGTAAAACCAGTGTGAATACTTGAACCTGACCACTTTTAGGTTACAGGTCTGGCTGCAGTGATCCAAGAGAGACACAACTGAACAAGAGCCACAACACCCTGGAGAAAAGCTAGATGAGCAACAGAAGTATAGTATCCCTAAAAGTTCTTGGATCAGCAAATCTGAATGATCAGGGCATCTGGTCTCAGAAATGCTAATACACAATTTTGTAATTAAAGATTTTAAAAATCATTGTGTGTACATGTACAGGCATAATGAGCCAAATTCTGCTTTCAATGTGCCTGGGTATAAATCCGAAACAGATCTATCAATTTCAGTAGAAATGTAGTAAATCCATGTAACTGCAAATTAAAGTTATTTTTAATACAATTTATCCAAAAGATTTGTGCTTAGCTGTCGTGGTTCAAACCCAACCACAGAGCTCGTTCACTCACTCCCCCCCTCCTTCTCCCCCAGCTCCCAGAGAGCTGGGGAGGAGAATCCAAAGAATGTAGCTCCCATGGGTTGAGATAAGAACAGTTTAATAACTAAGGTATAACACAGATCACTACTGCTACTACCAATAATAATAATAATGATAAAGGAAATAACAAGTGAAGAGAATATGACACCTCACCAACCAGCCGACCAATAACTCACCCATCCTGCCCAACTGAACACTGACTTATACCTCCTACAACCCCCCAGAGAGCTAGCCCTTAAGGGTAACTCTCGGTTACATCCTGGGCATGATGTTCTATGGTATGGAATACCTTTTTGGCTAGCTTGAGTCAGGTGTCCTGTCTCTCCTTCCTTGCAGCCTCCCCTCCTCCTTGGCAGAGCATGAGACTCACAAAGTCCTTGGCCAGAGTAAACATTGTAACTACAGTTATAGTAGTATATAACTGTAACAGTAACGACAGTAACTACAAACATAGGTGCCATCAGCACCGTTCCCAGGCCGAAAGTCAAAACACAGCACTGCACCAGTTACCAAGAAGGAGAAAAATTGACTGCTACTGCTAAACCCAGGACACTAGTGAAGAAAACACAGGATTAGGCATGAAAGTAAGTGTCTGTCTGCAGAACTTCAGAACTAAAAGAAAATTGCAAGAGTCTGCAAAAAGTGCCAGTGAACACTGGAGGAAGATGAATTGGTCTCAGACTGCTGTAAGCTCCTAAACTACCACTTTTCAAACTATGTATTATCTTTATTTTTGAAGAAATACTTTAAAAATACTTATTGTATAAAAACGACATTTCCTCTGCTCCCCTTTCAGATAACACTGAGTTCGCCTTTGCTTGTAGGATTTTCCTGGTAGCTTTAGAAGACGTGTGCTTCTGTACTCGACCATGTGCTTTATGTAAAAGAAATAGCTATAGTAAGACCTGGATAATCCCAATAGCCATCCTTTGTAAAATCATAGTTCTACTTTGGATTTTAAATCTCTCGGGAAGTTTAGATTAATGCCTCAACAGCACATGCAAACCACTGTTTACTCTGCTTACAGGTCACTCTTTAAGCTACTTGAATACTCCAACATCTGGACAAACCAAGCACTGACTAACCAGGTCAGCCCATACACATACATTCTTTGTCTTATCACTTCCTTTTATTAAATATTGCCAAGACCCCCTTTGCATGGCTGCACAGAGCCTGCATAGTTTTCCCAGTATCTGTCATCCTGCCACTTTGCATTAATGAATGCAATGAGACCATACATCAACAAAGACTTTTACCATTTTCCCTATCTCCTAGGCCATTTATTTAAAAAGAAAAAAGAGAAAAGGAAAAGCCTAACAGCACCTGATACATAAAGAATATCCAGCCAAGCACAGGGCTTACTTGAATAAACATGCCAAACAAATGTCCTCCAGGCAGCGAGGTTTGACAAGAGAACCTTTTGGCAACGGGATAAATAGCTATGCTGCTGTTTGATCAGAAAATGTTTCTCCTATTTAGCCCCTGCATCATCAGCACTAGGCTGGATGCAAACCCAAGGGTGAGCAGCTCCCACAGGGTGGCCATGCATGACAGGTTCACTGTCAAATGGTCTGTCATCTGAATTACGCTGCTACCCACGCTTCCCACAAAGAAGAAACAATTTACGGAAGTGTTGTGCCATCACTCTTCCAGCCACTAGTACAGTTAGTTTGCAGGTATCAGAAGCTGATTAACTTACTAGGGGCATCCAAACACTTGCTTGAATTGCTTGTCACATATTTGCTACATTTTCTGTTCGCTATCTTGTCAGCATGGTATGATAATGGGATATAAACATTGAGTGGAGCACATACAAAAGAATCACTCTACAACACAGTGTATTATCAAAGCTGGGGTGCATGTAGTTTGACAATTAGACAATAAAAAGGAACTTATAAACCTTACTGGTGCTTCCTTTTTAAAGGGTGCAGATGCAAGGCTATGACTTACTTAGAAAAGAAGCACTCTTCACTTTCTAAATGTATTACAGGCAACAACCAAAGCAAGGTACAGATTGGCCAAAAACATACACTGGACCCCAGGCTACAGACCATCTCTATAGTGCCTAGGGGCTTAGCAGCTGCTAGCTGCACTCTTGGCCGACATTCAGAGACCCACTTGAGGCACCCTTGGAGAGAGCAGGCAATATTCACAAGTTAAAGAGGTTGCCCCTCTTTCCAAGCTGGCAGAGGCCATACTGGGACATGAGGGTTCTACATATCCTGGCTGGTAGACCAGGCAGCTAGAAATAGGACAAGCTTTGGGGAAGCTTGGTGCCTCTGGCACCTATAACCCTATATAATAATGCTATACCACCTTGTGGGACTGGGCCAATACCCTGTTACTCCATTCTAAAGCTGGACTTTCAGAAGTGCCTGGCTTTCGCCAAGAATTCATCCCACAGATGGTAGCAGGCAACCCCACTCTCATGCAGCTTATCTATCCCCAGGATATGCACATCAGAGCCTGACACCTCTGACATGGTCTCTGCACTTAACTGTGCCTAAAGCACCTCCATTCTTTACATCTCCCATATGACAAAGCAAGCAAAAATACTCGCTACCCACCTGACATCTACTTGCCTTTTCTTTTAATTTAGGATAACTACCTCGAGCTGACATGCCTCTACATGCTCCTTGACAGGAGATGGCATTTTTCTGTGGCCACCCAAGGCAGATATTTGGGCACCACAGCAAGAATACTTGGTAGCCATCATCAGGCAGTAACTGAAGGGAAATGTTAGATCTTCTTATATATAAATATTGTGAAAACTTATCTATATAATTAATATCTGAAAGGGGCCTATGAGGATGCTGGAGAGGGACTCTTCATCAGGGACTGTAGCGACAGGACAAGGGGTTATGGGTTCAAAGTTAAGCAAGGGAAGTTCAGGTTAGACATAGAGAAGTTCTTTACTGTGAAGGTGGTGAGCAACTGGAACGGGTTGCCCAAAGTGGTAAATGCTCCATCCCTGGCAGTGTTCAAGGCCAGGGCAGACAGAGCCTTGCGTGACATGGTCTAGTGAGAGTCATCCCTGTCCATGGCAGGGGGGGTGGAGCTAGATGGTCTTAAAGACCTTTCCAACCCAAACCATTCTGTGATTCTATGTTTATCACATCAATTTAAAATTATTCGATTAACTTCCATTACCTGTTTAGTTAATTTATCAGCTTACTACATTTACACAAAATACTACTCTAGGTTCTTTGTTACCAACTGGAATTTTGATTATTTTCAACCCCAACAAATATTAAATTTTTATGAGTCCCTCTCCAATTGCATGCCTACACTTGTACTGCCTCTTTTTGCACAGCTTGGTGAGAAAGCTACATAAATTCTCACCATATCGTGTAGGTATAAAAAGCTCCATCAAAGAAGATTTAAAAACAATAATCTGGGGTGTGCCACTGACATAATGGCTTCATCTATAGCCTACCTAGTTCCAAACCTTACTCTGTACAATAAGCACAAATGCTTGCAGTTACAGCTTCTGGCTGGCAGTGCTCTGTGACTCAGAACGAGCTGCAGTGGCACCGGGGTGATAAAAGCGGCTGGCATTTCTAATGTGCCCTCAAACCATGTTTTTATGTATTATATTTTGTTCATTTGTTTTCATTATTTTAACATCTGGACTAGCTAAATCTCTTGTAAAATTTTAGATTTTCTAAGATCAATGGTTGACTTTATGAAAAATACATGAAAATTTAAAGTTCTGCAACTGACCAAAACTCACTGGAGTCCTACCTCATTTTACTGTGGGTACAAAACCAGTGCCAGTACCCAATATTCAGTAAGCAAATGCAGATACTTTTCAATGAAGACTACATACTGTCGGTGACCTATTTTTAAATAACAAGGCTGGCTTACATGTGACGCTATCTAAAAGCATGCTCTGAGAAACAAGCAACCTGGTGAATAGCAGATTTAAAGGAGGAAAATAATAAGATAGCAAAAGCAATCAGTACAGAAACACTGCTGGGTTGTTTTTTTGTTAATGTGCAATTGTATTACATAATACTATAGTGGAATGATTTTGTAGCTATGAAGACCACTTCTTGATTAAAAGCTCAATGCACTATTCATTATAGTATTTTAGTGGATTAGTTACATAAATCCAGGTTTCAAACAGACTTCTGCTGTATAATACTCTGGAAATCTCAGCAAACCACAGGCCATATCAATGCAAACTAGATGTGCTTAAAATGATAGTTTGGTTTACCTGCAGCTGCCTTTACATCCTCTAGAAAAGTACCAGCCACTCAAGAAGGACTTTGGTAATTGCTAGCTTCTGCCTTTGCACTTTCCAGCAAGTCCACAAACCATTTCCCAGCCCAACAGTAGCATACACTTCACCCTCCTGCCCAAATACACTGCTCTCCTCCCAGTGTTAAACTGCACCCCTGTTTGGGGCATGGCAATGGACAGACTGACAACCAAATAGCCAAAAAAATCAGTCTGGCCTGGATCTGAAGCAAATCCCAAGAAAAAACCTCAGCAATCAGTTAAGAAGAGAGTTAGGACACGTTAACAGGCAATGTGAGGAGCATTGTGCTGCTGCTCCTCCTGTTTTAGGGCCTCTGGTGACAAAGAAGAGTCTTCCCTCTCCACCACTTGTCCATCTGGCACCTTCTCTGAGCACTAAAACTTCATGTTCAATCTCTTAATATATTAATTCCCTTTAGTTATTAAATTATGCCTCAAAATGTAACATATGGGGAGCAATCTGCAGATGGGAGGGTGAGGAATGCTCAGTATTCTACTCTGCGCATGCACTTACCGGACTTCAAAGAGAGTGATATTTTGCATCTGGGAAAGAAAGATCAACGCTATATTTTAAACCTGTCACTTTAGGATGCACCAACACAGGAGCTGATAAATTTCAAAATAACAGCAACAGGGAAATTTAATGCTGAGCTCCTCAATCTACTGAGTTGGAGGGCACTTTACCACATTGAAATATATACAAATAGAAATACAAGGCAGATCTACTACTATGCCAGCAGAAATTTTTGCCACAACTGGTAGTTCCAGATTGCTCCTTGGGCAGTATGGTGGCTTTACTTCTTTTTAATGGCCCACCACCACCAGTAAGTCACTAGAAATCACCCCAAGAAGGTGGTTCCCTCACAGCACTAGAACAACCTATTAACAAGTCTCTTCCTCACTTGACCAGTGGCTTTGGAAAAGCAGGTTGTTAAGATGAAGGAAACCACAATAAGTGGTTGACTTGCTGGCAGGAGCCAATCAAAAAAGGAAAATAAAATTTCATCAGAACTATAATGGGAAAATCAAGGTTTAGATATGAAATAATTGTGAATGACACCTTTGACATGTTGCACACCTTCTGTGCACTCTCCAGACTGAAGAGGTTTAATTAAGAAGCTGAGCAAGTCCTGTGCAATGGCATGAGATGCTCCACAAAAGCACAATTCACTGGCAGCTGTTGATAGCAGAAGCTTCATTTTCAGCAGACTAAAGCCTCCAATTTTGTAGGAAGTTAGCTAATAAACTGAAACAGATGTTGCATGGCCTGATAAGGAAGGAAGGTTGCTGTTTTTTCGTTGAGGAAAGACAAACTGACAGCTGAGACTGCAGAGTTTTAGGCTGTGTGTGAGCAATAAATATGTGGTACCTTGACACTGTCAGCCCTTGCTGGGTCAGGGGAGTGTAAATCACATCCAGGCACACTGGGCTGTCTCCTGCGTTGAGCAACACTGAGGACAGGGTGGCATGGGAGAGAGCTATCATTCCTATTACTCATCTCCTTCAATTTGACCATCTTTAGATGGTGGGTGTTTATGGATAGTCTTCTGAGGCAATCTCATGTTCTCCAGCTTGTATGGCTCCAATGTGCTATTAATTCAATAGGCTGTGGCCAACTCTAAGGTGTGCAGACTTTGGTCAGGTATCCAGCACAAAAGAGAGAATCATAGAATCGACCAGGCTGGAAAACACCTTTAAGATCATCAAGTCAAACCTTTACCCCACTACTGTCAAGTCCATCATTAACCCATGTTATTAAGGGCCTCACCTACATAGCTTTTTGAATGCTTCCAGGGACAGTGATTCCACCACTTCCCTAGGAAGCCTGTTCCAATACCTCATCACCATTTCAGTGAAGAAATTGTTCCTAATATCCAATCTAAACCTCCCCTGGTGCAGCTTGAGGTTGTTACCTCTTGTCGTATCATTTGTTACTTGGGAGAAGAGACCAGTCATCTCCTCTTTCCATCCTCCTTTCAGGTAGCTGTAGAGAGTGAGATTACCTACCTTATGCTACACTGCACTTTCCCCTTGAAGACTCTCTGCCCTGAGGGCATCTGCATCAAAGCTTTCACTAACTTTTACCACTGATATGATTTAATAAATGGAGCTTTTGGCAAATTCATCTTTGCTAGAGCTGCAGAGAGGACAAAAAGGAGGTAAATTTCTGAAATATCTAATCTGAAAATCACAAAAATGTCAGATGTACTGATTAACTGAATTTAACAAAATTAAAACAAGCTACTGTGAATATTACTGATATAGAAAAAGCAACTGCTTAGCACTACCTCTTGTATGCCACAGAGAGAACTGCATCAATGAGCAAAGCATCAGCTTGCTATCAGGATAATGCTGGAGAAAAGGCAAGAGGCAGCATCCACCAAAATCTACCCAGTTTAGAAGACAAAAAAATCAGTAACCATTATGTTTTTTAGAAAACAGTAATGAAACACTTAAAACCCCAAACTGACACTCCTGAATCCCTTTATCAGTATAGGGGACTACTCACAAGTGGAAGCTATATCCTTTTCAACCTTCTCTTTCTGTCTGTGTTTATCAAGAATAGATAGCTAAAACTATCCTGAAAGCCATGGAGAACTGCTGCACTTATGCAATAGCAATAGCCAAACCCAATGTTGAGCCCCTCTCCCCAAGCATGACTTAATCCTTACTGGCAGAGCCACCTTTAGGAATATCTTTTCACATATGAGAACACAAAACACATCTGTATCTCTGGCTAGACTCTATGCATCCTTTCCCAAACTCTTTCTCCCATCGCTCATCACTCATTCTTTCCTCCCCTTAGCTTTCTTCCCCTATTCAATAAAATTTATTACATTTTTAAGGAAGTAACAGCTTAAATTGTGATTACGACAAAGGGGAAGAATTGAGATCAGATGCTGAGAAAATAATAATAAGAAATAATAACAGAAGGAGGAAACAACTGAAAGAATCACTTACTGAAGTTATTTAGTTGGTTAAGCATAAGCACATGGGGTGTTTTTTTGCACAGGATATCTCTTTTTCACATTCCTTACTTCTTTTAATATTATCTCCTGTGGCTTGGGACATTACTTCTTACTCCCACACTCCCAGTCTGCTCAGTGGCGTGAGACATGTGCCAGAACCTTGGACTAGGTCATAGGGAGTTGGTGTATATGGTGTGCTGAGCATTTTTTCTTTACTTACAATTAAAACCTTTCTACTCCACTGTTCATTTACTAAATTCATGATGTAAAAAGCTGTTTTGAAATCTGTCCTTAATAGATCTTGTTGCTTTTTGAATGGAGTTGCTGTAGCTCTTCAGTATGATTAAACATGCTTTTTCAACTAGTTAAGGACACACAACTCCTACTCTCCAGAAAGCTATGGTTTTAATTGCAACAATCTTCAGTGCATGCTAAGCAAACCAAGTGATTCCTAAAATATCCACTATGTCTTCCTGTCTCATCAGAAGAAACAAACCTATCTCTGTGTAAATATATAACATGAAGTTCTTACAAAAACACATAAGAACCATTTTCTCTCTTCTCATTTGATGAGACAAAAGTAAGACAATATAGTTTAAGTAACCCTATGTTTTATACAAAGGCCAATGCATGCAAATTCTAGATCATATCATCAGGTATCCAAACCTACTGCAATTCAGTCACTGTGAAGTTAGTATACAACCAGTCACTGTCTCAGAAAACAAGTACAAGATTTCAAATTGTAAAATGAAAAGAGGGCTGGAACAGTTTTACCACCAAAGTCTAGTAGCCTAATTTTTCCTTTCAGGTACCATTATATGGAGTTTCTGCTGAGACCATGTTTGAATGCTAGCTGCTGGTTTGCTCTTCAAGAAGTGATCTTCCTACGGTAGGCAAGCTTACTGTAGCCACCATTTCAGTCTCCACAAAAAATCTGAGCTGGTTTCCTTAGAGGACTTAGGAAAATTGTTTAAACTGGAAGTCTATACTGGAGAATCTCAAGAAGAGCATCAGAAGGAGCAAATTTGTCCCCAAAGGAAGTAAAAGCTCTTCCCTAAAAAAAAAAAAAAAAAAAAAATCTGTCTCCAGGTTATTTTGTTTCCCATCCTACTATGTGTCCTAGACTCTGTCAGTAAATTATGAATGGGTCTGTGATGCTGAAGCAAGTTTAAGGTCTTCAGGGAACAAAGGTGGCAGAGGAACAGGCATCAATATTGTTTTAACTGGCACCTGACATTACAGGAAATCTCATCTCAAAAAAGCATATCTGTAAGTTATGAAGACATTTACGTGGGATCAGTATCATGAATGCTGTATTTCTAAACAGCCATGGGATGAAAAGGCTCCATTTGTCCTCTTCATGGCCAACATATGCTAAGTGAGCACCTATTACATTGAAATGTTACAGAACCTCCTCTCTCAACCTTGAAAAGATCCTGTAAGAACAACAAAAAGAAGAATAACTTAAAAATCTGAAGGTCAACAATTTAACAAAACCTGCATTTAGAAAAGCTTTCTTCCTCTCAAATTCATTAGAGGTCACACTTTTTTTCTAGAAGGGAGGGTGGATGATCTTTGATCATTCAGATGCTCTTCTGTGGATTTTTATCAGCTATTATTAATCTGGCATCCTTTTCAAACCTGTTACCTTAAGACTTTTTAGCAGTAAAGAGACAAAACACTAATAGTTGGCATCTGCACCTTTCTAAATGTGTTCCATATGATTGTATTTTTCTACATGGTGTTTATTTCAGTTTAAGGACTCAAAGTAGAGCTTTTCTGATGCTTTATTATGGACAGATGTTCTGTAAGTTACAAAGGATTTTATAGACTATAAGAAGTGATTCACAGGCAATCTGCTTTCTTAAGATAACTGACTAAAGGTCTTTTTTCTAGGCCTTGAGGCTTGCAGGAAGAATTTTGAATTTAAACAAGATAAAAGTTATGATAATAGTGTCCCATTATGAAACTTGTTCCTGGCAAGTACTATTGAGAAGGAAGAATAAGGAAGGTTGGGCTTTTTTTTTTCCCTTTCAACTTGTACGTCCCTTAATTCATGTAGCTGATGACAGTGAAATAACACAACAAATAACAATATTACAATATCGCTCTCTAGGCACATTATTTATTTCTTTGTTGAAAAAAGGTTACTGGCATTTGGTCAGAATAAGGCAGAAATAAGTGGGAAAGAAAAAGAAAGAAAGAAAGGAAAGAAAGGAAAGAAAGGAAAGAAAGGAAAGAAAGGAAAGAAAGGAAAGAAAGGAAAGAAAGGAAAGAAAGGAAAGAAAGGAAAGAAAGGAAAGAAAGGAAAGAAAGGAAAGAAAGGAAAGAAAGGAAAGAAAGGAAAGAAAGGAAAGAAAGGAAAGAAAGGAAGAAAGGAAAGAAAGGAAAGAAAGGAAAGAAAGGAAGAAAGGAAGAAAGAAAGAAAGAAAGCAAGAAAGCAAGAAAGCAAGAAAGCAAGAAAGCAAGAAAGCAAGAAAGCAAGAAAGCAAGAAAGCAAGAAAGCAAGAAAGCAAGAAAGCAAGAAAGCAAGAAAGCAAGAAAGAAAGAACTTTTTTAAGTCAATAATCAAGATTTGAAACTGTGATCAATGTCAGTTGCCTAAGAAACATTTACTTAACAAACTGAGGTTCTTTTTATGTAACTTTCAGTTGTTTGGAACTAACATTTTTCATGTTTCTTTCACAGCCCAAAACCTGGAAATTACTTTCCAGAAAAAGAAATCCAAAACACAAAAAGAGCCAAGACAACTTCTTTAGCCTCCATGCTCATTGCCGCTTATTCCTGCCCCAAAAAATGAAAGCAGACTGTCAGCAAACAGCCAAGGAATGGTACATCAAAAGATATGAGGAAACCTCCTTTGACTTATTTAGCAGAACTAAACCTGCTATCTTCTAATACAATAAAAATGCAGTGGATGTTGATTGCCAACAAAAATCAAAAGTCATAGTTTACCACACCTGCTAGCAAGAGACAAAGCAACACCTTCTTTTGCTATCAGCCCTGCATCTGTGCAGTCATTAAGCCAGTAGTCATCTCTGGAATCTCTTTCATTGTACAGAGTAGTGGATAGTAAGTGTAATTCTGTGAAATTAAGTGCCCAAATACACAGACTGAGGATCTCACCACTTGGTACCACATTTGCAATGAAACAGCCTCCGCAGGAAATGTGCATGTATGTGCTATGATGGGAGATGAGAGATACTGCACTTTCCTCAGGACAGAAGATGGAATAGCAATCTCATCCAGTATCTTAAGTTGTCCATGTCTGAGCTAAGGGCAGAGTGTAAATTAATAGCTATTTCTCACAGTTACCTCAGTGCATCCCATCATACATACATACTGTGTCTAAAGGCTTAAATGCCAATGCTCCACAGAAGTTTAAAGCCAGAGTAAGATGCTCCTCAAGTCTGCTTGAACATGACGCACAGGCAAAGACAGAAATATTTGGTTATGTCTCCTGTAAGATATATTTTTTAATCAATAATTATATTTTACACTACTTTTATCTGCTGTGAAAACAAATCCTGCTGAGCCAAGAGTCAGGAAAGGGGAGTGCACTGTGCGCACACAGTTAAAAGCAACCGCGTGGCACTGGCAACCCTTTAGAAACAAGAAATAGAATACGAACCAAAAAATAACCTCGCTCTCCTCCACTTGCAACACCTAAAACAACAGGCTGTGAAAATGGTTTCATTAAAAAATAACAAGCGCACGCTCACCAGGGGATATATAAGGACAAACTGAATAAAAAATTCTTCAATCATTGCTGAAGTAGGTCAACCAGAATTAATTCAAAGGGCAAACATTCAAACTGAGCCTGCCATCCCCCTGCCACCTCCCTGCTGCATGTCTCTCTGCCTGCCCTTTGACAAGGCCAAGTGGAGACCCAGACTGACTTATTACTTAATTTTGTACAATGCACTCGCTGCAGTGGGTCTCTTTCTCTTCTTAGTGTAAACCGATAGGCCATGGATTTCCTTCTGATTTACACCAGTGTGAGAGACAGCAATGCCTGGTGGTATATGAGAACACAAAACCCAGAGCAGCTTGGCTCCCCAGCTTGGAAAACAAGCCCTAAGGACACCTCTGGATAAGGCAGTGGTCATGCCAATTTCTGCCACAGAGACATTTACACCAACTTAGAAGCTAGAAAATGTGCAGAAAGTAAACAACAGGACACAGGATAAAAATGTCTATGCAGTAGCCAGCAGCAAACCACAAAGACCTGGACTGCTCAACTAGGATACACATCCTGCTCTGTACTGCTGTGACGGGATGCAATGTCTTAGCCAAGTACATCAGCTGGATCAGGTCATCATTCCCTTGAGCTGACCTTCTGTCAACATAAACTAGCTCTGATGTATAGTACAGTATTAATTGACTTAATGGCTTTCAGCTATAACACTTTTGCATGCAGTGAAGCTGGCCTAGCATTAGATATTCTTCCAAACTTATTTATCTTGCAGCAATGGATTTTATGAGTCAGTATTTGGTTTCAAATTCCCTCTCTCTTCTCTCAGGTGAGCTGTCATTTCATTTACAGTAAGAGAGAATAATTCAGGTCATCATGGAATAAAAGCTTATTTTTTTTTCCTTAGCTGACTCTAAGAAAATACATTAACCTCCCCTTCCTCACCCCATCAGCCTTTTCAAACCTAACCTGATGACTGAGCTTTGAAATGCAGACAGGAAAGGTTAACTCTGGGAGGTGCAGTCTCTTAACTGTTTTATTCAACATCCCATCTAATGAAACAGCTGTCACACTTTCCCTCCTTTCTCTCCCACTGCCCTAAAAAGCCAATTAACCCTATCCCTAGAAGAGCGCATCCTAATGGTATAAGAAAGATGCATCACTTTTCCTTCATTGCCAGTAATGACACAGCCAGATAGCATGCAAGAGCATTAAGTTGTCCCCAGGTTTCCAGCTTGTGGAGGGCACTGCCCCAGCCAGAAGGGAATAGTGGCATTTTGGGCAACAACCAGGCTTCTCCCAGGCATTAAAGGGAACTGCTTTTTTACTGCAGTCACAAATACCAGAGTCAGCCCTTTTATTCAAGCGGCAAGAGAACATGAAGCTTTGGTGCACTTGGCTCTTCCCCTGGAAAGCACTTAAGGGAGATGGGATGTTTATAATACCTGTTTCAGGTGGCCTGTAAGAGGAGTGCAACCAAGCTTTAAAAAGTTAGAGGTTTTCTTCTCTGGGACAGAGACCTCTCCTTATACACACCACTTAAATCACAAAAGCTGGATTCTACTTCCACTGGTATCAATAGGGATTTTGTCCTTGATTTTAGTGAGAGCTTTATCCACTCCTGAGAGAGAAAATCAATGCCCTATAAAGCAACGCAGACATGAGATTGGGTTGCTAGCGGCCCTCCGCCGGGAGACAGATTGGGGCCGTAGTTTCTGCCGTGCTCTTTTGTGAAGCCAACATCAACAGATAAGGGAGCAATTCCACGCTGTGGTGCCATGCAATCTTCCAGTGTATAATTTCCAAGAGACGCATTTAAAAGCCTTACTGGATTACTCAAAACAAGAGAGACTGAAACAAGTCTGCCAGCGTTTGCCTTACAGACCCCTCATAACAAGCTTTTTCCTCCTGTTCCTGCCAAGAGCACCACCTACCCTGCAGTGGGTGTTGCCTTGCATCCCACCAGTGCACAGTGCCGGGCTCCTCCAGTGTGTCCTGCCAAGGGAGGCAGAAACCTCTAGTGGCAACACCATTCACAACTCACATATCATTTTACATTACAGCCACAGTCATGCCAGTGCAAGATAGAGCTGGGACAGCCCCCAGCTAAATTCAGCACTTAGGATAAATGGGAATCCAACTTTGTCAATGCGCTCAGGAAATAATGACTGACATTATGGTGTACATCAAATACCTAAGCCTGGTCTTGAGGGAATAGAGGACATTTAAATGAGCTCTTTTGTGCAAGGCAAGGAGTGTGGATCACTTTATTGTGCTATTACAAAAAGATTATTATCAAAAACATTATCCTAAACTCTCCTTTATATTTAAAAGCAATTTTCCTATTAATTGTCTGGGCTCCCCTTACTCCATAATTCAGCATGTCCAAGCCTGTTTCAGTTTCATGAAACAGGCATCTTTATTACAGCCTTGGGCTATAATTTTCCAATGAGAATTGTCTAAATGCAGGTTTTTTTCCTTCTTCCTATGTAAAATGTTATTCTCGATTACCTGCAAACTCACTCCCAAGGGGCAGGAGAGGAATTTGTACCACTGAGTATCTGTAAACTGAAACAAAAGTGCTTGTGTCCATCATCAACATCTCTCACCCAGGACTTCAGACAGCCTGGCTAACTGGGAGGTGATCTTTCCCACCCTTGCTCATGGACAGAAATGTCCCCCTGCTGAGGATCTGAAAGAACATTTATCTCACCATTAACCTGGAACTGATGAAGCTAACAATCTGATGTAATTGCTCACATTTCTGGCATCTTGATTTCTTTCCAACATTATGCTCTCTTAAAGAGTCTTCATAACACCTCCTATCCATCAGAGAGCCCTTTCATTTTGTTCCTGCAACTTAGGCCTACAAAGTCTTTTTGGCATGGCATGCAATCCATGCTTTTGTTCAGAACTCTACCTGGAGGCCAGACAGTAACATCACAGTTGTTAATTTAAAACAAAAGAGCAGAACTATTACTCTTTTATACTTATCATTCTCTTGACAATTATATGTATCTGGAAGACTTTACTGCACTGGCTTTAAAACACACATAAACAGAGAATCTGGACTTTGTCTTAATGAGATAAAGTTTGGTCTACACTTTCTCAGCAGAATTATCTTTACTGTATAATTGGTAGCAATGATTTCAGAAGCAAGTCCTCATTTTGCCAACAGCATGCTCTGTGAGGAAATGAGGGAGCTGGGGAAGGCAAGCTTTCCTTCTGAGGGAAAGCTGGCTTTTGTCTAATTAGAAAAAACATCACAGCAGAAGAGAGTCCTGTTCTGCTGACCTCTCAAATTCTCTGAACACTGCAAAATAAAACACATCCTCTTTTGAAACTCCAAACGGCAAGATACTTGTTTTTAGAGATGAGCATTGTAACATCAGGCACGGAAGCCTTCCTTCCCGCTCCTTTAGGATGCTCTGATACAAAATTCTTGGCAATGATCAGAAGCTAATACTTTATCCTCGCTGCACTGAATTATCAATCCAACTCTTAAACAGGCAGACTTCCTGTTCAGCTGAAGGCTGAGAATTTGGAAGAGATGCCTATAAATCTTTTATAAAAAATCCAGACTTTTGATCCCATGAAGGAAACCAGATCTCAGTCTGCTTTTAAAAAACAGTCTCTAGATGTTTTCTTTGCAAAGCTGGGCTTGAGAATGTCAATGATGCAGACTTCTTGCTAGATGTGAGAGGAGTATGAGTAGGACTTTATTGCTACCCTGAGTAGAGCAGATAAAGTAGACTTTTCCCCTACCTAGACTTTGAAGTGAAATGGATCAATTAGTTTGGGGTCGCTAGAAAGTGCCTCCTTCAGAAACGTTCTCCAAATCATTAGTTACAGCCTGTGCATAGGAAGGGAGACAAATTGATTTCCCAGCACTGCTTCGAACCTTCACTGCCGTATTTCTTTTCTCACTTCTGTCTACCACTCCTCTAACTTTTAGTGAGCCTTCACTCACTCTTTTCTCTGCTATCCTTTTTTATTTTTTTTAATCAGAATGACTGACAGTGAAACCCTTAATAAAGGTGAAAAAGTATAATAGACAATATTATCTCCTCCTTAACAGAGTGGAACATTCTGGTATTCCACTCATTGTCTCTCTCTGCCACACGAGTATCTTTAGTCATCTTTATTCAGTGCCACTTGACTCTGTAAGGTTAATTATGCTCGTTACACATTTGCACAGGGATGGGGAAGGGAGGCTGCATGGATGCCTGCACAAAGCTAAGGGACGTGTTGCATAAATGCACTAGGAGACACAGAGCCAGGGGTACTGTTATGTCTGGGGCAAAGAAAAGGCAGGCACTGGTCATCTGGTGCTGCTTTGAGCAGAACTCACCTCAGACACCCCCATGACATAGGACACTTGTCTCCCTCCCCTCCAGTCACAGGGCTGAATTTATTCTACAAGGATGAGGGCATGCTTTGATGGAGAAGGGACAGGAGTTTACCTCCCATTGCTATTTTCTCCAGGGGTGGCTCAGGTCAATCCAAAACTTGTCTGAGTGCTTGCCAAGTTTCTTGTTCCTGTATATATTTCATTGCACCTGCCTATCTTGAATTACATTGCCTGAGTTTCTAGCTTTCAGTGCTGCACAAATAAGTTTCCGTTGTGCTAGCAGTCACCTCTTTCCTCCCCCTCCTGTTCTAAATGTGTTTAAAAACCCTCTCTAGGTTTGAATCCCATGGCTACGTATTAATAACCTTCTGAGCTGAGGCATAGGTATCAATCCTTGCATTCCTTCTCCTCATCTGTAATCTAGGTAATCTAATTCCCTCTCTTAATCTCTGCAGATCTAACTTTACCCTCACCCTCCGGTTAACAAATTTCAGTAACAGACTTTGCAAAAAGAACTTCATACAAGACATTTGGGGTGGGGGGTGAGGGGAAATCATATCTATGTCCTATTAACACAGGGTCTTTTTCTGCATTGTTTTAAATATTTTTTAAGCCAGTCAAAGACTGTAGAACATCAAAAGTAATGGTAGGCTAGTTTCTTAAAACATGATACATCTATTTTTCTACTATGAAGAATAAATTCACTGGCCACAATGTAATTCCTGCCACCATTCTTGTCTTTTAAAAAGCCTTTTCAATTGACAACTGTTCACATTTAATAGATTAGGTTGTTTTCTGTGATAATCTATACATATTTTGATGTAATTCTGCTACTGCATTTTTTGGTAATCTCAGAAGAATGCCATCTGGTCCCAGTGATTTACTGACATTTAATTTCCTGAGTTCTTCCACTTTGAACACACACACACACACACATATATCCATACATATATATAGATAGATATATATAGAGAGAAATTTTCGTGAAACATCTGTCAAAGGGAGCATGTCACCTTTACTCTCTGGAATTCCCCCCCTTCCAAATTGATTCATCATTCTCAGTAGCAAAGACCAAGGAAAATACAATCTTGGAAACGATTGGTGACATTCTTATCTTCTGTGATAACTGCCTAATACCTTAAGGGACCTGCTGATTTCTGTGGCTTCCTGCTCCCAATATGCTTCAGCATTAGCTTGCCATTTCCCATTGACCATAGAGATCTTCCCAATGAGCACTCATTTAAAATTTACCTGCCAATAAATTTTACTTTGTACCATTACTGTACAAAGAGAACTTAAGATGAATTTCTATCTCTAACAGCCTTGAAAGAAGAGCTTTCAAGGCTGAGGTCAAATATATATCTTATAATATAACTTTGCTGCTTTTGCATTACCCAATACACCCAATGCACTAAGAAGTGAAAAATATTTTTACATGTCCTGCATATATGTGAACACATATAAGGAAATCTTGAAGTCTTTTTAGTACCAGGTCTTTCTACTAACACTAGACAATAAGAATGTCAATTTTCTTTACAGTATGAATTGCTTATGCATATTTTATTAGGCAGTATGAATTAATAATAAGGTCATCACCATATGAAGGGCTTAAATCAGTTGCCTAAGCATAGATATCTAATGTAATTTGAGATGTGCTCTCTCAGAACTCATGCATCCACTAAGTTGGCAAGAGTTAATAACTTAGGGGAAAATACTCTGGTTTTGTTCTATATGGTATTTTGAATATCATTTTTGAAGCAGCAAGATTTACCCATTGAAAAGAAAATTACTAGAAAGGAAGCTTTCTGGATGTATTTAGCAGATAAAAGCAGAAAGTTAGTTGTTGCTGTTAAGTTTCATTTGATTTTTGGCTTTTTTTGGTGGTTTTGTTTTTTTTCCCCTCTGTTACCAATGTGCACAATAAATAGGACTCAATGGAAGAAATCTTTAAGCTCAAAACCAGCTGAATTCTTTCTCTCTCTGGAATTTAATTCACAGAATGTGATACACCCCCACCACTGTCACCATATATTGTATTAAATCTGAAATAGACAGTGAAAATGGTCTTCATTGAGGCACCAGCTCCAGACAGACTCAGGAAACCCTTCCAAAGACACGAGAGAAGAATAAAAACAACTCTGAAGCTGGTACAGCTTCAGGCCACACATGTTCACACACGTCCTTCTGGTATAAATATCACACCCCTATCCTTAGGGGTGATCACACTGGATCATGACCTAATTACAATAATAGTTCAGCACTAACAAGGATTTTTCATGTCCCTATCAAACCCTTACAACTCACCCTGAACTAGGTAGCTATTATTTCTTACTCAAGGCTAAAATTCACCAAATCTTTAGGTCTTTGTAATTTAATTAATTTCCCATTCAGGGACACTTGTGATGCTGGGAGACACAGACATATGCACAGGCTTTTTAAGGACAGGGTTCTATATAAAGGTGGTAATTAGTGCCCCAAGCCAAGAAGTGGATTTCTGGAAGGAAAGACTGCAGTGAAGGACCAAAATGAAATCTTCAGAATGACTCTGTTGTAAAACTCTTATTTGTAGACATCTTTTTAATATGATTGCTAGGTTGAATTAATTTTCAATTCTTATCTAACTTTTCTCTCAAATAGCTAGAGGTCATCAAGACAAATGCTGCTCATGCTTTAAATGACATAACAATATTATTAGGAATACCTGAGGGATTAAAAGCTAGCCCATCTATTCCCGCAAACAGTCCCACTAAGGATCATCAGACCAACAAGATGCACAAATTAACCAACCTTATATAAAAGAAAAAGAACTTAAAAGTTCATCATACCTGCTGTTTCTATTACTTTGTTTTGCATTCAGCTGAACCAGTGAAATAAGAAACATTATATACCCCTTATAGTATCTATTAGGATCAAGATTTTAACTTACAAGTGCTGTACGAACATCCATGCAGCAAAAAGCACTTCAAACCCAACTCTCAGAAGCACAAGACTTGGTGCTTGCTCAAAAGCAAAAAAAAAAATCCAAACAAAAAAACCCTGTGAAAAACATTGACCTGTTTTGTCTCATAATTTGGCCCCATCTTATCCATTTTATTTTCCTCTGCAATGTGGCTTCTGTGCACTGGCAGCTCAGGGCTGCCCAATCTCTTCATGGGCAGGAGCTTCCATGAGGACGTAGTATTTACTGCTGGCTTACAGCTTTTGCAGCACACCTGGGGACTCTGCTCCCATGTACTCAGGTCTTACTCTAATGAAGATCTGGGATGTCATCAAGTTGCACTCCCAAACCCCAGACATGATCAGTGCTTCTAAAACTTAGCTGCATCCAGTTAAACCTAATAAGTAATCACCAAAGCAAAGTTCATGTACACTTCAGCAAAACAGTGCAGGAGAACAGAGCACTGCCACCAAAGCCAGCGCTCCTCCTGCGAGCAGAAGCGTTTCATAGGTAAATAAAGACGACCAAGAATGCAGGGTTGCTAGCCATGGCTATGATCCCTGAAAATACTTTAGGAATTCAGTGCCTGCACCATTAATAGCAGTGAGGCCTGTAGCCTCAGCATATGGCTGACAACCACTGCCCTATCAAGCACTGCAGCATCTCGCTGATCTCATCGTTCAAGATGGTGCTTAAAACTGTTGTGTCAGCTGGCTGTGCAGTTATGCTAACGCACCTCATCTGGGGTCCCAGCGGAGATAAACTATATTATCCAATTGCAGTAATTTTTCTGTTGCAGACAGAGGCTGATTATCTGCAGTGATCATTACAGGAAGGTACTGAGATTCCCAGCGAAGCACCTGTACTAAATAACACACTGTCTGCAGCAAAGGCAGAAAGAGAACTGAAGAAACAAATCTTGCTATGCATTAACTCTTTAAACACTTTGATTTGGATGCTTCCACCTAGACTCCATATAAATGCTAACAGCAGAAATCTGCATCAGATTGGTGCGTTAGCATATGCATTTTGTCCACAGAAAATGCAAATACTACAAATACCAAGACAATCTAAAAACTCCTAGGAAGCAAGAACATCAAACAAATTACCTGCTTCACTGAGAGACCGAAGCATCTGTAACAATTACCAATACAGCTGTGTTTACAAGTCCAGATGCTAAACTGAAGTGCAGAGTAAGTTAAATCAGTCTAACACACCTAAAAGTGTATTTTCACCAAGGTGCAGTGCCATATGAAGGTGACACATACGAAGGAGGTACCATGTACATGCTGTTTCTGGGGTGAACATTTCTGAGGAAAGAAAGCAAACAGAAAGGCCCTTACAAGCAATAAAATGCCAGCCTTCAGTGTTTTTTAAGTAATCTCAGAAAAGACCAGAGACTTTCATGTTAACCTCTCAAAGGACAATGATTCTCTTCCATTCCTCACCAAGCACGCTATTTAGATTAACAGAAATATCTATATAGTAGAAAATATATAATTCATCATCACTTCTCTCTATATGTCAAAAATTTGGAACATCCATATTAGAGAAAAACCTCATGAATTCGGAAGGCTTAAGCAAGAGACCTGGAGACCCACGACACCCATGGGATATGGACTGATTACCTAAAGATTAGGTGAGAATTGTAAACTGGCCTCTTCAGGAATTTTGCAGCTGGATGTTTGGGATCAGGAACTGATCAGGGGAAGAATTTCAAGTCAAGATAAGGCTTGAATTATCAATCTTTTAATACTTTCCTGTCCCCCTCCTGTTAGTATCTCAAAGAGAGGACACCCTCCATAGCTCCTTTTAATGTAACAAACAGTTCAAGGATGTATTTGCTCCTGTGGCCTCAGTGATTCCCCACACAGAGAGGGCCCAACTGCTTTCTGTGCAGTGCCTGACATGAAGCTGAAAAACTCAGGCCATTTTCTGCTATGCAAACCTCAAAACCTCAGCTGGACTATGACATTAGCTATCCTTCCTGGCTGTGCTGCCAGCAAGGTCAAAGCCTGAAACTAACCGGAAAAAAGGTGAGAAAAAAATCCAACCAAACAAACAAGAACACCAAAAACCACACAAAAGGCAAAGAAAAAAGGGGTATTTCAGTGAAATAGCATGGTTTCTAGGTACTGCTCATGTTTAAGTGACTGCCTATTGCCAAATATTTTGGGAAGAGAGAGAAGCACATGGAAAAGGCCCCTTCCCTGCTGGGAGGAGATGTAGGGAGGGCAGTGGGTGCATCACTGCAAAGCTTATACAGAAGCAAGCCCCAGTCAGGGAAGGGGGCAGCGGGTACAGTGAGTTCTACCTAGCTGGCAGCTCAGATGTACAGGCACCCAAATGGGTTCCTTTCTGCCTTGTGCTTGTCTTCTCTTGGGGCTGCCTGTGCCTAGGGGTGAGTCACGAGCTCCTCATTGCTTCCCTGGCCATTAATGATCTGCGGCCACAGGAATAACGCAATTTGTCAGGAAGGGGACAAATGCTGCAATAACAATGTCCACCAAAACTGAGGCAATGATACGGTGTAATCGCTTCTGCGAGACACCCGCAGTAGAACTAAGCTGGGGAAAGCCTGGTAGAGAAAGACATTATTTGCCTGTCCTTTATTGAAATTCTCAAGAAAACCAAATGTTACTGTCCCTAGAGACTTCAGCAAGGAAACTAAGTGACAGGGAAGATAAATGCTTCTTACTGCCAGTGACATACCCAACACAGAAATATAGAGAATATTTTCATAACTTTGTGCTTTAAATGCCTTTATTAGAGAAACAAGATTTATGCTTCTGGCTCTGAGGGAGGGCAAGAGAAACAAACTGTACAAGTAGTTGTGTACATATGGATGTGTGCATGTACATACCGCACCAGGGGCAATGAAGGGAAAAGGATTAATGATAAAGCAATCTACCTTTGAATAGAAAGGCCCTTCCTGCTGTTCTCAATTTCCCTGACTTTTGTTCTCGTTAGAACCTCTGAAATAAAGTAAGTTACAATGCAATATCCTATGATCAAAGTCATAGCCTCAAAGAGGAACAAACCTAGCTTTTTCTTTTATAGCTATATCATAACTAAGGTCAATAGAGGACACAAAAAGTAGGTATAATTCTTCAAGTAGTTGTGTGTGTGTCTGTTGTAGGTAAATATCTAAAAACATTGCATATATTTAAAAGAAACACATAAAAGAATTTTTAGCAGGCATAAGCCTCTGATGACAACTTCTGACCAACATAATTATTTTAACTTCACAGTGACCCTTTGACTGGTAAAGAGAAGAGAATGAGGGCAATGACATCCATTCTGTGTGCTAGTTTAGGCATTATAGGTTAAGTACAATCACTGCCAAAAAAATTACTTAAAAATAAGGAAAAGCAGCACTATCGAAATCCAGTATTTCAAAATAAGCCCCTCTGAAATATGCAAACTGTGCAAAGATGAATACACAGAGAAGAATACAGGAAGCATTTTTAAATCCCTAATTTGTTTTCTAGACTCAATAACAACACAAAAAGAATGGAGCAAACTACTTATCTTTCTAAAAACTTGCATATGCTTTATGCCTGTGTTTAAATCCTTTGTGGTTTTAAGTCTGTTTATACCTTTAAAAGTGGTTTTCTTTAATCCTAGCAAGCATACAGGCAGAAATGGCAGCTTGATAAATGAGCATTTGCTAAATGAAAAAAAACCCAATCATGTAATATAGGGCAGACTCTCTGTCCTATATTCCAACATGCTTCCCACCCACGTTGTAACAAACACCCACTTATTATGTGGTTGACATCAGGCCAGCCTGGAGAGGATGCTGCTATCTTCAAAAACAAGCCCGCAAGGCAAGCTAGCCTTTAGTTCTGTGATCTGCTGGGAGAAAGGGGCAGAGAGCAGCGGGGCTATCTGAGCAGCAAACTGGAGAACAAATGGTGCTTCAGACCAGGTCTCAGCTCCCTCTCAGTTCTCATCTCATTTTAAAGGAGCCATGAAAATCTGTGGTCGTTGAAAGTTGCAGTGCTTTCCCATCTTCCACAGCTGTTTACTTTTTCCATCTCTGAATGCAGATCCAGATGGTTCTTTCACCTACTGCTTGCCAAATGGCCACAGGTACTCTTAGACATTCTCCAAAAGGTAAGCTGATTGCAGCCTGGTCTCTAGATTCAGCAGGCTAAATTCAGTTAATATTACAAGGTTAGTCAAATGTTGGGGCTATGGGGATTAGGCAATAACCTAGGCCCACACACTAGTTGTATTTGGAGTTCCCTGCAAATTTGGCTATATTTGGCCATGGCTCTTCTCTGTGAAAAAAAAAGGCCAAAAAAAGAACTGTAGGCAATTTCCTGATCTCTGTAATACGTGCATGAAGTCACACACAGATTTACCCAGACCCCTACATAGAGCTGAATTCAGCACAAGATTACCAGAAACTGCACCAAAGTCTCCTGAAAGACTTGTAAACTGGAGAAAAATGTTCTCCATTTCTGAGCTGACAAGAAAACTAGAAATGAGGCAGTTTCTTGTCTGATTTTGAAATCAATCTAGCCATCTATCCTCGACATTTCTGGAGAACAAATCAGTGAGTACCCACTTGCTAACCTGTCAATTATACTGTTGCCATAACCAAATTCCAGCATACTGTGTCATTCTCCCTCTCCAACATCCTTATAGGTAAAATGTTCAGCTCAGGCATACTGAGCAGCCTGTAATATTTGCTACATGCTGAAAGTGAAGATCAGTGATGAAAATGCAAGGAGTTAATCTGGCTCTAGCTTCACAGAGGAAACAAGGTACCTGTCCTGAAACCAGAGGGCAACTTGAACTTCCTGTCCTGCTTTGCTGCACAGGAGAGTCATAACATTTCTGCCTCTGCTCGGTACCCAACTGAACAGCACTTTTCTTTAAGAGTCTCGAACAAACCCCCTTCTTTGCCAATTCACAAAACTTTGCTGGTTTCCAGCAGTGGAAACAAAAAACTAGTCTGTCTGAAGGAATCATAGAAATGGATTTGGCTCCATGTAACTACACAAGGCATTAGGGTTTCATTTGCTATTCTTAATGTTTCCTCCATTTTACTCTCATTCGAATTGTAAGACTACTGTGAACTCTTGCAGAAGCACTTAATCTCTTCAATATACCAAATTAGAAGACATTATACCTTTAAACACAATCACATTCACATAGTATGTGCTCTACTATTTAAACATCAAACTCTGTCTTATGTGAACATGCTATCTCTTTAAGGTTTCTTCCAGAATTTATTCGGGAATTTATGTTATTACTTACACGTTTTTTTCTGCTAAGATTTAGAGCTGTTCACAGACAGATCAATCAACAGATAAGGAGAAAAAGAGATTAAATGTGATTTCCTTTTCAGAGGAGTGAAGTCTGTACGAAAAATATAATGTACCTCAGACATTCTGGTGACCAAAAGAATTACACAGATTATATAGCAGCATGAAGATAAAATTAATTGGGTCTCTTTGCATGGTATCTGCTATGAAAGCAGTTAAAATAGTTTTGTGTATTTTTGACTAGTTGAGAAAATGTCACTTTCATGATTTTTTTCCCCTCTCCTTTCAATCAGTGTCCTTTTATTTTCATACACCTGTTAAGTGCATCCCACTGTACTCACAGTTCAGCATGACGGGTTTCATGCTTAGTGGAAAATGAACAATTCGTACCCTGAAGATACCAATTATTCGGTTCCCTCAAAGATTCATCTTCAGAGTACCAATGAAGAGAATGGAAAGTCAAGCCAGGAAAAAGTGAGAAAATATCTTTTTTTCCAATAAAATGTTGCTTCAGGGGAAGGGGGTTTTAAAATCAACAGCTTGACAGCCTTTAAGAAACAAACTAGGAGCAAAAGGTTGTTGAAGGAGATCTGCAATTTCACACATTTGCATCATTATCAGGACAGTTTTGCTGCAGTTCTAATTCTGCCAGATATACTTGGAGAAGAAAAAATATTAAAAGGAGGTTGTGATTCTCCTCCATACTGAACAAATGACTCTGTACCTTCAGGAAAGTATCAGAAAACCTGCAATGCCACCCTGTTCTTGTCCCTGTGACCTTTTGGCGAGGACTGTAAATTTAACTGTCTAACAGGGGAGGACTTCCTCCAGCAGCTTGATCTGATTCTGAATCTGAAGATTATTTTTATCTCATAAGTGCATTTGTTAAATCACAGTCAAATACAACCCTGACCACAGGGTGTGCCAAGATCCTATGGGACACTTAATTCCCTCTTACAGATTTGGAGACTTTGAGATGCTAACTGGAATACAGTTCAAGCCTCTGTATTTCTGGGCTTTCTGCCAGTTGTTCACCAGAAGTGAAATATCAGATGTTCAGACTTACTGTATGAAGAGTTAAGGGCAGAGCTTGTTCTTACTTGGAAAGCTTGGGCTCAGAGTTTGATGAGCCTATGAATCTTTCTTAGGTTCAAAGTGTTTATATTTTCCTTTCTTCCTTCAAATACATTCTCCTCCTGGATTCAGATGCTTTCAAATCTGGGATCGATTTGACTCCTAGGTATCACTGAGCACAATCTATGTGTCAGGAGTGTTCAGGGCACTTTCTATTCAAAATTACACTACATTGGCACTTCCAGCCAAGCAGACCAACACCTATGGGTTATGGTCAAGGCAAAAGAGAGGACACAATCCACTGACATGAGAGAATCATGACCATGCAGTATCCAAGACAAGGAAATGTTAGGCTCCATTTACTGCCAAAGTCCTGCTCGTAATTTTCCAAGTCTTGCTCCAAATTCCAACTTCTACATACTAGAGTCTCAAACTGAACCAGAAATGAAACAGTCAAAATACCACAAGACAGGCTATTTTTGTAATATCAGTATATGTGAAATGCAAAAGAAGATGAACTTTTGTATAGGAAATACAGTTTTACAAAAATGATCCCCAAATGCCACTCTACAGCTTTAGAAATCCAAATGAGTAACTGGTGAGCTTTGGGATCTCTACTAATCCTGTAAATTACCTAGTATTCCTCTATATCTACAAGAACAACCATCATAAGTGTACAATGAGGGCAGACAGACAAGAAATAGTTGAGCTGTTCTCTTCTGGCTACCCAGCTCACTACAAAACCCCATGCACTCTCTAACCAGCACTATTCCCTTTCTAACCCTCCACAATGCAGATCTGCCATTTTCACTTCACAATTTCTCATGCAGATAGAAGCATCTTGCCGTAGTGGTATTCACTAAATGGATATTCATTGTTGTCTTTGTCACATTATTCAAGTAAAACGGGAGCACTGATGGTTCGCAAATGACAACGGTACAGACTGTGATGACAACTGTTCTATATAGCAAATTTTGCTTCCTTCTGAAAGGGTTATTACATGAATTACTTGGTTTGGTCTTGTTTCAGGGTAATAACCTGGTGGCACAGACAGAGGGAGAAATGTAATGAAAAAGAAAGAAAATAGAGAGCAAACAACCAAAGGTCTGAAATGTACCTTTTAGACAGAGTTATGATGCATGGGAACAAAGTGTACTTACAGCCCACTGAGGCCTGTCTTTTACTACAATAACAGGGACATCATTTACTAAACAAACACCAGCTGCCTATAGATCTCTGACACCTGACCATTTAGGCAGTTCAAAAACCTTCATCAAACATAGACATCTATTTAAGAGTAAAGACAGAGCTTTAAGCACTAAGAATCAAGTGAAAAAAAAATATGGCTTGTTTCCCCCAAAGACATGGGAAATAATTTTTGGACAGGCATTTCTTTTCTTCCTGGGCACACTACATCAATCTGCCAGAGCTGTGTGCAGCAGGGAAGAGAAGAGAACACTTCTCTTGTTTCACATGGGAAACAACACCTAAAATAAGGATGGCTGTTTGGAAAATAAACACATGCATGGGCACACTCCCTCATTTTCCTCAACTGACAGTCCAACCCTGACTCTCAAGGAACCTTTCATTTGAGTGCAAAGCTGGAGGAAAAAAAAACACGAAGCATCTGAAAACATACTTTTCCTTGCTTGGTTTTCCATTCTTACCTGCACATATTAATTTCATCTGCAACGTGGATTGCTTAGCAGCTGAAAGCCAATAATCACTCACATTCAAAGGTCCATGCTCACAGGATGGCACTGCTGCATTTAGGCTGCTGGAAAGCTTTCCCACCAGACAGATGGACCATGAGTGAGTACCAGTGTTCGACCCCAATCCATTCTTAGGAAAGGCACTAGAACCACTTCTTCAATATTTCACAGTGAAACAGCTGATGATAGCAAGGTAAGAGAACTACCTCCTTCTCTCTTTCACCAGAGATGCCTTGATGGCAGCATTTACTGGGGGAAAAGCTGCAAGACCAGTGCTCTGTAATCCCCTCCACCTGTCCATTACAGCATACCATTCAGGATGGAGGCTGATCACTTTTTAAAGGAACCTTACAGTGAGTGGAGGATGGAAGAGTTGTGAACCACACTCTCTGATCTTGGAGGACACTCTATATGCTCCAGTATTAATGGAGTGCCCAGGTCTCTGCAGTCATTCATCACCACCCTGTAAATCTACCTACTTTCCAGAGCTGTTATTTATTTGGGAATGAGATCCTAAAACTTCTTCTCACAACTGCTTAAGGTTCAACTGGGAAGCAATGTTGAAAGAGAAGAGCATTACAGTTTAAACAACGTTAGAAGGGCATTTGCCCACTGGTTTATTCTCTTCTGCTTTGCTTTAATTTAGCTGTTGTTATTTGCCAAAAGCTTACTCCTCTCTGGACCATACATCTTTCCACTTAACTCTGAAATAAGGTCATTGACATTTCCTTGCAATTATGTTCTGTTTCCAAATTAGTGCACTGCCACCAGTACAGTACTGCTAGGTGGGATTATAGACCTCTAATCCCACAGTTCATCTTGAACAAGGAGAGGTAAATCCAGGCAGAACAGTAGTACCTGGTGTAAAACCTGCTCTTTTTATCTTGGTTCTTGGGAATCACTGAAACAGATGCCACCCTTCAGTCCAGAGGCAAGATTCACTCAACTTCGGTCACGCTTGTGACATGCATTCTGTGAGTTTTTAAACCCCTTCACTGCAGGCAGCTATCCCAATGCTTTATTACTCTTCTCCTTTGAAAGATTTTCAGGAGATCTACCCAAATCTCCTTTTCTGTAATCTCAGTTTACTCATCCTTGCCCTGTGAGAACACAGGAAGATGTCTGATCTCTTTTTCCTTCTTCCTACCACTGTTTTATCTACTTAAACACAAATATCTCATAAGATTTTTTTAAATCTCCTAAATATAACCAGTCTCTAATTATGGAATGGCATAGTTGCAAGGACAAAAGTATGTGCTACTCAAAGAAAGATTGTATGTCTAAAGAAAACTGCCTGAGGTGTGAGACCCACGTGGCCTGTATCACCTGCATCATCTTAGTGTTGCTTCAGTTCAGGCTTATATCACAAGGGACAGAAATATACAGGATATATTGAGTTTTGAGAGCAGTCAAGTGCATGTGCCATAAGCCATACACCAACATAAGGTAAGCAGAAAGAAGTGGGATGATTTCTTGCTGTAGATAGCCATCTCTAGTGGAGATGCAATTCACATTTTGAGAGAATGGCCATATGAACCATCAAAAAGAAGATATAAAATCCACAAGCTGTTGTTTGGAGGTGATGGTGGCAATTATTTTGGAGGTTACATTGCATAACTACAGTAACTAGCAATAGATTTCTTTTGTAAGAAACTATCATGGGAGACAGTAGCTCCTTTCAATATTACACTCTGAGCTAACATACAGCATCCCTGTCTCGGAGTGTGTATGCTTCAGGATAGATAATGTTTCCTGTAAGTTATTCTGCATTGCCAGTCATAAACGCAAGCATGGTCTCGATCACAGTTACTGCAATATTAAAACAACTCCTGTGAACCTTACTTCACTTTGTAACCTGAACTCCAGGTTCAGCTTAAACTGCAGACAGATGTAACATTTTCCATCTGTGCAATTTTCTTTCCTTTTGCCTAGTTCATTTTATCAGGTTAAAAACTTGGCAAGCCCCAGATGCTAAAGCTGTGTGGCAGTGAAAGGCCATGCACCTTCCAAGCAGCAGCTCTGCCGTACAGGCTCATTTTCAGCCTGCTTGCACCTCACCTATTCTTTCACTCAGCACCCAATTAGGATGTTCAAAGGCAAAAGGTAAAATCTTGACATATCTCTGCGTCATCTCATGACTGAGCCGAATTCTTTAATTTTATGTGCCTGGAGGTGTAATAAACTTGCTTTCATGTCGTTGTGTGTCTTCAGAAGAACTCTTAAAAAAGTGGACCTTCTTTTCATGATTTACTTACCTCTTTGTGGCTGCAATCCGCAGCAACAGTCAAATTCCTCCCTTTGTGCCCAGAGATCTTCCCTCACAAAACTCCACACCAGAGATGCAGCTGAAAATGACAGTCATTTACCTGAAGCCACTTCAACTGGGAATCCTGTGACCTCACCTGTCAAAAGTAAGCCTCTTTACCACAGTTCCCTCAGATTTCCTGATGCCACAAGGTTTTCTTTCACAAACACATCACCTCCAGCAACAGAGGATCTATAGGTGCAGGCAGTCCACCAGTATTTCAGTGTCTGCTCTCCCCCCATGGTGCCAGGCACAGTCCAGCATCACTCAGGGATGCTGAGCATTCTTCCAGTCTGCTGCTATCACCTCAGCTGCCTTTTGCTACTTGCTTGCACACACACAGAGAGTAGAAAAGCCCTTTTATCCACCTTCAAGCATTTCATCTTCTCCCCAGACCCACACAAGGCTTTACCCGTTGGCTCCATCACTAGTGCTTTCTTTTTTAAATAAACTTCACAGACTCATCCTCACTCTCCCCTGACCCCTGTCTCTGCCAACCTTTCCATCTGGTACCTTTCTGGCTGCCCAGTCCCATCAAGAAACCCTTGCTCACACACATTTCCTGGCCAAAAAAAAAAAAAAGTATGAGTGAATAAATAAATGATTTAAAGGAATATGGGCAGCCAGAAAACTGCCCATTGCCCTCTGATGTTTGCCAGCGCACAACTAATTTTCCCTTAAGAGCAAAATGACTTGGAGTAAAACATTGCAGTTTTAAAGGAGAGAGAAGATGGTGACGGGCCGAGGTATGACTTTATCAGCACATAGCAGAGAAAGTTAGGGTTTCCTTTTACTCAAGACTTGATTTCTGGAACTAAGGATGGTTGGAAGATAATTCTCTAATGGCAGCGAAAAAACCTATGTGAATCTGCTACTAGAAGTTGTGGCAGAGATGTTTTTCCTTAATTTATTTATATATGTATAAAATCAGAAAGCCATCCACTGGAGGCTAGTGACCAGGGCACACTGAAAAGAAAATAATCATAGCTGTGGAATGCTGACACACGACCACTCTCCTTAAATTACTCATTTGGAAGCATTTTAGTTTGCCTGTTTATTTTATAAAGTGCAGGTGGATCAAGAGTTCAGGCAGTCAAAAACGGAGGAAAAGAGAAAAAAGAAATAGGGAGAAACTCTGGCTTATTTTAGAAGTTCCTATTCAAAACCACTCATATGATTCCCCTCCAGAAGGCAGGGCAGACCTCTAGATAAGGAGTTAATATGAGGGGAGGGCTGACAAAAGCTGGAACACAGCCGAAGCAATTAGTAGACTGTCAGTAATTGGAATTAAGTAATCAACTTCAACCACTACGAGAATGTACTGTGGAGAACACTCTTCCATTGGCAAAGAGATGAATGGGATAATTGTACGGCTTTTCCATCTCTAGCTGCTATGATTCAATGGCAGAATAATCCACAGGCAATTGAATGTCTGCAATTCAACAATGAAATACCAGGATCAATATTTAATTCACAATTCTCTTACCTTTTCTTCAAATCCACTTTAAGCTTATTAATGCTCTGAACACATTAAGAGGCTCTTACTCCTTCTGGGTGAGTGCATCTGAAGCATTATACCTCCTGCGTGGTCTCAGGCTGTGGTATGTATTGACTCACACTTTTTGCCTTGCATACGTACTGTGATAAGTGTTCATTAAAATCACAGCAAAGAAAAGAGCAAGTGAGCACTTGAATCCTGAGACCCATCCTCAGTCCTGCACAGTCCTCTGCCACTGTGGCTGGGCTGTTTCACAGCAGCCTGCCTGCTGAGCAAGTGGTTCAGCAGTATTTGTTCAGCACAGCATACTGCAAGGCTTAACGAAGGTGAAACTACAGCTGCACCTTGTAAAGTAGTTGAGGCAGAGAGAAGAGGGGCAGGACCCAGCCATAATCTGGTACTGGCTGCTGGTATTGGTATCCATGAAGAGGTGGCCCAGAGAGGTGGTGGATGTGCTATCCCTGGAGACATCCAAGGTCAGACTGGATGTGCTTCTGGGCAACCTGATATAGCTGAAGATGCCCCTGCTCATTGCAGGGAGGTTGGACTAGATGACCTTTGAAGGTCCCTTCCAAGTCAAACTGTTCTGTGATTTCCAATCACATGAGGCTTTTTTGTCTTCCTGGGGAGGATGTGCAACATGTTGTTACGGGCTTGGAAAGTCACACACATAGTGCTGCACACACCCAGATGCCCTGCTTCTCTTGTGGCTGACAGCCCCCAGGGCAGCCCACCTAACAGAACACAGCCAGTCCCCTGACCTTTCCGAGATAAGAGCAAGAAACAGAAGTAAGTTTAAAGACCCTTCTTATGACAACAGCCCTCACAGCCAGCCACCCAGCCAAGGGACTGTGAGCCTGTAATTGAAACATGCCTTGTGAAGGGAGGCACGCATGAAATATTCATCTTCCAGATTGCCTGCATTTGCATAGTAATAAAAAGTTCATACTCATGGCAGTCTCTGGCCCCCACTAATGTTTTTATTGTTGTACCTGAGGTTTGGGGGAGGAAGGAAGAGTTAAAGCCATGGAAAAGTTTCCTTGGAAATGACAGCCTTAATGGAGCTTATCTCTACCAACAGTAATTTAATCCAAAACACTGAGGTAGAGAGTTGCAGCCTCTGCTAAGAAAACATTCTCTAAAGTAAGATAATTACTAACTTCAGTTAGGCCTTATCCTTTTTTTTCCTCCCCTGCTTTTCCCCTTTTCTTCTTTTTAGCCTTCTCTTCTCCCTGCCCCCATCTGTGAAGTCAAAGGCCTTGCAGCGAGGCCAGGATTTTCTTGGAAGAAAGCTGTTTTGTCAGTTGTTGGTTTCACAATGGAGATGTATGTGACCATCTTAACTGATGCACTGCTTATGACAGTTCAATTAGCCCAGGTGAAGACCCAGTGCTCCTATGACAAAGCCCTAGTCTCTCTGTCTCCCCATGGCCTCAGGAGAGGGTGTTTTCTGGCTTCACTTTGTGCATGTTAAGATACTAAGTTCTTTAATTACTTTTACAGCAAGGATGTGTAGTCATTTTTGGACTTTGCAGGCTGCCCCAGTGTTGCAGAAAGATAAACAACCCCTATCAGTAGCTGAAGAGAAGTGTAAGCAGAAATATGTTGTAGACAAATCCTAAGATTAGACTGACCAGTTTGTAAGACATTCAGATCTTTAAGTTACTGCTGGTAAGACGAGAAGATCCCCTCTGCTTGGAGGCAGCATATCAAAGCCGTCTGCTCCCTGCACATTCCCAAGGACCTAAAAGTACTGCAGGAGTCTACAAAGAATCATAATTTTTGTTTTCAACATGCAAAATCAGCTACTTGAAAGCACACACTGTTGTTAATCATCACAGACAAGGCAGAGCGCACATAACGCGAGATACCCTGCAAATATTGAGAAATTAGGTACTTCTGGTAGCAGCCAGTCAAAATTTATCTTCTTGCTTCAGTAAGTTTTCTGGTTGGGATTTGTGTTGGCGCAGCTAAGCAAACCAACAAAAAACCCTAGACAAATATAGAAGCATTATTGATTTCTTGGAGGGCAAGTTCCTTTTGGGATAAACTTGCACAAAAAGAAACAAGCAATCTCAGCACATACTTTGAAGTGCTCAGCAAAGGGCACCCTCAGTGCCCAGCTGCTCTCACGAGATAAGGCATTTGCATACGTGACAGCCAGGTACTTGTTACTACAAGATGATTCATAATGGACTTTCAGGGGATTAAACTGTAATAACCTCATAAGTGAGAATTTCAGTGTAATCTGTGTAAAACAAAAGCATTACAGAATGCCAGAGGCAGGGCCCTGTTTTCATTAAAAGACAGGGAGCACTGGAAGAAATCCCTGCCCATGGCAGGTGTTAGAACTACACAATATATAAGGTCTTTGGGAACTTAATGGTAACTGACTTGCACAGAACAAAGTTACCAGATTAAAAAAAAGACCACTTTTGAACTGAGAATGTTGAATGAAGTCACCATTCAGCCATGTCACGCATCTGATGGCTTGTATGGCTCTTAGGTTTTTGGCTCCACGATGGTATTGCAATACCAAGGTCTGATCTCGAAACAAAGTCTTACACCAGCATAAATGAGTAAAGAGGTGCTCTGCAGCTTTGCACTGGGGTTCCTGGGATCCTTGTGAGTTTTGTTATTGCCACAGTATTTGTCACTGCATTTATCAGCTCATGTAGAAAATCTTAGGCACTACTGAGCACAACAATGCTTGGAGCCTGCATGCACACCCCAAATACTCCAAAACAGATTTCTGTAGCTAGTCTAGAGGATCACACCTAAGGCTTTACAAATCCAATATCTGCATCCCTCCCATAATTCCTCCTAAAGTTTTGCAGTCACTGCACTCATTATTTAAAACAACTTCATATTCCTCAGCAGGAAACAAGTTCAGCAAACACAGAAACACAGAAGTTTCTTTTTATTCCCATTAAACTGTGGGGGATTTTTAAACACATATTTACACAAGACTTCATATAGCAGAATTTCAAAGACTCTCTGAAGGCAAATAAACAGAGGGGCCCAAAAGAAACAGCAGCCGCTGGCCTCCGCACTCAACACAGCCCTGTGAGCATCAGCAGAGAAAACAGCTTCTCTGCAAAGCTCTTTGACAGCCCCTGAAGCCCATCTTCTCCCACCAGAGGCCAAGTGGGAAAGCCCAGCAATTCTCCCTCTGTGACAAAGCTGCTTCAGCATCCGTGTCCCACAAAGCCATGTGTTAGATGTCCAGCCTTCAGGCATGGCCTGGACCTTCTAGGTCTAGGTCCAACCAGCTTTCTCCATCACCAGCTGCTTTATCAGCTCCTTCTAATGGCTTTTGGAAAGACAGCTAAAAGCTTTACCCCCCTCCCTTTGTTTATTTAAGGCAGTATGATTTATGTGGCAGTAGTTAGGGAGGATGAGTAAGCTTTTCCTGATGATGGATACTCTGATAGCAACCACCCAGTTCCCCGGTCCATGGGGCACTGCACCATGCTTGTTACCCCAAGCCTTGCTCTTGAGGCATCCCAGGGACAGCACTTCCTCCACCAAGCAGCCCAGCCTCATCCTGCCCTGCAAAATGATGACTGACTCCCCCTGAGCCTTTCTTTGCATTTTGAATGTGGCAGAGCCTGCTGATATCAAGTTGAGGCTGACAACCTTGGGAAGAGATCTTCCCATGCTTAAAGCCTAACCTCCTATATGTGCATCTCTTGATTTGTACTTTGTTACGTGACTCTCAGTTATGTGTCTGAACTCTCACACAGCTTCCAATGGAGAGGAGCAAATGAGACACTCACAGAGATGCCTACATGTGAAAATGAAAAGAAACATTTTCAGGTGCTGATGGGGTGCACAAAGACTAGCCAGCATGGAGATGCTCCAAGAGCTGGACAGAAAGGAGAAAGGCAGTGCCCATCCTACTGGGATTGTGCAATGTATATTGAAATGTAAATAAATGAAGTTATCCTTAGAAAAAATTAGATTCAAGTGAAGACAGCTTAGAAACAGCAAAGATCCTTGAGGTTAGTTCTGCAATCTGTATTTGTACTTCCTCTACTTTTTTTACTATTTTTTATTATTCCTTGGCTTTAACTAGCTGCAGGGCACCCTAGAAGGAGTCTTAGAAATTCCTAACATTTTCTGGACTCTTTCCAGACATTAGAGAACCTTGTCTTCATTATGAATTGATCTGAGTATGGTTGTGAATGTAAACAGCATTGTAACTGCACCCTGAGCCCACTGCTAATCAGACAGATAGAAGAAAATTCTTCCTTGTACAATCTGCTGGGTTATCCCAAAGAAACATGCATATCCCTTCTATTGAAGGCACTCTAAGGTCACATGTGAGTTTTCTTCCCTAATATGAAACACATATTGTTTCATATTGTTATATTCTCTAATATACTACATCTATATGTAGTATATTATATACAGTTATATTGTTATATTCTCTAATATACTATATTTGGCCTTCTCTGCACAGCAGGAAAAACAGGGTTATTTGTAATTAGAAAAGGCATTCTCTGACCGACTGTATCTTATCTCCGCTCTCTCTCCTGTCTGCTGCTTGGAAAAATAGACATCACAGTGGTTGGTCAAAGCAACATTTTTTCCATTGGAACATGACCAAACCCATCCTGAAATTGCAGAAGCCAATTAAATGTCTCTGATTTACAGACTAATAAGGGAACCCTGTCTCCTGACTAGAAAAGGTCAGCAAAAACACGGGGAAAATGTTTGCACAGAAAATGTACAGGGATTGTAAACGACCAAATGCTGGGAATCCGCTATGATTATCTGATACTCTTGACTGAACTCCACAACTGTATTGCTTCCACTGAGAAGCAACGCAACAAAAGACCAAACAGCCTCCACGTCTTTACTGACAATCAATTCAATGTTAGCAGAAGTGGTTTATAAACTAAGTTATAAAATTAGCACAGAGCATTTAACAGGCTCTCAGTAAAACTCTTCATTTCTATAATCCAATCTGGCACTCACCATCATACCTTGAGGACAATAAAATTGATAAAATAGAATTTCTTAGCCTAAATTGTAGACTGAAAGCTTTAATGGGCTCCATGGAGAACGGCCAACTGTAGAACCAGCTGCAGAACTCCCACATGCCCAGCTAATACCTGACCTATCTGTGAATCACCAGGGAAAACGCAGCCGCACTGCAACTCCACTGCAGAAGACCAAATGGAGCCAGAATAAATGGATGGAACAAGTTCTCAGGCTGGATCAGTCTTTGCTGGGGAAAAGGTGCATTTGGATGTAAATATTAGGAGCTGTGTCAAAAAGCAACTTTTAGGTAGGCTCCAGCAGGAAGAAAATCAGCACTTATCCATCAGCAGGGAGGCTCCTCAGTTTTAAGCCCCTGGACAGCAGAGATGTTCTCCAGGAGGATTCCCAGCATGGCCTCCTCTCTCAAGGGAGATCTAGCAGAAGGCAAAGGCAGGAAATACATTAAAAGCCTTCCCATTATCTTTATTTCTGGCCTGATTTTCATTTCCTAGCACAGCAATGGCAGTTCTGTCACGTTGTCCATTGCGGCCAGGCAAGCAGAGGTAATTTACTGCTTGGTTTAACTCAGTAAATAAGTGCTGAGCTGCCAGGACAAGAGGCGCTTAATAAATCCACAGAAGAAATTAAAATAATTTATAATGAGGATGCAAAGGCAGCCAAAGAGTTACGGTTACTTGTGTGAATACTGCTCTGCAGAGCTGGTCTCGCTGGCTTCCCACCATGCCAAGTATTTCTCTCACTGTCTCCCCACCAGCCCAACCTCACCCCTGCCTTGCTCATCCCCTGGAGCCTATGGCCACCTTGATGAAAAGCAGCGATGCTCTCTATAAGGGAGGTGTGCTCCCTCACTTGCCTCCCAAACCCCAAACAGCTCACTGAGCCTCCTAGAGCCCCACCAGCAGATAACAGAAAACACCATTTAGCTGACTGTAACACATGGAGACACTGCTGGGATATGGACCAAAGAGGTCCCAGTGCTCGGATTCACAGAGAGAACAACTGCTTGAGCACGGCTGTACCTCTCAACCTATGTTTTCCGTACAACCCTATGTTTTCTGAACAAGAGGATGATCCTAGTCCTCTTCTAGATAATCCTGAATACTGTCTGGACATTAGTGAAGCCTGCCTTGCTCCCACATCATTTCATGCAGACTAGATGCAAGAAAAATGTAACAAATTGTAAATGCCAACAGCGATTTATCATTGGACCACCCCCAAACCAAAGAAAGGCCAAGCACAAAAAGTCATTGCTGAATGCAAGGAGACATCTGCCTTTTGGTCACACTGACATTTCCAGCAAGCCTGACAGAAATGAGTGTTTGTTTAATCTGACGTTCGGGTTCCGAATTATGCTAAGGGAAAAACAGCATATCAGGGAGAATGAGCATTTTTTGCTATTCATAATTTCACAGTTAAGAGGAACGGATTTACATGGATGAATGACTAGATGGATGGATGGGTGGACAGATACATACAGACAGATATGTATTATTTATTATCTTATTATGTTATAATATATACAACTACTTTTTTAAACATGACCGTCATTGTTACATCCACAAGCTTGCTTTTAAATATGAAACAAACAGCCTTTTTTACCAAACACACCTCACAATTCACATCTGAACCAAAAGTGACGTGGGAAAATGTCTTTTTGGGCAAAGCCTGCTTTCTTTGAAGTGTCTGTAACTCTGAATCCAAACCCCTAATCTTAATTGCTTAGACTCCTGCTTTTTCTTCCTTCTAAGGATTAAGTACAAAGACATCAGATCTCCAGTGCTGTCATTATAAACTTAAGCTAGTAAGGCAACAGAATAAGAAAGCCATCTTGGAACACACAGAACTTCAGCTGAATGCCAAATTTTGCCATTTACTTTAGTGATTCATATTAATAAACGACAGAGTCCTAAGTTTCAGATTTCTGTCACGAATCTTGCGGATAACTGCAATAGTCTTATTGTATTTTATTAAGAGAAGTGATTAAAACATAAAATTCCCATGGCTGAAATTTTAGATGTGAGCTTTTATTTTTATTTTTCTATACTGAAACTCATCTTTGTAGTAATTTAGCATTCCCATAGCTCAAAAGAAGAGGATGTTTATTAAAGTATTATCGATCTGCACTCTACATAAAAATAGAGAAATCCTTTTAGCCATTGTTAAAAGGTAGGTTAGTGAGTCTCCAAGCCACACACATTTTCTGACCATTTTCTCCTGGGTAGATTTGCAAAGAAGAAGTTTACCAACAGAGGTGAACTAAGTGCAGCTTGACAAACCTGGGAGCCTGATATGTAGCTGCTGTGAGCAGTCATGTTGATTTGAGTAGGAAGAATAAAATGGAAACAGATTATTCCCCTGTGCAAGGGCCTGAAGGAATAAATCAAAGAGGAAGAAATGGGTTGCTCAAATGCACAGACAAGGGATGTCGTGGGCCAGACCTACTGCTGAGCATCCTGTCTGTTTTCCATGCTCCATAAGCACGGGTGACCGCACTCCCCCGCTCCTGGATGGGAAAGGGAGCAGGATGATCACAGGAGCTCCCACGAGCAGGGCCAGGGGTTAAATTCTGCAAAGTTACACCACCAGCAAACTGCAGTGATGCAGAAAAAGTTATTCTGTGTTTCTACTGCTGTGACAGTCAGGAGAGCCTGGACATCTCACCCACCCTGTGTCTGGCATGACCACCACTCACCCTTTGTCTGGCATTTGAACGGAGGCATTTGGACACTGCAGCAATGACAGACATCTGGCTCCACAGAAATGCCTCCAAAGAGGAGGAGAATCTGTTTTTTCAGTTTATTTTGGTTGTACTCAGCTAATTAACTGCTTCCAGATCTACTAGATATGGAGGAGTGTCTGAGTGTTTATATTATTGTATAAAATTGACAGTCAACCAAGAGGAAAAGCAGAGTATGCTAAGGTACCCATGAGGGCACAAAATGGGAACAGTGGCCCCTCACGCTCACACACGTACAGCTACCCTTGACACATCCCTGATGTCAGTGAGGGCTCTACACGCAAAGAGCAAGAGCACCTCATCCACACAACACTGCACAGGCACAGAGAACAGCACCACAAAACACAGAGCAGCATTAAAAGTATCTTGAAAACACAGGTATTTCAAGGGCCACAGCAGAAGCTTCATTTCTAAAGTAATTTCTGAGTACAGGAGATCGTATCTGAAGAAGTGGCCTGTAGAGCATCGCACTAAAAGTGTGACTTCAGCACACAGTCTGTATTAGTCTAGAAGCAAACTGAATTCTAACAACATTGCTGTCTCCCATGGGCAGCCCCAAGAAGTTCCTGAAATTCCATATGTCCTATTATTAACTTAAAAGTTGTTTGTGTCAATGCTATCAAACCCAGATGAGCTAAGCCATTTACAACCGCAGCAAAGCACACTGGGCTGGTTGGGCACAGGCTGCAGGAAGTGCTCCTGCACACAAGCCATGAGAATGGAAGTGCTGAACTAGAGAAAGAGTGTGCCTGGCTGCAGGTAGCCTTTGAACATTTTAACTTGACACTGAACGTCAGAAATTATCAAGAAAGAAGTGTGGAAATTTCTGTGCAGCTCACCGATTTAAATTACCTTCCAGATTCTCATCCCAAACCAATCCTTCTTAGTCTGCCACCTCAACAGCTTTAAAAAAAACAAAAAAGGAAAAAAGAAATCTTTCTTCTTCAGACCTTTAGTGGCACAGCTCCATTTTGCAGTCATAATGACTTTAAAAGGGCCCTATCTCAGGATACTGTTTGGTCTTAAGGGCCAAAATCTGCAAAAAATGTACTTGCATACTTTAGTTTGTGGAGCCTAGGTGAAATCCTAGCTGGCCATAGGATGCCAAGATTTCATCTTCCAAAGATTTTCCTTGATGTCAATGGACTATTCAGCCAGTATAGCTAAGCACACACAGAATCAACCCATAACACAGATTACACCTTCCTCTGCTTGTTGAAAGCAGGCAGAGAGGTACTGTTCTTCCAAAGCAGCTAGAGAGAAACCTGTAATTGAACAGCCTTAACGTTCATACTTACAAAACATGCATGTCCTTATTATGGGGTAATATTTTACAATTAAGCTCTCATTGATGTTCAGGGACCTTGAATGCTGTGGATAGTAACAAGCTTATTGTATTAGCGCCTGAAAGCACACTGTAAAAGAACTTATTTCCCCATTAGTGTCAGAAATAACAATCTGAAAATAGGCACTTAAACTCACTTGAAGCAGTGGGTGTTTTTTACCATATGCACACATACACACAGAGACAGCTCCCCCACTCCCCCTTTACTCTCAGACACTGGATTGTATGATGCACAGAGAGGAGGGCTCTTCTGCACTAATCCAATTAAAAGAACCCTAAAATGGGATATTGACTTCTAGCTTACCTGTGAAACTTGTATTTAGCCAGGTTTTTTTTACCCTGCAAGTTAAACATCCAGTTTCAAACAACTTAAGGAAGAAACAAAGAGATCTTGCTGAAGCTTATTATCTATTCAGCCAATATTGCACATCATTCTGCAGCTATTTTATAACTGTGGAAAGCATCTTGAAATACACTTTCTATGAAAGACATTTTGTACCATAAGAGCTAAACTCTAAGATTCTAGCTCCTAAGATTTCAACGTACAATGTTTTCAGTATAGCTGCTGAATGCTTCTGTATAGCAAGCTCTGCTGACAGTCTTTACTTATTGCTATGGAGTAATACAGAAATGAGATCTGGCGCTAAAAATATTCAAAAAATGAGTTTCCCAGATTTCTGCAAGTTTTCCAAGTCATGATGTTGTGTAGGCATTTACAAGTGCCTAAATATGAGGTCACTTTTACTCTTGGTGCTGAGCTACCCAAAAGCTCAGATTTGTTGAGATCTGGTCTTTTGGCTTGGCTGAATCACCTCCATAATGCATCTATATGTTCTAGTTGCTCAGACTATTAAGATGTACAAATACGTGTATTTGTACACAGGCTTGAATGTGCCTGCAGTAGACTGGCTTAAATCCACAGGGACAGTGAAATGCCTAGTTAAGTCCTGCATTTTACTATTAACACATCCTGTTAGGACAATACACTGTAATTCATATAGTCTTCTCTCATGCAGAAATAGAACCATGAGTAGCCAACACATCTGACAATAGCAGGATGAATTCAGAATGGACTGAAGCTTTAAGTGGATTTTCCTTGTTTTTTTAGGTTTCGGTCAAACCATAGCTTAGTTTCAGAATAACCATCAAAATGCTGCATGCACCAGAAGAACACTGCTTTGGGACCTTGTCTAGCATGTTTTTAGTGTGAAATATTCTAAGATTTCCCTACTTCAACTGAAAGTTAAGATGTACCTTTCAAATTAATATGTCTGCATTAAGATGAGAAGGAGATGAAGAGCATTTTCCCAGTACAAGAGTTAATGGGTCCAGCCATAAATCTTGTCTCATGGATTAAACCTGGAGGATCAAATGCAGAGATTTATTACTTCATTTATTACTCCATCCGACTTAATCACTTTCAGGAAATAGTTCATTCAGTGGAACTAGAATGCTTTTTTATAATCAGGTCAGGGTTTCCTCAGACATACTTGTTATTTTTTATGACTATGGTTTATAACATTTATAGTACTGAGTGGGCTCGTACATACAGCAAACCTACCAATGCCCTGTAGAGGATGTGGCTTCAGGTTTGGAGCCTACCCCAATTTGCATGATTTGTTAGGCTGCATTCCTTCCTGCCTCCACAATTTCCTCACCCCAGCTCCAGTACAGCTTCCTTCAACTTCTTCTGTTAAAAACAGTGAGTTTCCTCTGTTCCCACTACCTCCAGTCTTTCCTGAATTACAGATTCTGGTGGTCTGTGGTTTAGCAATCCTTGCAGGCCCGGGTAAGGCAGTCAGCAGACCAAGCAATATTATAAATCAGATACGGAGCCTAGGCCCTTCCAAATTTTCAGCATGGTATATAATAAAAAGATTCTGGATCTTTTGTCAAACAGCTGCTGCTATCTCTGTCTGCAGGTCTATATCCCAGAGACATCTAACTGCTATTTCTCCACAGAACCCACACTGTGGAGCCCCCAGCCTCTACAGGGTAAAAAAAACTTGTCAAGGTTTGTAGCTCTCAGAGTGCATTTCTTTTGTGTGGGTAGACTGGATAATAGGAAACTTTCCTCCATAGCAAAAGGTGTAATTAGTTTTTCTGTCCTAATTCATTTAGCAGTGGAGTTAAAGAAGGTGGATATAATCACTAGAATGATGCTTAGACACACTAATGCAGGAGCGATGATAAGATCTAATGTAATGCTCTAGGATGCTGAAATGGAAGCAAACTGCACATCCAGAGGAACTCAGCTAAACTGTTTTCCGGGCTCAATATAAATAAAAATAGAGTGGCATTTTCCTTATCAGGACCAAAAATTTAATGTGATTAATTCTGCAATTTAGCTGCAGTTTATTTGTGCGTTAGAGATAACAGCACGGCTATGGGTAAAAGCCAGCTCACTTGTGCTCCTGACTATTAATAATGTGTGCAGATCTTATGCACTAATGGAAACCAAAACAAAACAAACCAAGAAAAAAGAAACCAATAAAAGAGCTCTGTTGCATGGAAAATGCATTTAATGCTTTTGCCCTCTTCTTTCCAGACAGCATCCCTCCAACATTTATGTTAGCACTGCAGGTAAATCAGATTTACCTTGCTAGTCAGTGCCACTTTTCCCTCCAGTTTTAGAAAAGGATTATCTCAGACATGTAAAGCAACAGAAATGCAGCACAGAAAACATGAGAGTGTAATAGGCATAATAAACACACACTATGCAGACAGATTTACATAGATTACATAAAAAGATCCCAGAATGGCTTTTAATTTTTTCCTATTGATAACTTGAGCTACTCAGTGCTTAGATAAGACAGTCAAAATGGAGCTCCCCTCGTTCTGGTTATTACACATAGATGTAGCAAGGGAGATGCAAGAGCTAGTTAGCAAGAATTCATGCAAGGCTTGCATGCTTTGTTACTTTCCCATCTCCTTGCCTAGACATGTGGTTTGCTCTCCTGGATTTCTAGGCTTGAAGGAGCCCATATATCTTACGATTCTTGCATACTTCCTATGTGCTTCTACCATGCACTATCTGTGGCCCCACATATGGTGTGCTCCTGTCATTTCATTAAGCCTCAGAAGGATCACTTGTATGCCACCAGTTCCATAAGATACCTCTCTGAATCTAACCTTGATTGCCTGATCCCTGCACACAGCAGGTAAACAAAGACCTCTTCTACTTCTACATGCTGCAGAACACACTGGTCCTTGACTTTCCAGGCAAAACTGCAAGCATTTACAGAAATTAGATTACTACTGATCCCTAATAAAATAAGATGAGGATGCAAATCAAGACTAAAAAGAGGCACATTGCAAAGCTGTAATACCTCTATGCTACATCCACAGAGCAAACCCAGCTGGGTGCAAAAACAAAGCTCCTAAGCTTCTAAACTCCTAATCTCAGTATCCTTAGTCTCACCCTGTGGCATTCTCAATGCTAGATCTCATCCTCCTGATTTCTTTTATCCCAGATCATGGCCCATGTAGACATAAGTAAGTACAGAGCTGCACAACATCTGACATCATGGAGCAGCTCCTCATCTCATACATTTTGCTGCCCACCAGCAGTCTGCCCCCTGACCTCAGTGAGACTGTGCCAGGTTTATGTCTGCACAGCAAAGGTGAGTCTCTAGCATCTGTGTGTGCTGCACATGAGGTGCTTTCTGCCAGATAAAGCACTCACGACCATGTTCTGTTTGGTCAGACACTGTAGCACGAGGCACTCTACAAGCACATTGATCTGCACATGATCTGGACAGCTACACTTCCACTTCTTTGGTATTGACGGCAAGGACCTTCTGCATAGCGATTGCTAATGCTCTGCCACATCTATCAGAGATATTTGTGAGTTGATATGCAGACTGAGAACCTCGGAGTATTATGCCATCCCTTAGTTGTATCTGCTGCATGAGCCATGGCCAAGGGTAAGAAAAAATAGGACAATTCTCAGCAATGAAAAGAAGCCATCAGAATAGGCCTGGGAAAATATCCAGAGGATTCGGTTTTCTGCACACTGCCAGCTCTGCTACAAAAACTTCTTATATTACCGTATTGGTGGATAATGTTTTCCTTGCTCTTCTCCCACTTCTCTTATTTATGAAGTATTATCACATATTTACTAACACATTATTTTTCCCTTGATTTCTGAGGTGCTCTTGCACAGGCACAGCAGGACAAAAAGGGCCTCCAGATGTGCACTAAGCTCAAAGCAAAATATCCTCCTGCACTTCATTTTTATCACCTTATTTATATAAGAATCCTTGTCAAGATCTGCAGGCAAATACAGGTAAATAACTGGTTAAAACAGATGTGCAGGGGAGGCAGGAGGGAATAAAACCCTGCTACTACCCCATAGAGGGCAGAGCAGCACTGCCTCTTTTACTAGCAAAAGTAGAGGGTACAAATTAAGTTTTCTGAGGATAATGTGCTCTTTAGGAAACACAAAAGCTTTGCTTTGTCTTGGCTCCAAGAGTGCTGCATCAAATCAAGCTTAACTAAGGCTCTCTCAATCCACATAAAGCCTCAGGGGACCTCAGGAGCTCAAAACTGCAGTATGTCAAAAGGAAACCACATAGAAATTGAAACAGCATCAGCCCTGAAACTCCAGCAGTGTTCGAGTGCCCTGCCACGCAAATCAATGGGACTGTGTCTACTGCAGTTTTAGCCTTTAACTACTCAAGAAATACTGCTTTGGTTTGCTCTTCCTCTTTTGCCCCCCTCAAAATACCAGGGGACCAGTGATGAAAAAGTGCTGATCATTTTCTGTAGCAAAAATAGGAAACATGGGAAATCCTTTAACCCCACACAGGATAGGTGGTAACGAGTCAGAGTATCTGATGAAGGACCAGCAGTGGCAGTTTTCCTTAAGTATCTTAAATTTGATCATCACCTAGAAAAACTTATCTACTCAACAAGAATTAATCCACTTTTGTAGCAAACGAGTACATTTTAAAAGGTCTCAAAAGTGGCAAAAAAAAAAAAAAAGAAAGAGCAACATCAAATTACTGAGTTACTAGGATATATCCTCTGAAGAAAATCCTTCAGAAAGTCAATGGGACCCTACTGTTCTGCTGCCTGGTTTTAATCAACCCATACTTCTATGCTAATTTTCTATGCTTGCAGAGAAATCTGATACTGTAGAACAAAAGAAAACAGCAAGAGGAAAGGGAATGGTAAACTGGCTGGCTCACCTCACCCATCAGAGCACTTTCTAAAGGAAGGGAATTACATTGCATTTCACAGCTTCTGGACCCCAGCACTTGACAGTTAAGAAATGCCCTGGTTATCACACCAAAAGAAACCTAATTTGTACCCTCATGTGCTGCTGTATCTCCCAGCCTTGCCTTCTCTGGCAAAGACTCTCTTTGGCTCCTCTGACTGCTGTGATCTCTGTCCAGTATTTAGCAGAGCTCTCCATGAAGGTGTGTGATGTCCTCCCTGACGTACCAGGTTCCATTGTGGGAAGGACCTGGAGCAGCTGGAGTACCTGTCAGCAGGTCTTTTTAAACAAACATGGAAGGATAGTAGCAAGGCTGAGGGCCAGGTACAAGAGCAAAGCCAGCAGGGCTGGAAGGTTCATGGAGCTCAGGCTCCCTGTTTGGCTCCCTGTTTACTTAAAAAAAACCCAAACTTCCAGGAAACTTTGGACTGGGAAAATTTGAGAGAAAGAAAAGTGGGGCAAGAGCAGGAGGGATTAACTCCTCTTCTGGGTCCTTGAGTACATCAATGTGTCAGAAGCAGATGGGCACATCTGACAGGGTTGCTCCCTCGCAGAAGCTCCACGGGATTTGAAAGCCGTTTGAGGAGGGAAGGTGACAGTTTGGAAAGTGAAGTACTGAGTATGTCACTCACGAAGACAAAGAGGAAAAAACAACAAAACAAAAAAAAAAGACAAAGCTTCTGCCTCATTCCCAGTTTGCTGTGATTTTTCTCATGCTTTGGGGCAAAGGAAAGAGCCTGAACAAAACAGAACATTACAGTGAAATTTCCAGAAGCCTTTTGTCCTACTGCTTCTTCTTTCTTTCTTGCAGTCTGAGGAGAAAACTATTTACTAAATGAATTGTGTAGGATTCCCATTTATCTTTTCAGTATTGTTTATTTTCCACTTCTTTCTTAATTTTCGTTTGATCACATAAACCCATCGGGAACCAGATCAGAGAAGCAGATTATTTTAAATTCTAATCACAGTAGACATTATTTGTACTAAATATTTCTATAGAAAGACTCGGGTCACCTATTAAGTTAACCTACACAGACACCCCTTAATAAGGCATGCTCTTCATTACAGCCCCTGATCATCCCTAGAGATACACAATGCCCCATCAAAGCTCGCTGACATCCAATAAGTGGATGTGGAGTAAGACCTCTTTTGCAGTAGGGCTGTGATTGTACAAAGCCAACACAAAATCAATACAGCTGACTAATGAAGGATCCCTTTGCTTATGTAGCCAGACCCTGAAGTGGCTAAAAGCCATCAATGTAGTGGGCTACACCAACTGCTCTGGGATCTATTCTAGCGATGGGCAAAGATGCAGATGGAACACAAGCTAAAGGAATTCTCCCCAGATCAATGGTGGCCACCCAGTTTTCTATTGAACACATAGCTGGCACAACTCAGATCAGTCTCCATAGTTCCAGCCCTTCTCAAACTGTGCAGGAACTGAGGGATACAAGGATGCTACAGCTCAGCAAGGGTGTAACCCCTGCTGCAAACATGGCTGAGATTTTGTATTTCCAAAGCAAAGCGAAACAAAACAAAACAGGAATTACAAACCTGACACACTGATTGGAAACGGTTTACTAACTGCAGCACTCTGGGTTAAATCTCCAAGTCCCTGAGTTTCTTAGCAATTTGGAAGGATTAATTTTGCCTAGTACATATTCTGGACTGTCCTAAGAAAACTGCCGTTAGCAAGTGGTTTTGGTTAATCTTTTGATTAATCTCTTTTCAACAGGGGGAATTGTTTGTGCCACTCAATTACTGTACAGCAGGCTAAATTCTTTTCTCATCATTTGACATATAAATCTCCCTGTTATTCTCCCCCCCCCTTTTTTTTCTCCTTGCTTTTCTAGAAACATGCTATCAATAAATAACAGAGAAGAAAATGAATTCAAAACTCAAATTCTTACTATAAAAACCCATGCAGATGACAGCATATAGGTCACCAGCTGCAGCGCAGCATAATACAATATTTGCAGGAAATCTGTTCAACAATTTCAGCAAAGAGGAATACATGATAGCACAAACAATTTCACACAACGATCACAAAATTAATCTGCTTTTCCATTGCCCTCCTATTTTTCTACCGTTGTTTCAGATTTGCCTCTTAATTACAAGAAAATCTACCTCTCGGTTGTATTATAACGTATCTGAAAGGAACATTCTGTGTGATAGATAGCATAGATCAAAGCAAGACAGAAGTATGACTCAAGGCATGTAACAAGCCTTATCTTGTAAAACCCCATGCAACCAGCACTGAGGATGCAACAGTCCTGTGTTACTCACCATATAATGGTGTTTTTTTTTTCACTCTGAACACAGTTAACTGCTCTTATCCAAAAGCTTTATGTCCAAATTCAGATGTAATTTCCAAGATTTTCAGATAAATACTCAAAGCACAGAAGAAAAGCAAGAGAAATACATCATCCATCCAGAAAATGTTGCATAGCACTAGGGACGCAAGGGAAATTCTGAACAATGACACCAAGACAAATCCCTCTGCGGCACAAGGATCCTCAAAGAATGACAAGTAGCCAACCAAACTTCCATTTTTAAGATGCAGCTGAAAAATCTACCCAGTGAACAGCATGAAACCCTTTGAGCCAGTATCAGTGGTATTACCTGAGCAAAAATCCTTCTGCAACCAGATAGTCAGACCAAATGATCTATCTTGAAAATAAAGGTATAAACAAAGCTTGCCTAAATTTGAGTTGATGGCCCAAGGGAAAGCAGATATTTCAAACCAGATGCTTAGCATTAGGCCATCTGCTCTAGAAGTGTATGAAAAGCCAACTGCTACCATGGAATTCTTCTCCCTCTCTCATTTTCTCATTAAATCAATAGATCTCTTTACATAAAGTATTTATACCCAATATTTTACTTTTTCAACTCTCTTATTTGTAAACCCTAAGGACTTCTTTCCCCAGTGGGCTGTAGGAGAAAAGGAGTTTTAGTTGTTTCCCACCAGGCAATGGTATCTCTTTCTTCAAATTATAAAAGCAGACTGTTGTTTATTAAGGAGCATTCACTTTTCAAAACATACGATTAATTTGTGCAAAATCATGTCAAAATATTGCCAAATCATGTGCTACGAAAATAGATTTCTTATACAACCCTGCTGCAAATGAAAATAGTCTGTATCTCAATCTTGAATCTGGGGATATATGTTACTTTGAAAAATAACTTAGACGAACCAGTCATTTAAATCAGACAGGAATGGTTTTTTCTTTGCTAATTCACTTACTGAAATATTATTAAAAAAAAAAGAACAAAAAATACCAAGAAATAACACAGAGCAGGTAGGAAGCAACACACTGTAGATGCTAAACTTCATAAGCTCTAGGCTCTTTGAGAACCCATTAGTTCCCTGAGGTCATTCCAATCTGAGTAACTTCAGTCTTTTGATGCTAGGTCTCACACTGCACAGAAGCCCCCGCCCCTTTATCAGTGCTTTTGTTTTACTTTTCTCTCTCTCTCAAACATCAGGCAATTAACCTAATGCCAACCAGCAAAAATAAATTAAATGGTTTCATGCTCATGTAGAAACTTCTGTTTTGCAAAGTTGCCCAGGTCAGTCCTGCATTTTGTGCAGCTGTAATCAAGACCCAAAATAATACCTTTTCATTTGTTGCTCTCAAAGCAACTGGAAAAAGAAAAGAGGGAAAATACCAATCAGATAGTGAAGCATGAATAGCCCTATTTATACATAATGTGACTACTAAGCACATGGAATTGAAATAAAGCATCTCAGCAGTGCTGTGGTCTGCGAGAGGAGGCACAGATTTATCATATCAGCAGTCCAGAGTTAATTTCTCCCTGACCTGATAACCACATCTGGGTAAAAAGGAGGGCTACTGCATGGGCTAAGTTATGAAGTGTCAAGAGCAACACTGGCCAGCAGAAAGCCTTGAGATAAAAAGAGCTCATTTTAACCTATCTCACCTTTCTGAAGCAAGAGAATGACAACCTGTCATAAGAGCTTGCCTGGACATAAATCACTGACCAACAGCTTCCATCCAGGGCCCAGCAGTTCACAGGGCAGCAAAATTGAATGTGCCTTTAAGCCAAGCTCCTCATGTACAAGCAACCTAGCAGTATCCTCAAACAGGGCAGGCTCCTGAAATGGTTGAATATTACTCATCATTATTTGAAGCGCTTGTATATTGAGCTAATTGAACCTATGTGCACCAGATCAGATTTCAACTTTTTGCAGCTGCTCATGACAATACTTTATCATTTGTTGGTTGGGGTTTTTTTCCCTGCTCTGGGAAATATTTATCATGATATTCAAGAAATTACTCCCTATACATTTAAATACCATTGTAAAGCAGACATAAATGTAAAAAATAAAAAATAAAAAAAAATCACTTTCCCCAAATCTGTATTTTGCAAAGGATAAAACAACTGAATGGTTTTGTTTTCAGCAGGACTTACTACAAATCCAAAACCCAGATCCACATAGCCTGAAGTTTGAGGAGGTGGAGCTATATTTAATGTTACAGTTCATTATTTACTCATCTTAAGCATCTATATGGAGAAAAACTTTCTTCAGTTTCTTTTTCCTCCCCTTGCCAACACTTTCCAATACCCTCAAAAAGGATTTAGGACTCCAGCTGCCCCGTATCACTCTGACTCCCATCCTATTCTTCTCTGTTCAGCTTGCTCAGGATATTGGAGCATCTTCTTTTAGGTTTTTTTATGACTTCCCATAATGTCCTGCAAATATATTGGTCCTTCTGACCATCTGCACAAGGGCTTTCTATTAGAAAAACTCACTGCCTATTTGCAGTAGGCTTGGCATAAAACACAGAAATTGGGAATGAACATGGTGATTAAATAACAAAAACTGAATGTGGGTAGTTTTTTCCTATTTCAGATAAAATGCTATTGGGATTAGAGAGAACATTTGCTCCTCATTCTTAGTTAGGATTTTCTCTGTGTGTTAAGTCAATTAAATCTTAATAGGGTGATTCCCTGGTTCTTTATCTAAAACAGAACATGCAAAAAGACAGAATACAAATAGTATGGAAAGGTTGGACTTTATATTTCATTTGCACCCATATGGCAAGCAGGATTGCTCATTTCAATAATAACAATTTTTAATTAAAAAACCCTCCATAACTCCAACAACAGTCAAGCGGTATCTGCTGAAGAGAAGATGGTTATTATCCTGGCAAGTTTCCCCATGCCTCAAACTGGCACGTCTATCACTTGCATCCCAGTTGCAACCAGCTACAGCTAATGATGCTCCCTGCATCCCAGCACGTCTCTGCGGAGAAGGGAAGCAGGAACAATGTGGGGGTGGGTAGCACTTTTCCGTCCCGAGAAATTAATTCGGCATGCTATAAAAACATGATTAGTTACAATGCCTTAGCCTTGTTGATGCTTAAGTTATTTCAAGGCTTTATTTTACCAGTTTGTAAAGCGATGAGTAATGCTGACTTTTCCTAAGTGTTTCCATTGTCATAATGGCATCATAGCTGAGCAGTCTCCAAATTAGTCACAGTTATGTCACAACAACTCTACTGAGAAAGTGTGTTTACTTCTCATTAAAAAATGAAGAACCCAGTCACGGAAAAATAACATGTCTGGACCCACAGAACAAGTCTCTGCAGATCCGCAGCTAGCACCTAGGCTCCCTAAACCCGAGCCCAATCTATTATCTACACAACTCACAGCACATCACAGTAACGACAGCTTCAAAATGGTGGCTTGCATTAATATTTATACATTGCAGGTTGTGTGCAGGACAGCAGAAACAATGCACAACACCAAGTAAGGCAGCCTCATACGAAGTTGAATGAGAGGCCAAGTGGAGGCATGAAACTGCACCAGCATCTTGCAACACATGGCCCATTAGTCTGTTCGCTGCAAGACTCACCTGCAAGTAAAATGATGAAGACGTATGAACATATGAAGACTCTGCTGAATATCTCATTGAAAAATGCAGAGCACACAAGGAAAGCCAGAATCCCTTTTGTATGCATGGAAATATCCTTAAGCAGAGTACTGTTGCTCCTAGCCTCAGCATTTGCACAGAAGAAGCCAAGTAGAAGGTAAGACCTCCTCCAAAAAACTCAGGAAATCTCTGGGTCAATGGGAATCACAATAGCAGCCAGTCCTAAGTGTTTTAAATGATGTAAGAACACGAGAAACTAATAAAGCCAAGCTGTGAGAACCAATTTTATCTAATAATGCTTGTAATCACTACCAAGACAACGCAGAAAGTCTGCAGACAGAGTTTGGTGAAAGGCCAGGAAGCTAATTTGCCATTTGCATAAGTCATTTAGAAGAAGAAACTATTCAAAATTATGTATCCATGACACATTACATGTGAATAGATGAACAGTAATCTTGAATAATAGTTTGGTGTGAATGTGCAGAGGAAGGCGAAGGGAGCTGCTTGATGAAAGAGCATAATTTGCAAGTATTAGAGCAGAAGATGAAACTCCCCAGGTTACAGACTATAAGATATGAAGGAAAGCAATTTCAAGATGCTGCTTCGGGGCAGACATTTTGGTTTGTCCCTAACTTAAAGGGAGAAGGGAAGTAGCAGCTTTACATGTACGTCCCCCAGTTTCACTGCAGCAGTGATTCTGGTGGCACCATACTATCATCCAGGCTAACTGGTTGTTCTTCATACTATTTCATGCCACTGTCTTTTAAAATATCACTACCGAAGCACAGTATTTCTGTCATACATATGTGTAAAAAGAGACTTGTTTTGCCCAATGTTTGAATTTGATGGGAGGGGGAAAAGGAGCAGGAGACACACACACACACTTCATTTTCCCTGAAGAGCAGTGTGAGATTTCCAATCCTCAGCCTTAACACATAAAATATTAAGAGCCAATTTTCAGCTGCACCTCTGTCACTTCCATTATCATTCTACACGTCCAGAGGTGATAATGGACTCAGTAAATTGCAGCCTCTTTCCATCTCCGACCACGAGGGCTTTCACCTGGGGACAGCTCTGCACAAGGGGAAGCCCAGATATATGCTAATAGCATCCAACAGCAAGACTCTGGGGAAGACAACAGGATATGTTCAAAAAACCAAGGTACTGTGTAACAAAGGCAAAGCAAAATCAAAAAGGAGCAAGTTTGCTCCCCAAAGTATGTGTGTTTTGGTGTCCTCACTGACTTTGGCTGAAAATATGCTGGGCAACCAAACACTGGGACACATCCTACCTGAGCTTCTCACTGCTTCAGTTCAGCCATGGTAACAAACATTATTGAGAACAATGATTTCTTTTTTCTTTGTCACATTGTGATGTGACAGCAAAATGGACCTCAGCATGGGTGGTGACAGAGCTGCAATAGGTGTTAGGCATGTCCACTGAGTTCATGGGCATGGTTCAGAGCCAGGCAAACAACAACTATTCACAATGAAACGTTGCAGCTGATGGCTACAGCTTTTCCATGGTCCAAGCTCCGCTTGAGAGCATGGGACATCACACTTTTAGTGACATGCAGCGAATTCTGCAGGAAATCACCCCAAAAGTCAACATTTTTTAAAATTATGACAGTGTAAAACATTATTACAAAATCATAGAATGGTCTGTGTTGGAAAGGATCTTAAGATCACCTAGTTCCAGTCCCCCTGCCATGGGCAGGGACACCTCCCAGTAGACCACACCACTCTTATCCAACCTGGCCTTGACGGATCATAAGCATAAAAGGTAACTCTTTCTTTTCCCATGGATGCAACAAAACTAAATCTCAAGTCCAGCAAGTAGATGTAAAGTCTCCAATTGGTATTAATGAAATTGGAATCACACCCAATACACTGCAGGGCTTTCCTGTTTTAACAAGCGGCCTTCAAGGAATAAACTGCAAAAATTAAGAGCCAGACCACAAGGATTTCACTTCTTGAAAACCCTAAATAGCTACTTCTATCAGGGCTAAACAACCTGGTGTACTCAGGTCATGGGGACAGCTTCCCTCTTCTCAGGCCCCATGAGCATCACATTTTACTTCCCTGAATTGAAAATTTAAGAAGTGACATCTGTTAAAGCCTCCACCCTGCCAAACTGTTGAAGGAGCAAGGGCTCACTTTGGTACTACATGCTGTACTTTTCTGGTTATCATTTAATTATGTTTCCCCCCAAACAAAACATTCTTCACATATAACAGGAAAGTGAGACAACATGGAACACAGTTAGCACCCAAACACGCTTTATCCCACAATGCAGAACCAAGCTTTACAGCTTAGATGACCAGAGGGAAAAAACCTCTGGACTGATTAATTCTTAGAATTGAAGAAGTCACATCTGATGTGGGCTTCAAGTTGACAGCACCACAGCTAATTAACAATACAGAGTGGATATGCAGCCAAGAGCTCTCTGCAGCCCATTAACTGTGGCAAAGCATTACTATCTCACTATCCCAACTATCTCACTCAAGCACTGCATTCTGTTAGAGCACGTATCATCATATCAGTACTTAACAATCTTTTACCAGTCTTGTCTCTGTGAAGCTATGTATCAATTTTACCTGCACTTACTGCACGTGCTTACAGGTATATCACGCATAGGATGATATTATTTTAGGAAGTCAAACAGCAACACTTGATCCAAGTTGTAAGGTGGCCGCAATTAGCTCTCATGAGAATGACAATTTCCGAAGTTCACGAGGTCGGATTACTCCAGCTGCATTTCAACAAGTACTAATTCTGCATGTGCCAGTCTCCTCACAAAAATTTCATTTCTATGAATTTTTAATGACGCAAAGTAATTTTTTCAAGGTCACTGAGAGACCGAGCAGTTATTCAGACATTAAATTTGCTCACAGTTCCTCCACAGCTTTGAAAGTGAGTGAGCAAGGATGGTGTGTGGGGACAGCGGGGGGAGGGAAGAATGACGGAGGAAAAGAGCAGAAAGTTAAAAGAAAAAACAGGCAACAAACTTGACAAGGAAATGACTCTGAAAACAAACTCGTTGTTTCTATTCATGTCCTAAAAGACGAAAGGAGTGAAACTCATGCCTTGGGCACACACACGATCGTTTAAATCTCCTTAGCATTTTATTTTGTTCAAATAAAGGGGAGGGCAGGAATAGTTAAAAGACATTTCTTTTTATTTCGGCTTTTTTTAAAGTCCCTTTATGTCATGGCAGATTTTCCAGTACCATAAACATGGCAACATTGGAATGACTGCTTTACCTCATTAACCAGATCTGTTAAAAAGCTGGCATGACATTGACAGAAATTAACAATTCAAATGGTGCTGGCAGCCACGAGAGTGCCGGCTTCCAAATACTTCACCTCCTAACACCACCAAAATCTTACTGCTATGGGAGCTTAGTGCCTGACAGCCGTGCAGCACCACCACCCTCTCTGCTGTTCTGGACAAGACAGCCCAGAGCACTGTTTTTTTCTATTCATCAAGTATTTCCTTTTCTAGGCTTCAAACTGCAATCATTTAGCAAGGAAAACGATTCCCAGGCAAAGTGTCCACAGAACCCCCCTACATCACTTCTACAGTACGTGCTCGGGGAGCCTGTACTACAACATTAACATACAGAATAAATGTAGGAACACCACAGGTGAAGCTTGGTACTGGAGAGGTAATGCAGCCCAGCCTGAAGTCCTGATTCACCTCAACATAGTCACCCATGTCACCAAGCCTTCACTGTCATGGGCTTGGCAGTGGCAGCTCCTGCTGCATGAGAACACGTTTTTGCCTTAGCTGGGCTACGTGCTTTCTAGCAGTGGCTTTGCATTGCCTGAACAACCTGCGCTGCCTGTTAAATATTATCAGACAGACAGCTTTCACTATCAAAGAAGGGCTGTTTCAATAACTGCCATCCTCATCACCCCTGTCACTCTTCATTTGGGTGAGCAGAGGAGACTCCCCATCGGCAGCAGTGACACAGGGAGCAGACGAGCTCCAAGAAAACCGCCTGGAGGAATCTTTGGCCTGTGCACACATTTCTGATTCACCTGCATTTAATGCCGTTAATATTTCAGCAGCTGCAGTGCCAGGGTCAAACTGGGATTTTGTACTCTCTGTTTCACTCGGAAATGTCAGCCTCAGATCTTCTGATGGCTTTTTCTGTTTGTTTTTTTTTTTAACACTGGTGAACAAAGAATGAAAATGAAAAGAGTGAGTAGCAAAAAGTTTACAGAAAGGTCAGAATACTCATTCTCATGGCCTGTAATTTAAATATTGTTTCATACAGAACTTAATATTGCCATCTGCCTAAGGCAGGCAACTTTTCCAGGCAACATAAATGGAGCTGTAAGCCCAGTGTCACTGCTGGATTCTATCCTCTCCAGCAAATTCCACAACTGCACAGAGAGCAGGCTACACAAATCATCCTGCATCTGGTGGCTAAGAGGAACCTTCCCATCCTCTGACTGCTTGCTGCAGGTCTGAGACCAGCAGTGCTCCATCTCCTGTGCAGTACCAACCCTGAGAAACACTAGAGATGGAAGCTCCCAGACACAGCCTGAGGCACAGTGACAGTATAATCTGTGAGGGACACAAAGGGCAGCAGATGGGACACCTCGCCTCTACCTGCATGACCCTGAGCGTTTGCACAAGACCATCCACAGACCACCTAGGGGATCAAATGAAAGCACAAAAACTCTTTATAGAGTACAGTGTAGGAACAGCTGAAAACCTGAAATCTGAATAAAGGTTAATATTCATACAGATAACCCATGATACCACAGCACTCAGCTTGACCGTAAGCTGTAGTTGTCCCTACTTAGTGCAGGGCCAGGGCCCTTATTCCTACAAGCTCTAAAGTGAGGAAACGATTCTGTGTCCATTTCTGTTTAGCTTTGCTACATTGCAGAAACACTGAATATATTTGTCAATAAACATGTGACTCGTAGTCACACATGTTCATTCATACAACTAGAATGTATACTCTACAATGTATGAAGTATGTAGAAGGTGATCCTCATATGTATTTACACTGTAGCTTTGTCTTCCATTTCTTTCAGAGAGGTAAGTTTTAAGACCTCAGATTTCCCTAGAGATTTCTCAAAGTCACTCACTTGTGAGATTTGATCTTTTTCTGTCAATGTTATTTATTTAGGTGGGAAAAAAGAAACCCAAACTCAAAACCTTGGATTTTTCTTAGAAACTACAAGTTAAATAAAGAAAATCAACCCTGAAAGGAGCCTCTCAGATTCCTCTCAACCTTGACACAATTTGAAGACATAGAAAGGAAGAATTGAAAAAACCAACCCCACCAGCATGATCTTCACAGACATACCAAAGTGAAGATTAACTGGCCATCTAGCTCCTCTCATTGGTTATGTGTGTGGAAGCCCCTCCTTGCCTCAAACCAGACAGAAATACTCAACAGAAGGATGCCACACTACCTTCAGAAATTAGGTGCAGGATTTATGGTTTCAAAGGGACTCACAGCTGGGAAACACCGCTCCAAAGGCGTAGCTATTTCTGAACACCCATCCTTGCAGCTGGGCCACACTGTGAGATGCCTCCGGCCACAGCAACTGACTGCAGAAGGATTGAGTCCATGGCTAGGTCTGGTCTGTGCTTCCCACATTATTCCTGATGACACAACCTCCTCTGATCATTAGGGACTCTGTGGGGCATTTGCGGGTGTCAGCAAGTCACAAAAAAAGCTTAGCAAAAGCAGTTCAGATAAGGAAGTGCTTAATGAACTCGATACCCAGAGAGGACTTCATATTTCAATGTAAATGTTCGGGGGGGGGGGGTGGGTTTTTTTGAGCTGACTCAGAAAGGCAGTTCGGAGCAAAAACCTGGACTCTTTTCATCCATACATCACTTTTTCCCCAGTCACCTACCAGCAGTCCAGCTGACCTGACTATACCCCTTTTATCTCCTTCAACATACGGGATCAAATTTATCACTTACAACTGAGCTTTTTAGCTATGGTCTGCAGATAGTTATGGAGCCAGTAAGTGTTCAAACATCCCCTACTTTCCTCCCGCAGACGCAAACCCCTTAGACAAAGGAGTACTAAGATGGACCTCTAATTTCTCTGAAGACTGATGATTCATCTTGTGTAGCTCAGCTATAAATTTAACAAGATTCCCAGGAGCATCCTTATTTTCCCTCTAGATCCAGGTATACCAGGAGCAGTATTAAAAATTAAAACATTAGCTGTTAGTTTTAATGAAAGAAAATTAAATGAATAAATATTAATAATTATATTCCCAAACCAGTCCTGTGAGCTGAAGAATTACATTTTAAGTATTTCACGCAAAGAATAAACACTATAAACTTCTGACTAATTGGGGGAGGTTTGCATTTTACTGCAAACCATGAATGAAATGGAACTAAAGAGATGTGTCTGTCTATACAATGTCTGAAGACTCTAGTAGACACTAGAGGCTTATCTTCCCATTTGAAAGGTGGAAAATAACCTTTATTTCCTTCTCTTCCCCCCCACCCCAGTGTAAAATAAGAAAAAAAAAGGCAATATAAAGGTCTGCTGATCAGTATTGAAAGTCTTGCTCTTCCTCAGGGTTTCTCTTAATTTGAAACTCAACCAAAATTAGTTCTACAGTATTAATAAGACTGAGGAGCAAGTCATGCATGTGACAAATCAGAAGTGCAAAGGTTTCCTGGCAGCTGACCCTGTGTGCCACAGGATGGCACAGCAGACCTGATCCGAGGGATTTTAGCCACCAAAGTGCAAATGCTACCTTGAAAACCAACAACAAAAATTACTTAAGAGTTGGGTAACTTTAGATTCCCTTTCCCCCTTTGTTGGTCTTTCAGTGATGTAAGAAAGAGCTGCACAATGGGAGCTTTATTAATTTTTATTGTCCCAAATGGTTCCCCATCAATTGGCTAATGAATTTTATAATACAGACTCCATAGCTGAAAAATAATCATGCTATCAAATGAATGAGGGATACATGCATGAGATCAAAAATGCTGGGGTTTAGCGTTCATATAAACAGTAGAAGCATGTCAAAATTTTCAACACCAGGAATATTTTCTGACCACTGAGCTTGTTTTTCAAGGCTTAAAATATTTTCCTTTCCCCTTCTTGATGAAGACAGGATTGTCAGCTTTACACTTGTCTGCAGTCATTTCCTACCCAATTTGACTTTCATAGCATCCTGTCTGAATTTCAAATGCTTAAGCAGAATTCCAATAATCATCAGTGATAATGTATGATCTGTCTAATGTGAATAGATAGGTTAGATTAAATTCACATCCAGCAAAAGTTAATATCCCCTTAACAAAGGAACTGCAATCATTCTGTGTCTTGGAGTGGGCAGTTAGCTCTGAAGCAGCAGTAACCTGTCTATAGAAAAACCTTTCCAAACTGTAACTTTCTGAAAGACCAGTGAAGGGTCTAATTTTTTTTCCCTCCCCTAAATATACCAGTCCTAATCTTGCAAGCCAATACAAAACCTGTTCTGGTTTAGCAGAACTCTACTTGAGGGTAGGGCTCTGGCAGCCTGCAGACAACCATTTGCAAGATCTAGTACTTAAGAAATAAGGCTTTTCCCCTTCCTCATTCACATAACGATTTGCCACATTTTATTCTGACTCACATTCCACAGTTACAAAGCTAAGGGAGGTACAGCTCCATTTAGAATGAAATTCATGCTGGTGCCATACCATTTACATCTTTAGCTTCCCATTGCACTCGGAAGGGCAGGCAGAGCAGCTGCAGAGATGAAGGCTAGATCAGCCCCATGTGCTTGGAAGAGTGCTTTGCAGCAACCACCTGGCAAGTAGTACCTACCCTAGGAGAAAGTTTAAGCCATGGTTTGAAAAACGAGCAAAACACAAAGACCACAATGTATGGCTGCATCGGGACTATAGGTATCTGCCATCTGCATCCAGATCATATTAATACAAAGGAAATGTTTCTCCACTGCACAGATGGGGCTAAAATATACAAAGGAAACAGATGTAGGGTTGGCTTTTTATTCAGGCACTTTTGCCCATGTTTGCTCTTGAAATGCTCAGTTCCATTTTAAAATATCTAAGACTTTTTTCTTTCCCTAGTAGCCTATACAGCCCCTGTGCTTGAGCAGGGCCTTTCTGAAGGTGATCCACCACCATGCACAAGCCTCTGACTCCCCTTTAGACCTTATGGAACCTTTGTTGTGCTATTACCAGCAAAACCCTGCCTTAATCACAAAGGCTTGAAAGGAGAAAGGGAAAAGCAAGCAGGAGGCACGGGATGGCTTCACAAAGTCCTTCTGAAATGCAACACTCACCCACTGGCTTCTCATTCCTTGCACACAGCTGTAGGGAAGCACAAGCCACCACAAGAACCCTGCTTGTTTGTCACTGAGCTTTTGTTGGCATTACTGTTCTCTTGCTTGATGCCTTTCTGAGCTGCAACTTCAAGTTCGAATTAAAATGTTAATGAATTTGGTGGTTTTTCATAACTTCTACTTCATGAGATAACGTATTCTTGGTTTTCCCACTTTCTAGAAGAAAACCTGAATCCTGCCTTCCTTCAGTTGTTCCAAAGGCTGAGGCACAGCAGAAACATTGTTTTCTTTTTGATGTCCTAAAGGATCATGTTTAGAAGAAGGCACTGAACAGTGAATACCAGCAGTAATCAGTGTGATAATGAGCCTGTTTTGTTAACATTCATGCCATTATAACATGTATTTTACTTAGACATTGTTACAAGCTTTACTTGAAGAAACCAGTACCACATATTGGCAAGCACTGGAAATAACTGGAATGAGTACCTCTTTCTGACAGCAATGCAGGACTCCAACTACATGATGGCACTAGACATAGGGAGTGCAATCCTGAACATGTGAAGGGCAAAGGAAGCTTTGCCTTTACAGGGCTATGCCCACGCCTAGAAGCATGCAAAGGGACATACGGAGTGGTGACAGCCAACCCTTTGGAGTCTGGCCCTGCACTGGGACACCTACGGATGTCTCTGAGGGACTTAAAGATGATAGTGGCTAAATTCGTTTAAAGCTGTCAGGTAGCAAGCAAATGCCCCACACATACCAGACAACCACACACACACCTATAGGATTTCAGCTTCTCTGAGATTTTTGGCATTGCAGGGGTTAATAATTGCCCTTGAACCCCTGGGAAGTGGACTTGAGAAGTTCCAGAGTTCAAACGAAATGCCATAAGCAAGGTGCTAAATAATTAAAGGAGCAGCCTTGTACAAAGCTCCCTGGCAGGGGATGAACTAGCCAGAAACTCCACCCAGACTGATGGTCCAGACTGCGACGCCGGCAGCATAATTTCTACAGGGTGTCAGAAAATGCATTACTACTAAGTGGCATCACTCTGAATGAAATCTGTATGGGTCAACTGCAGGTTAAGCTAACAAAACAATAAAAAATTTAAAATCCAGCAATCGCAGAGCCCCCTCGAGCACTCCAGAAGGAGCAATGGGTGGTTTCTCATGTGGACAAAGGAACGAGTCCCCACCCCATTTTTATTTTCCCAAGTGATAGTGACACATTTGCCCTAAATGGGTTTCACCAGCTTATTGTCTTGAAAACTGGTTCATGATCTTCCCTTTCATTACTGAGAAGAATCTCAACCAATAATGTTTGAGAACATGGCCTACATGTAAGTGCTCACTACGAACCTGAATAAGATATACCAGTGGTGAGAATCCAGTGAAAGGACTCTTGCTTTCTCTACTATTATTGTATATAGAAAGCACATGGAGGATTTGGTTTAATTTGTTGATGACAGTTAGTATACAGAATCATAGAACCATAGAATAGTTAGGGTTGGAAAGGATCTTATGATCACCTAGTTCCAAAACCCCAGCCATGGGCAGGGATACCTCACACTAGACCATGTAGCAGTGCTGTAATTTGTGACCATATTGTGCTCTTGCAGGCAGGTTCAGAAAATGGAAAACTTCATGGGATACATAAAAGAGAGACATTTTGGGGAGGAGACCATGGGCAGCTGGACATCTCGCAGCCTCCTTGAAGAAACACTTTGCTGTAAGAAGCAAGAAATGGAAGCAGCAGAAAGCCACAAGGGGATGTTTGTTTCAAGAGAGGGCGTGCTCAGGGGAAAGAAGGGGCTTCTGGGTGAGGTGTGCCACAGCCTAGGGCATGAAGAGCTCCAGAAGTCCAGAAAACCAAATATAGGGCACTAGAGGGGCAAATGGCACAAATGAGTTCTTATTCTGGCTAAATGTTCTCATTCCTCTTGAAGACCCTTCCTAAGCAGTAATACATTCGTGTGAACAGAGTCATACTATTTTCTTCATTAACCGAATAACGAGGGTGGGGACATGTTGGTCTCATGGTCAGTAGGACATATAAGTAGGAAATGTATTTCATCTCACAGCAAGTTTCAAAGTATTTCTGTGCAATCCCAAAATGTATTTCATCTGACATACATTTGGGATGGGAATAATTTTTTTCATGACCTCTTCCCTTAACTTTAACAGCTACTCATTTTATTATTTTGTTTTAAGTAACTGAATTGGAACAAGGGCTTTATTTTAAAAAAATAATGAAATAGATAAACATCAGAACAGAGGAATGGAAATCCAAGAAGCAGAGTGCTGTGCAGGTCCACAACAATGTTTCCTCAGTGAATGCAAACTAGGAATGGAAACCCATCAGAAACAGAAAAAGACTCAATCAGCTCAGATTTATATCAGTATTAGTCATTAAAGTGGAAATAGGAGAAGGTCACTGCCTTACCCCTGTTTGAGTGAAATGCAAAAAAACTGGATGTATTTGTTGCAGTAACTTTTTTCTAAATTAAGTAATATAGAAAATAATAAATACTCTTGAAATATGACTCAGTTTTCTCTTTGAGGAAAAAACAAACAAAAAAAGGGCAAAATTAATAGCACTGCCTTCTCTTAATTCTCAAATATATTACCATGTATATTTCCTTCATCAACATAAGAGTTCAACTAACAGGCAACACACACCGCTCCAGGCTCTCCTAACGATTTCTGAAACTTCATAATTATTTCTCCTTTATTTTTCTCTGCTGCCAGCCCTGCTTCCATCTGGTGACATGAAAGTTCTTGCTTGTTAGTGAGTGGAAATTACATGGTGTCCAGACAGTGCTTTTCAGTTAACAAAAACACATGTGCACACACAAAAATTAAAAGGTATCTTTGGTTTAAAATGCTCTCGCAGGGCTGACAGCAAGTACTAATTTAGTTTCTTATAAATATGGACAAACTCCAAATTTTGCAATTCCCTGTACACTTGGATTTCTTTTTTTAAACTTAAAGTTGTCCCAGCATCTATCTATTCATCCATCAATCCATCCACTCATCTATCCATGCCTATAACCCCCCACACTTTTCAAGAACAGCTCTGCTAATTAACTCCCATATTGTAGCAATCTTTCCATTACAGAAAAAGGAGAGAGAGATTGAATTTATCTATACATGATGAACAAATGCCCTGGAGAAGCTGTTGTAATCTATCATGTCAATGCAGATGAACTCCTCGGGATTTCTTTTCTTTGTTTTACCATCCAATAACAATAAAAATAACACACAGAAGAATCCCAGTACTTAGGCTACACAGCTAATCAACGTCTAGAAAGACATTCAAGGTTGCTCTGCATTTATCCTTTTTTGAGCAATAAAATGTAGGGGTGACTGCTCCTGGGTTTGAGGTTTAATGACTATAACAATTAGGCTCATCAGTGCATTTATTGTTATTAAGGAATGATGACAGAAAACTGATCTCTATCTGATCTAACAAAATAAAGCACTAATTGAGAAGAACAGCGAGTCCATTATTTTTCAAGACCCTGAAAAAGGGCTACACTTCATAAATGGAGACAGAGCTAATCCTTACTACAAGGAAAAGGGACAAGAAGGGACATCTTTATAAAGAGATGTGGGACAAGCAACGTCTCAAAGCAGTGCATAAAGCAGCACCAGCAGGCGCTTCTCCACACTCCGATCCCGGATACACGAGCCTGTCACCACGATTTTCAGAAGTCATTTATTACCATGACACCTCTCATTTAAGACAAGCCCTGCACTTGGATTTGGAATGATTTGTTAATGTCACACTCTTCACTTGCACCTTTTTTTATTTTTTCATGTAATTATTTTCTCAGTTTTTTGGGCACCAGCTCGCACTGCGTGGTAATGGGGGTAAAGCTCTCACAGTGGGCTTTTTGGCTGCAAATTGAGTGGGAACCCTGAGCCACTAATGTAGGGTATAAAATCCCCATTCAATAGGTTTTTAAAACGTTTCCTACACTGGGGTACGTCAAAGGGAGATTATCACGGTATGTCACACTCCTCTGTCCTTTGTGAAGCACATGCAAAAGAGCTGAGGCATTTTTTTGCCTTTTTAAACAGACAAATACACCAGTATTTCAAAACTACCAAAAATAAACCATTAAAAAATGCCCAGAAGAGTAATTACTTCAAGCCTCAAACTTTGATGTAAAGCCAAACAGGAAGAGGTCAAACCAGGAGAGATGTAAAATAACCCCAGTCTCCTCTTTTCCCTCCCCACCTTTGTACATTTTCAGTAAGTAAGAAACTGTTTTGCTTTGTGGGTTTGTATCTCCTTCCACACCTGAACAGGTCATAGCAAACACCATTTCATCTCCAAAATCCACCTAAGTTAGAAGACTGTGGATTTCACCCAGTAATCTTCCCTTACAAATGTTTGCAGTCAATATTGTTTGTACAAATATCATGAGATGTGAAGCATTAAGCGGTCTCCAACCAGTTATTTAACCCAAAACAAACAGTGATGGTTCCACTTCGGGAAAGAAAACAAGACTCATTTACTTTCAGTGGAGAAGGAAGTATGCTGTAGTACATAATCTACTTGCATACAAACACATGCACTTTCTTGATCAATAAGAAAAAAAAACATCAGCTCTGCATTTCTCACACCAATCTCCCCTTTTTGAAAAATGCAGTATTGCAAAGCATATATAAAGCAGCTGCCAAAATATTTGATGTGGTTTGAATGCTGATGAGTAAAGCAATCGTGAGCTTTTAACACGAATTATAAAAACTTTGGATTTCTAATGTTGTTGAACAGACAGCTAACAAACAAACATTCACACAAGCAACTTTGTGACAGCATTTTACCATAATCACAACGGGACACCCCTCTAACGAAAAAAGCTACCATGAGCTAGGGACGTGCTTTCTCAGATGCGTCATTCGTTTTATCCTGTACAGCACCGTTTCAGAGGGCACCAGATTAATCCCAAGCACCGCCTGTTCTCAGCAGCATGATGCAAATATAAATTCACCTTTCAATCACTTCTGTGGGTTAATGACACTGAGTAATAGCACATTAGCAAAGTGCCACTCCAGACACCAGTCAGGCATGCCAAACGGATAATCTGACAAACGTTTCAGATTCATTTTCCATGAACAGAAACACCGTTCGGGCTTATTAACTAGCAAATCTGCATACAGTGCAGTGCAGAGCACAGAGGCTCCATTAAAAGTAGCAATCTATCTCATTTATGTAATATATAATGGTATTTGGCCTCTTCTATTGTTGCAAAATTAAGAAAAGAAAAAATGCTTGTTCTCTGTAACGTTGTAGTATGTTTGCACTAATTGCTTCATAAACTCCGGTCAAGTTCTTGATGTAGAGGAATTCCCCACCGGTTTATGTTTTCAGTTACTATCACCTTCAAGAGTACAAATAACTCAGGAAATCTTCCCAAACTAATTGCTATACTCACTTAATTTTTCCTGTTTCTATTAAATGCTACTCTTGCAAAAGCAGTGTCTCTGTATCTGGTCTTCCCATCTGTTACTGCATCTCTGCTTTTACAGATGTTATTTGAGCATGCAGAGGAGTAGAGTTACAGAGGCTGATTGCTCACTTAGTCCAAAATCAATAGGAGATGAACAGTATTTGTCTTCTTATCTCCAGTGTATTGATAACCAAATGGGAAAAAGAGCAAATAAAAAAGAAGAGTTCTCCAAAATGTTAATTCAAAACTGTAAATAAAATTACTTGAATGCTTTCACAGCCTTTAAATATCAGTCTTACTAGAACGTTAGAAAATAAGAATGTTGCTAAAACAATACATTAAAAGCAAACTTCCCAGCAGGTTCATCCAAACCCAATTCTAACAGCAAGCACACGTACTGAAAACCCAATTAAAAGCATCATTCCCATCCAGAAATCAGAAACTATGCTGTGTTATCCATATGTCAGCTCAATTCATGATTTTTTCTAACAGCTGGGATTTGGAAAACCATCTATAGACATTTCCTCTGTTGGCTAAATCTTAACCATTTTCCTTTGCCCTAGTTTGTCATATTCAGTTCTTTGGATCTTGATACAGTAGCACTTTTTAAATCTGATTTTTCCCATGTAAAGACCTGGAGGTAGGGGGCAACTGTTTTGGCTTTGCCTCAAGTGCGTTAACACATCATTTCTAGCCACAGAATCACTCCCATGCAGTGTTCTACCTTTAGGACCACGAGTCATAGTTTACTACCATTTAAAACAAAAGGCAGGTGGAAAATTAGCTTTCTGACCCTTTGTTGGTTGCCATGTGGCATTCTCTTCCTTCAAAGCTTTTGTTTGAAAATGTGGCTGCAGGTGATTACTCCAATGGACCACAGCCTGCTTAGACGTGCTTAATTTTTTCTTTATAGCTGGATTTGGAATTTCAAAGCTGCAATCTGCCATCCTGGACTTCCTTTTCTGTGTAATGCCACCCCATTTGAGGGTGTCAGAGGCAACAGGGGTGTGTTCTTGTTCTTGGCCTCAGATCAAGGTAGCCCGGGTCTATTTTTTTCCTTTTTAATCTTGTGTTCCATTTTGCATCCAAGTTACAGAGCTAAGCACAGTAGTAAAGAGGACGTGCCATGGGGGTGTGACACTGCCAGGTTTTCTCCAGATTAATTCAAGGAGGATTTCAGGTTTGCATTGCTGGGTAATCAAGTATTTTGCTTTATTGCAGTTATATTGAATGGCTCACACATTATTTCCTTTAAAAATGCCTCAAGTGCCTGCATTGGTTACAATTCTTAAATAACTTAGTTTTTAATGGCACTGCAGGGTATTTAACAACAAAATACTGCTGCAATTATGGGATGGCAAATAAACGTGTTATCGATTAGTTCAGAATTTCTGATGATGTACCAGGACTCGGGAGATTCAATTGCCAGCACATTCATGAAGACCCTGGGAGACTACAGGCAACTCTGTTAATTTTTCAGCCCACCTTTCCTGTGGAATAAGGATGAAAATACCCTCTTCTCTCCAAACTTTTTGCCTGCTCAGACAAAGCAAGCCCCTTTCTGCTGGAATGGCTATGGTGTGTGCAGCAGTTCAGCCAAGTGAGCCCTCATCTTGTGTGAGTTCCCTAGGCACTGCACTGCTACACAGCAAATCTGCTGCTATAACATATTAAATTGCAGTAAGAGCAAAGGATTTAAGTTATGACTAGTTTAGGATTCAGTTCAACAGACAGTGAGTTTCTTAAATACATAATTTACAGCATTCCACATATTGGTATATATAGTAAGTGAAACCCTTGCTTTTTCTTGAATCATACATATTGTTTTACATACATTACAGCCCACAGAGGCTCAGCAACAGAGAGCAATTAAGAAAACAAACTGTAGTAATGAACCATATAAGGAAGAAAAGCAGAAATGTCACCACCAGCCTTCAAACATATGGCTCTCCAAGGCCCTCCTTGCGCCATGCAACTTCCCCTGCTCCATCAGGCCCAGATGCCTGATTATTCTGAAGGAGAATTTGCTTGGAAAATGTCGCATGGCCAGCATGATTTCATACCTCATTAACATTGTCCTGATGCAAGTAATGGAAATAAAAGTCCTGAAAGCCAGCAATTTTGTACACATGCAGAAGCTGTTTGCGAATCAGACTCTTAAGGAAGGTGAAGGATACTGAAAGGAAAATTATGTGGCCTGTGGTAGGATAGAGGAACTATCAAAAAGAGGGAGATCTGAGGGGGAAACAGCAAACTCTTTGCCCAGCTACACAGGTTATATTCAATGTGCTATTACAAACTGCTATAGAGAAATTATACGGGTTAAAAATAAAAACAAAGCCAACAACTCTGAATCTCTTCTAAGTCTTTCTTTCTCAACTCAGATCACATCAATAATGTTACAGCACTACCCCACAAACACTAGTGTGGGCACAGGCAAGAGGGAAGAACCTGGTGAAGAGGGTAACAGTGAGGAAAGAAAGGACGGAGAACACAGAAAAACCCTGTAAGTCAACTTTGCTGCCAAGGAAGGGTGTATAAATCAGATACGTGCCATTACTCAGGTTATTTGGTAACATATGTAAGAAAACACTCAGCAATCTCACTTAATTTGCTCATATTAGTAATTTAGAGACTTCTACATCAGACATCTAGAGTCAAAAATTTTCCAGGTAACCCTGAGCAGGTTATCTTTTTGCACATGCAATAAAAACAAGCTAGGCATTTAAAAGGAGAGCAGAGTTTTTAGTGTCCAATTTACACTAGGGTAGTGGGTCTCTTGAATTTGGGTCCATGGCCACTGGCCATCACTTGAGGATACAAGCAAACTCTGACTTGCTGTCAAAATCCACAGTATTTTAAGATATTCTGTCATTCTTGCAGAAGAGAGTGCCAACAGTTTCCCATGGCACATAACGTGAAAACACCCAGTGACAGAATGTGATGTTAAAATGAACAGGAAAACCATTCCTTCAGACTTCTTTAGCCTATCAGCTGAGCACCACTTTAACACTAGCTAAGCTACCTTACTGCATTATAACTAAATGTCATGTCTGCTGATTGCTGCAAAACTCAATTGCATTTTGCAAGTTGTCAGCCACAGAAACTTTAAAACAGAAGAAAAAACCAACACTGTAGCCAGCATCCTGTTTTAGTCATATTGGCTGGCCATTACCAATAGTAAAATGTTCAACTTGCTCTTCCTTTCTTCATTATTGAAACAACTTGAGTTTGTGCAGAACAGCCTAGTGATTTCTAAGCAGCATCTTATTGATCTGGTAAAAATGTTTACAGATTAACAGTGACAGAAACGATGTTGCTAATCATGGACAACTTGGAAAGTATTTTGAGAATGAACAAGATCAGATACGGTCTTAAAGCAAGAGTGTAAATGCACATAGACCCACCAGGCAAGAATATCCTGATCCTAAGAGTGGGGAGGAGCAGAGAAAAACCAGGTGATGAAGGTTAACAAACAAACTCACCACAAACACTACTGCCTGAGAAGGATTGCCCCATGATGCCCTGCCACCACAACCTGGACGCTTTTTTCTGCAGCCTGACACTTCCTAGGGCTATTTAGCACAAGCAGCAGTACCTTGATTGTCTCTGAATTTGATTGAGTAGGAAAGCGAAGGCTGATCACACAACAAATTCATTAACATTAAACATCACCACAAAAAGACCAGCAAGGAGACATTGTTATGCTAAGAACTTGTGCCAAAACTAACTTCAGCACACTCCATTGTATGCTGGGACTGGCAGTGTCCCACTGCCATGCCCTGCACAAGAACAAGGCATTTCTGAGTGATTCCAGAATGCATCCAGTTCAACGTCAGAGCTCAGGTTCTCCCCACAGCCAACTGTTGGCAGCCTACTGCAAGCAACACTCGGTCATTGTCTCTCCTTCAGGACCCCCTGTCAGAAAGCAAAAGCCCAGGCCTCCCCCTGATGTGCCAGGACATCCACCAGCAAGTGACTCTGGCTCCATCAAGCATAAGAAGTCATCAGTCTTATAGCTGCCATATAACTCACTCTGCCACTTCCTCTCTTGTTTGGCAGCTGACCTGTGGAGGCTGCTGAAAGGGGCATTAATGGTTTTTGTCAGCCCACTTTGTTTAGCTGCTATTAAAATTAAATCAATGCCTCCTCCATTGTCTTCACTTTCTCCTTTGCAGGTTTTTCCCGTACTTCACCTCATCATTGCTGTGGGCTTTGGACCATGATTTATCACCGGGTTCTCAAGGCTGCTGCTTCATGGGAGCAATAAGCAAAAGTGTAATTCCAGCAAGTTTACTTTTCAGCATGTTCTTGCTGAAGGCAACAGCTATATCCGCTCTACCTTTAAACATAACTCATGCCCCAGTGTTTCCAGAAGGAGCAAACAGAAAAGAGTCCATAAAAAAAAGTCTTTTGCCTTTCCTAACCCCTCCTTTCACTGTTGTTCCTGCATCTCCAGGCTCCAGAGCCCAGAGACAGGCTGCAGGAACACCACAAGCTTCTGCAAGGTTGCCAGCTGCAGAAGAAGGATGGGTCTTGAGGATGTGGGTCCTTGCACAGCAGAAAGACAAGGCAGGATGGTGAGGGCATGCTCGCAGGAGGCAGTAGAGAGTACTGGTCTGTCCTTGCCCCAGGCTGAGTGTGCCTCCACACCCCAGCTAGACCACCTCTGGTTTGGCATCTGGGTCACTGCTTAGTGACCCAGGAAATGCTAAGAGTAGGTCTGGCAGAAGCAGAGTGGCAGGGAGGAAAAAAAGTCATAAAATCAATTGATTCAAGAAAATCCTATTTTATGCTCACCAAAGACAAAGATTATGAAATAACCAATATTGAATTACTCACTGAGCTCTGATCTTACAGTCCTAATATAAGATCTGCCCTGCAGTAGCATACAGAATACGCTCCATCATTCTCAGAAGTACTGTTTAGTACTTACTTTTATATAGGCGGTTACAGATCTTGTTTATACATAAAATGTATTTAATGCATTTATAAAAGTAAATTCCAAAGCAAATGTAACTCTTCAGAGCCATCATTACCCAGTGGTTTATAGCCAGGCTTGCTAACCTTCCTGGTAAACACTAGGTCCAGCTGCTCTGCTCAGTCATGACTCTTCTTCAGAGGCTGGTAAGGTTTATTTTAGTGCCTGAGACCCACGGAATCATAGAATCATAGAATGGATTGGGTTGGAAGGGACTTTAAGCTCATCCAGTTCCAAACCCTTGCCATGATCAGGGACACCTTCCACTAGAGCAGCCTGCTCAAAGCTCCATCCAACTTGCCCCTGAGCACTGCCAGAGACAGGCAGCTCCTCTAGGCAACCTGTACCAGTGCCTCACCACCTTCATAGTAAAGAATTTCTTCCTAATATCTAAGTATGCTTTCTTTAGTTTCTGCATACATTTACAGTATGCCAGACTTGCTCCTCTGTTTTATCTTGTACCTTTTCTCCTCTGCATCCGCCTCACGTAGCTGTTTGACTTGTGGTCAGTGAAGGTGTTTTACTAACAAGTGTCTTCAGGATGATGCCTTTTCTCCTACCACATTTGAAATGCACCTAGTGCAATTAAGCCCCAGTCTTTACATACAGCCTCTAAGAACTACAGTAATAGAAATAATAAATCATTATAAACAATGCTGTCACAGGGAAACTTGCATTCTCTTCCCTTTTACACCAAGGCCCCCAGCAGGGTGGATTAAGGGTGGGAGGTAAGAAGTGAATAGCTTTTCGATTTAGGGACTTGCAGCAGCACCATTTTGACATGCTTTCAGCCGAATGTGGGAAATGACAAACCAAACAGAGAAAGAACACTACAGCATGCCAGAACAGATGTTTCCTCTTGCACTGGGTCCCTTGGTTAACTCTGCAACACTTGAATGGAAAATACCAAGTCTTTCTTTCAGGTGATGCAACACTGTACTAGGATACTGCAGGAAGACTGAGTCAATGAAACATTTCAAAGGCATAAATAAATCTTGAGCTTCCTTTTTAAAGCTTAAGGAATGGTGCAACACTTCTTTCTTTTTCCTCCTTCCTTTTGGCAAACCAGATACTCTAAATAAAATCAGTCAAAACGTCTAAAACGAACCTGCCTCTCCAATGCATACAGTTCTGCATGAGCAATTTCTGCGCAGAAAAACAATTTGTGGAAGGAACGTGTCAGTAGGTAAACAAGATCAATCCACCCCCAGGCTGTTTCTCTGCACTGAAGCTGTATTTCAAATGAATCCGGTCGTCTCAAAACAGTTTGGAATATCTGACATTTGTAATTCTGCCCCCTTCCATCAAAGCAGGCATTTCAACTGTGTAAAATTTATATTCCGCTTACATTCAGAGCTATCCTATTACTGACGTGTCTCTGGGTGAAAGTTCTTATGGGAAGCATCAAAAATTCATTAACTCACTGCCACTAGCCCAACATTAGGGAAAACTGGGCATCATCAGGGAAAACACTTTTTCCAAGAGAGATGAAAACCAAAATTCTCTTTCTTTTGTGTACATACACACATACACCCGAAAAAGAGAGGAGCAGGGGAAATAAAGAACACAAAATATTAATTTTTAGGGAAATTTTAGTAACATGAAAACTTTTATCCTAAAGCACTTAATTGTGTAATACACAGTATTCATCTATTAAAGGAGCTCAGGAGGGCTAAAGCAGATCAGATGGCCTGAAACATAAGAATTAGTACATTTCTTAACACCATCAGTTGCTTAATGTTGCATCGCCAGCATCATGTTTGTTTTGCTTATTGTGGCTTTTCCACAGTGTACAGAGTTGAAGCAGATTTTTGAGATCACAGGAGGACACGCGAGCAAATGAGCCAGACAGATAGCCTTATGATGTCTCCAGTATCTCTTGATCTTACACATTGACAGCATCTTCTGTTTTCTACTCACTGCTTGAAGAATAGCACAGTGCTGATCAATGAGCAGTAATTAGTACAGGGTTGTCAAAGAACTCGGAATGGAGTTTTACCTTCTGGATAATGTAATCTATCAAGCAAGTGAAGCTGAATCTTACTTCCATGGATATCAGTGAGTCCTTCCCACACTGACTTCTTGCAGGAACAGATATGGTTCACTGAAGCCTTCCTGCTCACTCTGTGCATGCATTACACAGGAGGAAACAAATGCTTTGGAGTGACTTACTTGGGATGAAGAGCATAAGATGTGTAAAGGGACATTACCAACATAAACACCACAGACCAAACCGTCAACCAGAGCCCTGCCAGAAAGAGGCAGGCAGAGGCCAGCAAAGGATTCTGTCCTCTTTATGTCATCTTATGCTTTGTCCCTGCTTTTTTTATTTTTCGATTGCTCTAAAATCACTGTAGCTAAAAGGAATTTTAAAACCATGCAGTTTATACTGTATAAGATATGCTGTATAGTCAACATTCCTTAAGATGTCCTCAGTATCAATTTCCCTCTCAAAAGCATGAATCAGTGCCTGTGCCTGAGTTTGGGAACACCTCAGACTGGTTGTTATTTCTAGAATACAACTGGCCAGTACTACTAGCCAGCAGCTCCAGCAGCTACCCCAGATTGCTTGTTCCTCTCTTGTCCAAGCTCTGACAACAGTGAGAGTGCCCAAACTCTGTTCTATCTGCAACATGGGACATGCCAAAGATGTGATGGCCTGCAGTGATCCCACACTAACTACTTGGTGGAACATCTTTATTTGTGCAATCACTCAATCCTTCACAAAAATTTAGACTTCATGTACTGTTGGGAACTGAAGTTTTAATTATGTCTAAAAGTCCAACTCGTACATAGTGTGGTGTGGAACAGACCGTGACTTGACTGGAGACTTAAATCACATGGAGGCTTAGATGATGTATTGAAATGTATTCTCCATGCTTTTATCTCAGCTTGGATAATGAAACTAAGCTGTTTAGCTTCATTACCCATGAAATATCCTTAAGAAACAATTGTGCCATATTACAGCGTGCAGAGTTGACTCCCGTTTTAACACTCTTTATCTGCTCTGACCTGTGCCATCTTCTTTGTGCCTATACTAAGTTGGAGAGCTCTGCAGTGGAGGAATCATGCCTTCCTGGTATCTGTCCTACAGCACACTGGATATTCCAGTACAAACAGCAAATTACAGTAAATCACCAGTATCAAATTTTACGTTTCTAATTTTCCATGTTGCAGCATACAGAAATGTTTTCCACCCTGCTACCTTTTTTAAAAGTCAAAACTAAAAAATCTTTGCAAAATAAAGGCAAACAAAAGCACAAGCATATTTATTTCTCTTAAAACCAAAACACTGTGAATAAATCTTTAGCCTACAAAAAAATGTAGTTTATTTCAGAGGCAAACCGTGACCAGAAGCGAACTAAGGGCAGTTACACCACAACAGGTCTGAACCCTCAGGAGGAAACCCCTAAGTTTATTTCACTGCTAGTTTCATGGTCTTTACCTCACTGTTCTCTTGTGATCAGTCCAAGTAGATGATTCCCAACAACTTTAAAAGGAGCATTAAGCTCTCTACAAAAGGTCTTAAAATGGCCAGAGGTACTGTCACCTTGCCTTCTTTTCTTCTTAGCTCAGCACACAACATCAGTCATACAAAAGCAATTTAAGACAGATAAACCCCATAAGGAACTGATATTTTCTTTATCTGATACATATAACAGGTTTTACTTTTTACTGATACAGTGTCACCAGCCTTATAGCTGCCACAGACCAACCAAACAAAAAACTAAGCATCACCCAGAAGACAGAAACAGGCAAACCAGAAATGAGCTCTTAAAACACCCCATGCTGTCATACATAATGTAGAATGGACAAACCTGAACATCTTAATTACTGAGGGAGTGCAAAACTTTGGGGTATGCTTAGCTCTTCACAGGCTTGAGCCCTTTCTTCTCTCACCAATCCTTTGACAAGCAGATGAAGATGGGTTTCTACCTTGGACAGAGGAAGATGTTACTGTGTCACAGGCTGCCCAAGGGGTGAGGTTGCAGTGCATCACTGAGCATTGCCCCTGAGCAGCATATCAGTGTAGCGGACAAAGAGGTAACATTTGGGGACCCCTTTCATTCAAGTCAACTGGAAGCTGGCAGGTGCATATATGCTGAGTGGCTGCAATTCATCTCAATCCTAACGCAAGCTTGTCAGCTTCAAAACACTAAACTCTCCCATTACTTCTGTTTAAGTCATGTAGAACAGCTTATTTCATTGCACCGTTTGTTTAGGGAAGGAATAAACGCAATGTCCACTGTTTAAAATGCAGTAAAAGCAAAATGCAAGACGCAGTTTCAGCCATTCAACGATTATGTGAGTTTGTAGGAGAGAGCTCGCTTTTTACATGTACTGGTTGAATGACTTTACAAAAACTATTTACTAGGTAAGGATAGTTTTAACTTCAGTGCAAGGGCTTTCTGCTGGCCTGACATAACCTAATAAGTAACTCTAACAATAAATCATGAACAAGCTGGACTTGACTGGTCTTTTAGGCCATAGATTATATTGAAGATAGAAGTAGTTATTGATGTTTTGTAGGAAGTACAAAGCTGGATTAAAAAAAGCTCCAGAGTTTTATATGCTGCAAAGTGACGAATGACTGGCAAGAAGGAAAACTTGTGGGGAGGTGGTGGTAATTTTATACTTTCGGCTCATTTCTGTCACCTATAAAAATACTCAACACTTGAAAACGTTACAAGATTCTCAGAAACCTTATATACATATCTATGGCATATAAATCAAAAAGCATGTATCTTTAAGAAAAAAAAATCAAATATTACTCTTTCTCCAGCCCACAGAAATGAAGCTGATGCCCACTGATACAAATCATCATACATCAAAATATGATTCAACTATTCCTTTCTGTAGATATAACAAATAGAAATATCTAATACAAAGTCTAATTTAGCCTGGAATTTATATATGAGTGAATTATAATAAAAGTTCCACAGTAATTGAGTAATAACATATGCAATTACCTCAACAAATAAATCAAGTCAGTAGGTGATACCATTAACATAAGGGTGTTCAATTTGGTGACCCCTGAGATATAGACTTAGCTTTCAAGTCTGATGCTAAGTAACTGGGCTTCTCAGGGCACGTGAAACACGCCCGACCCTTTCATACAGACATTTGTCTATAATTGCATGCAGTTCACATACGACTTCAGAGATGTTGGCACATTTTATTGAGGGCATGGAGAATTAATTATGATTTACTATAAAATAGGCATAGTTCCATTTTTCTTGCCAGGTAACATTCTCTGTTCATACCTTAAGTGCCATACTTTATGCAGCAGACTGCTACACATAAATGTAATGATTTATGGATCATAGGTCCTTATGGATACATGGTGCACTGGATGCTGTCATTCTTTCAAACATCTATACATCTGCTATAGTACATCATGCTGTCATGTAATGGATTTAGGTAGTAAGAAGGACAGACATTTGGGGACCCCTTTCATTCAAGTCAACTGGAAGCTGGCAGGTGCAGATATATGCGAATTTTTACTTTAGAGGAATGGATACTAAAACACATGTATTTCATCACCTGTGCTTGCTGGCCAAGTGAGGAACATTTTTAATAACAGTCTTAGACTGGGATACGATACAAAGTTTGTCTGCAAAGAAGTTCACGATACAGTCCTGATTTTATGCAGAGTGTATCACATCCCACAAGCTTAGCCTGAAGGTTTGTTTCTGTTCTGAAATAGCTTGGGTCTCCAGGACTCCTTAAACTTTTGCAATAAAGCAACTTGCCCCAGTGCTGCAACTTAATCAAACTGTGTTAATTTATGAGGAAGGTGTCTTGTCATATAATGATATAAAATCATGACAGGACATGCCTTCATCACACATCAACACAACATGACAAGAAACTACAAACAGTGAGATGAATTTACTCTGTGCAGTGCAACAAATACGATCATCTCTAGTGAAAAACCAAAGAGAAAAACTGTGAGTTATGTCAACTGCAGTGACAAAACAGCCTGTAGTACGAATCCTTTGGAGCCCAGCCAAAACAAACAACTAACAGAGACAAGATCACACACTTGGAGATGTGAGAGTGGTAAGCTGGTACTGCTTAGTGTGCTTCTCAGAAGCAGCCATTCTTTGCATGCATTTTTTTTGGTGTTAATTTTTTTGCCATTGATACAGTGCTGAGGCCAAGTAAAATAACTCTGAATACTACATACCATATAATTTAACTACTTAATGCCCTGCTTTATTCTATCTTCTTTTAAAACCAGTCCAATGCATCTTTAAACACGAACAGCCAACTTGTGCAAACAAGACATTTAAGTGGAGAACGGCAGCCCTCTGAAAACTTGGCCAAGCCTTGAACAAAAGCAGCTATTTAAACAGCGAACACTGAAAAGTCTGTTAAATCATCCGATTTGTGAAACCTGAGCCACACCATGTGAGGTGTTTCCTCTCCACTGGCCAACTCTGACTGCCACAAGGGTGAAGAGAACAGGGTTCCTTAGAAATGTCAACCTCTATTTATCAAAGAGCTTTGTAAAATGACTAAAATAACATTTCGGCTACAGTGGCTGCCCTCAGAAACTTGCCAAATGCTTCTGATAACTGAATAGGTACCTCAGTAGTCCCAGTATTCCAGGAATTTCCTACCATAAGTAGCAGGAAACAAAAGTCAGTGCTCAAGCACTGCAACACCTAATGCCACGCTGGCAATCTTACAATGGAGCGCATGCTGCAGTGCCCTACACTGGCACAGTCAGCCCTCAGAAAGTATGATGCATTTTTCAGCTATGATATAAAAACAGAAGTTATTCCCTCAGCAGCAGAATTGCCGAAGCCTAGTTTCATTTAAATTCCTGCCTTACATGTCTTAGACATCCTTCTCTGGTCCCACTAGGGTCACACCACTGGCAGCACTGCAGTCTTCCCATTGTGGCTGCTGGGGCAGAACAGAGTAGGGCTGCAGGGGCAGAGTGTATTCACCCTCCCTTCTATATACACACGCATCCCCCCACCAGAACAACATTTAGGTCCTCTCATATTCTACTGATGAAAGATGTGCGACTGATTTCTGCAGAACTTGGTGAAATATCCCATAGGGTCTTTTACCTCTTTCTGTTAAAAGGGCTATTTAAATGCAAAAATACAAAGTCTTTGGAGTAGCAACCCACTTGAAGTCACTCAACCTTTTTGAATTCAAAAGCATGAACACCTATCTGTCACACCTTTAGGAATCCAAAATGGTTTCAGAGGAGAAAATTGGAGGAACTCATCCTGAGACCATTTTAGTGAAAACATGCACACAAATAGGTAAACTCTGGTTCCATTAGAGATGACGATAATTCTGCTACCATCACTAGTAAGGTCAGGGCTTCACACTGACTTTCATGATTGAGATACTTGGGATGACAAACACCAACTTTCTATCTGTTCACCTTTTTACCACTTACTTGTTCATTCAGTAACGCACCAGTATGGTAAACCAAACATAAAGCTTGAGAATAGCATTGATTAGGTTTAGACTGACTTTAAATGTGCACCCCAGATTTTCTCTCTGAGCTGTTAACATTTACTGGAGCTGACCTCCTCTGTGCCAGCCATATAGCTCCAAGAGCTGCTCGTTGATAATTAAAAGTGACAGTGCTCCTTTTGGTTAAAATTAACAGAGGTGAAACTTAACAGAAATTGCCTACTCAAGGAGTCGCACCACTCTCCATTATCAGATTCTAAATTATTAACTCGCCTTAGTTTTATCATAATTAATTATTAAAATTCAGCTGCTTGTCAACATATTCATCACTGAACCGACAGATTAGCAGTGTCTCGTGCTATATTGGCTGTGCTCTAAACAGTGACCTTTCAGCAGTATTTCATGTCTCAAAAGGATTCCCACAGTGGCAGATTTTACTCAGGATAATAAAACAAGAAGAACAAACACTCAGCACTACACTGAAAATTTAAGGCAAATCCTACCCTCCCTTTTATCCCAAACATCTGACTGAGTTAAGGGGGGAAAAAACAAGAATCAAAGATAGCTGGTATGTGTTTCTGGCAGCAAGAGGAGGAATCTTTTTACCTTTATCCCTTCAGTACTCTTTCCTTTAGACCGAAGATTTAGAAGGGCTGCTCAGACGCTACACGCTGCTTAACTGTAGCAAGGTTTGCCTCTACGAGCCACAACTGAAAGTACTGATTTCAACGTGCTGTATTCCTTGCACTAAAGACAAAAGACTTTGTTATTTGAGGAATATTTTTTATTCCCTTTTGAATAGTAACGACTACAATTCTATGCAGTGTCCTGCATATTTCACACTTATTGTGAAAAGTCCAGCTGAAATACCACAGATTGCAGTCAACATCTTTCACAGATGCCAGTCTTCTTTTTTTTTTTTTCCCTTTGAATGTTCAGAGCTTTGCAAGTCATTAGTCCATTAGCACTAAGTTAAAGTACGCCAATCAATGTCATTTAAAGCTGTAGGTCACCTCGGGTTTTCATAAACAATCTTAAGGCTAATGACAGCTATATACCCTTCTGCTCTCATTTTCATTTCATCTTGAGCTTTCTTTGAAACATTAGATTTGGCATTTGCAAAGGAATCAACCCACTGCAGGTGCTACATATACCACGGTAAAAAAGAAAGAAATTGAAGGTTCTCAAATTCACTAGGAGACTTCAGGAAAATGCAGGGTATTGTGACCCAGGTTTATTCTTAAACTTTCTAATATCCTTGGATTTACTATGATGATGTGAAAGAAGCCATGTCAGAGAGAACTGTAACTGTTTGGCTTTAAACATTTTATTCAAAGGTTAGAAAAAGTCTTGAGCTCAAGTTACACAGCCAGGCAACAGTAAATTCAGGTCTGAGCCCCGGTCAGACCCCCTGCCCAGCCTTAGGCATACCACTTAATCTTTCAAAATGTCTCAATTTCTCCCTCTAAATGAAAACAAACCAGATTGCCTGATATTTCCTCACTCTGTTTTGTTGTTGTTTTTTTTTTCCTCAAGACAGCACACTGGTGTAGACCATTATAGTAAGTTGGCAGGGAGTTAAATGGCTCTTGAGAGTTTTCCATCAACCTACTGCTTTCTTACTACTACCTATGGGGAAAGGCCCATTTGGGAAATAAACCTGCTGAAATCTGAAACCCAGACCCAGAGCTTTCCATGAGGGATGAAAGGATCATTTGCAAAATCTGCTGTCATCCTTGAACCAGCAGTGTGTAGAGGAAAGAATATTCACTCCTCAGTTTATCAGACTTCAGGTAGCTGCATGGGGATGCTGCAGAAAGGATGCTGGACTCTCTGCAGAAAGGCAGATGTGAAGCACCCTAGCATAGGAACAGTCAGGCACCCAGGGCTGGGTATCCAGAAGGACAGCTAAAGACAGGCGTACTATGTGGCTAGAAGGAATGAAGAGGGAAAGCTTTACACCCTCTTCAAATCTGTTCAGCTGTCAAAACAATTCTAGTTTCTAGTTTTCAAACCTAGTTTTGTTTGAAGGTAAGCTGTTGTTATCTTGGGCACGCTGCAAGACCCTGCGTAGGAATCAAGTACTTTGCATGGTAATAACTCTCCACCAACAAAGCACTGCACTAACCTCAGCTAACTGCTTCCCCAGGGTGTAAATGTGTGGTTGGAAGTTGTCCACTGGCTGGCAAGATCAGTGGTAGACACAAGGATCCCTTGTAATGTTGGGTCTGAAGGCCTTTGCAAGGATACCGGGATTGGAATAAGGATTTGCCCAAACGCTTGTCACAAAGAACCATCATTGCATCTCAGCTTTGGCAATGAAAGGATCCTTGGGGAAGGAAGGGATAGTGGATGCCAACATGACATCTATATTTTGTTTCATTCTTTATTAGGTTGTTTGGAAATTTTTAAACTTGCTCCTTTTGCTCCCTCCCAAAAGAAAATTGCTATAGTATCCATAATGAAAAGAATTTTCTGAAATAAGCTTATTTCTCTGAAGCTTTTGACAGTTCTTTCTTCAGATCTAAGACTCAGAAATTAACCCAACAGCCAATAGTCAGGATACTCAGTGAGTGTTCTTCAGTAGAAATTGAATTCACATCCCTAGTCTGACTTGACCCCGTTACGCCCAAGCACCCAAACCAATGGGTGCTCACTACTCTTGAGCAGTTAACTATTCCATGAACAGCTTTGTAATTCTAAATGTTTTCTTTGATAGGTCTGTAGTTTCAAGCCCTATTAAATGCCCTAATCCCAGCTTTGCAACTGAAGAATATCCCTGTGGACTTCTTTCTTAATTCCAGGAGTGTACCTATTTTAAAAAAAAATTAAGAAAGGGAATCACTGAAGCAAACCTGAAGGTCTATTGGAAAAAGGAAGGCACTGTCACAGTGGACATTAAGCTTAGAGATGGTCTGTCTAGATTCTCCACATAACTTCGGTAAAAGAACTGAGCAGGAAGGCAAAGCCATTTCTGCAACAGTCTTGCATGAGTCCAAGTCTCTCAATGTCCACAGCATCCAGGGGGTTATCCACTTCCTCAAGGTCTTAATATAACAGCTTTCTGCCTGGGAAGCTTTTGTTACCATTCCATCTCTATCAGAGTAAGTGGGTCAAATCAGTGCCAGCATCCTTTCTAACACACACCAACTCTCCTGATAATTCTAACTACAGAAATATTTCTTAAACATCATCGATTTGCTTTTCCTAACACTGTTCTCACCCCATCAAGCCACCCTAAGTAAAATAAGCATTGTGCATGGAGTTACTCCAGATGAGTCAGCAGGGCGAGGAGCCATGCTGCTGTGCGGACTGAGCATGCACTGGGTTTAAACAGGGTTTGCAAGCAAGCTGGCTAGCTCCAACTTTTTCTTTTTTTCATTTAGTTTATTCTTTTCTGTCTCCTTTTTCCTCACTTCCCTCCCCCCACCAGTACAAGGAATAACTTTAAATTATCCTGCACCAAGCGAAGAAATAAATTGTCTATTCCTGATTACACTCTTTATAGACCCTGAAATAATCTCACTTTTCTACAGTTTTGTAAGTCACCATTTGATCCCTCAACCCTTAGGAAAAACAAAGGTATTAGTTTTTACTGGATAGATGAGCAAGAGCTACTATCAATTACAAAAGCTACAATTCCTTTTATTAACCCTGTAACAGCTCTCTCTGGTCTTTTATTAGGCCATTTAGAGAATGATGTGAAAGTGACAGTGAACCCTTTCACCAGTACTTTCCAACACTGTCAACTGGTAGCATTCTGATGGCATTTGTTAACAACTAGGGCATTAAAGGCAAATTGAGGGGTTTGCTGAGAGCTCTGGCCTGGCTCTGCACACCTTTAGCCAGCAGCTGGGGATGGCTGCAGAGATGGGCACTCAAATCCTTCTTCAGCTCAGCCCTGTTGCTAGGATCTGCACAGCACGACACCTGTTGTGATAACCCCAAATCAGACTCACAGCCAGAAGGGAAAAGTTAGTCAATAATAAATAACACAGTGCAACATTCCCAAGCTCTCATGAGCATTTCCATGTTCAAACCTGGGAATCACATTCATATCAGTGGCTTTTTCATCCAAAACTGTTCTATACTTAATACAATAAAACCACTGCTAGCAGTCTCACCGAGACCTAAACCTGGCATATATTGTCATCATCTGCCGGTACTGAGTTGTAGCAGTTGAAACTTAAGGTGGCTCTTATACAGGCAGTTCACAAGAGGGAGGTCTCACATTTTCAGATCTGTTTGTCCTTCTTCCACCACACAATGCCCCAAAGATAAATACATCTGGCTAAAAGTATTTTCCCCTCTGTGGGGAGTAGGATCACACTCTTGACCTCACTAATACTCCCAAGGCTTCTTCAGCCTCCTGCAGACTCACTCATTCCTCACTTCCAGCTCATGCCTTCAGAGCTCCTCCACAAACTATTTTCTTCACTGTTTGTGAAGGGTTAAGGTTAACTTTTTGGCAGGACTCCTTGCAGTGCCAAAGATGAAGAGCACTGATGAACATCAGGGAAGTTGGTTGATGGAAAATCATTGTCATGAAAAACCCCAACCTTTATTACCCAGCATCCACCACTAACCTATATTACAATAGTCATTTCATGCACCATACTAGGCCTTAGTATTTATGGTATTTTGGTAGGCTTTTGGTATTTATGAGCAGGAACCCAATTCTCAGCCTGCTCCACCCTCCTCTCCAGCTCTCTGCAGCTCCACGCTCTACAGAGAGCAATTCCCCGATAATCAGAATCAAGCTCTGACATTACAAACCTTTTCATTACTTGTAGTGTACTGCTGGTTTGTAAAATATAGATTAAGCATAGAGTCATGCTGTGCCCCACATCAGGCTGGTGTTGTTACATGTTTATTAAGGAAGTGATTTAAAAGGGAGATCATGCAGTGAATTACCAATCCTACACAACCTACTAAAAACTGGGTGAGGAAACAACATAATCACCATACATCAGCTTCCCATTACCTGATTTAGGGTAATTTGTATTCTCTGCCTCTGTGCAAACAGAATGTCACTTACTGCACTGTCAAACTTTATTTTAAGAGTTAAAAGGTGGGTTTATTATTCAAAATGCTAACAATCAGGACTAACTAAAATGTTCCATATGCCAGAAATCAAAACCTGTTACCATGGAATTGGTTACAGGAGATATAAAGCAAATTAAAGCTTTGACAACATTAGTCTTTGTGCAACTCTTCTTTCTTACGCTTTCCCAGTCTATAACTAATTCTATGCATCTGCTCCTGCAGGCTGTTTTTGTATTTCAAATGCATATTGAAAGATAGAAAAGTTAATTATTTCTCTGGGCTAGGACAGCACGTGTGAGAGATGGCAAGCACATGAGATGGCAAGTGCATGCTGGTGTGTGCTCTGGAGAGAGTCAGATGGTCCTGGGTTTGTCCTCATTCCTTGTTTTTGGTAGGACACCTGCCAACACCCGTAGGCAACTGCCACCCAGGGCTCTTGTGGCTCTCTGATTCCAGACCTCTGGTCAGAAAGCGTTTTGAAGGGCAGTAAACCACTCAGCCCTGGTCTCCCCTTCATAAATAATTCCTCTTGGCCATTGAGGAAGACTAGAGCTGGCTTTCAGCTTCATTATGGTTACTTGAGAGCACTCTCTCTGGTCCAGCATCTTTGCAGGCAGCCTATTCCTCTGTGGGAAATCCTAGTGGGCTATGGGGAGTGGTGAAAGAGAGCCGTCAGCAGTGACTCCTCGCCTAGCTGGAAGCCACACTCCTGTGCACTTTTCATGCAATCAATCATGAAGGAAAGGTCAACAGACAGCTTTCAAATAACCGATCCATTTAACTACTGACATTGATCCGGGCCAGAGAAGTGGAGCTGGTGGGGGGGAGGGAGGAAGGGAGGGTTCGCTGGTCAATCAGTGGAAATCTAAACCCCTTTTAGCCTAATGGGAAGACTAAACACAGTCCTAAGCTTTCTGCTTTAAATCTCACAGCGACTTGCCTAAGGCATTACGGGATCTTTACATGGATGTGTTTAAAAGAAAAGGAAAAAAAAAAAACCCACAGTATTTTCCTTGCAGAAAATTAAATACCTAAACCAGAAGAGATCCATCTTTCACACCATAATGCAGTGCTGTACCACTGAGCATGATGGGTGTGACTGAGAAAGAACAGGGAAAGCCCCTGGCATGATCCCAGGGCTGACAAAACCAGTTGTTTTGCTTTGGTTACAGTTTGGAAGATGCTCTTCTTCCCATCCTAAGCACATCCTCCAGTGCAACCAAAGCATCCTGTCACCAGCCATTCTGGAAACCAACTAACTGCCTTCTAACTAAAAGAAACCAAAAATCCCCAAACCCACAACTGACAACTTAGAGATTTACAACCCTGAACCCTCTTCGGAAGAGGCAACATCTCGCAAGAAATCTCCCAGGAGCAAAGCAGAACAATACGTCACTGGTCATTCAATACCCAGGCTCAGTTCCAGGCAACTTAGGTCCATAACCTATTAATAGAGTCCCACAGACACAAAGCAACACTTTTATCAGGGTGGATTTTACTCTTATTGCACATATGCCACTGACCATAACACTGAGTGTGTAGCACACCCAGGAGAAAAAGAGCAGGGACAAAAAGAGAACGAAGGTTTGCTGTTCTCACTTAAGGCTGTCATCCCAGAAGGATGGCTAGTCCTGGATTCCAAGCTGTGCTCCCAGAACTGTTTCCACTCTACTCTCCATGGACAGCAGCATCTGCATAAAGGACACATACATTTCACCAGCACCTACAGACACTAGGCAGGGCATTTTGGTGACAGTAAATTGGCATTTATCTAAACCAAGGCTTTAACAACTGAATTCAGTCTCCTGACAGATCAAGCACTTTACCTCACTGTACTTCAAATCCCCACCAGTAAAGTGAAGAGACTAACATTTCCTTACCTCGCAGGCATGTAATGGGATAAATATATGTATTATGATATGCTCCGTGAGAATGATAATGAAGCATAAAAGACAGAGTGCCTGACCAAAAGATAACTGAAATCAATGGAAGGATTCCCTCTGTATTAATTGGACTTTGGCTATAGTCTCCATTTAAAGGGAACAAGGCGCACAAGGGTTTCTCAGTCCCTAAGCTGGAGGTATAGAACAATTCTCTGAATCCCACAGGAGCTATTTCTCAATCAAGTGTGGTAAGAAAAGAATCTCTGCATGAGACATTACTGCAAAAAAAAAAAAAGTCATGAAATCCTGTGCATGTTTATGTATGTGTGTCAGGGGAAATGGTATTAAATTCAAGGGGAAAAAATAGAATTAGATATCAAAACCAGGATTAAACCATAAAAATCTCTCCACTATGGAGAATCCAGTTTGTAAGATAATCTTTCCTATAAAAGGCAGAATATTAAAGTAAATAACTCAGAAAAGCCCAGGAGAATCTGTGCTTTCAGTAACCAGCCAGATGGAGAATGTAATATAGGCAAGAGCAGTGCATGCCACACTTCATATAGCTAAAAATAAAGGAAAAAAAAAAAAAAAGGATACTTCTGGAGACTGTTATTGCTCTTTGTGGCTTTCCCAATTATTTCTTTGTCCTGCTCCTCTCCATGTGCATCAACACCACTATTAGTAAAGTCAGCCATTAGCACTGAAAAGTGTGATTTTGTTGCGGTGCTAATCATACATTCCGTGCCCTTTGCCACGTCATGGAGAGGCTCCAGTTCTTCACTCTGACTCCATGCCATGCTGTGATCTGTAAATACATTTCTTGGCCCAGAGCAAGGAAGCCAACTGAAAGGTACACATCAATCTGAATATGCTTTTCAGTCTTCATTTTGTCCAAACAGAGAAGGCTGTTATTTTGTCCTTTTCCCGGGGAGGCTACACAGGCTAGAAATGCTGACAGATTCTTTAAGGGAAAAGCCAGTGCTCATGATAGTCTGCAACTAGTAAGGCCATAGTCCTGCCCAATCTCCACATAACCCTTCCTGCCTCCTCCCAACCATCACACTAGGAATTTACCAATAGAAATCACCTTCATTTCTGAAAATCCAACACAGTATGTACTCGAAAAAAATTGACTCCACATATTCAACTTTCAAAAATAGCCCCTAGATCTATGGTGCCTTAGTCAGTCTTTTAGGAACGAGTATAAGCACCCAGGTTTTGGGAGGTACTAAGGTATGCTGGAGTATGCTGCCAGTCCTTATAAGTACACAAGCAACAAGCAACAGATAGTATCTACTAAATTGTTGAGTTATTTTAGAAATACATTTATTATTATTTATTATTATTTAAATTCTTGTGGGGTTTTTTAGATTTATAATGAAAATAAAACCCTTTGTGGTAAGGTGAGGTTCTGAGGCTTGATTAAACCTACAGGCTGCAGAAATACAGATGAAAACTGGTCTTAAATGAAAAGCACAGAGAAAATAGTAGAAAAGGAATCACAACTCCATAGCACAAACTATCTAAAGCACACATGGGCCAAGCTAAGATGAAAAAACAAACAAACAAACAAAATTTTGGCATATTAATCTTAAACTGACTTTGTTTTCTAAATACTCGTGGAAATCTAGACTTGGTATCTAAATGTCTTTGAAGAACACAACATTAGCTATCTGCTGCCAGCTTGCACCCAACCTTTTCAAAAAACCCCCACTAGAAACAGTGGTTTAATTCTGCATCTCCTTCCATCTTGTGTTTATTACATATATTTACATGTGTACAGTTAGCGTGAGCTGATCTTGAGCATCACAGCACAAGCGCCATCAGAAACTCCCCCCGATCTATAACATGACTAAGATAAGAATTACTCAGCTCTGTCAGGAGTTTTTATCATCAGGTTTATCTAAACAATGATAATACCTGCTACATTATCCCACAGGGGCCGAATTCTGTTTTATCCAACAGTTTGAGGTTGCTTCTTTTTGGCTGATGTGTCACACTCAGGGAAGGACAGGGATAGGGAGACTGGTATAGGAATCAAAAAGTAAACAGAAGTATAAATATGCTCAAAACAAACAAATAACCAAACAGACATGTACTTTGATGACATATACCCATGTTTTTCTTAAAACATAGCTCAAAAAATCATACATTTAATGTGAAAAACAGAAATCAAGCTTTAGCAATCCACAGCTCTTCAGCTGGGTAAACAACTTGCCCTTATTTTGATTAAGAAGAGCTATTACATGTTTTTCCTGAAGCTATTATTCTGCTAGGTGCATGCTGCAATTTACAAGTCTCTCCAAAAATGTCCCTTTAATGAAATGAATAGGAAATTAACGCTGTCAGGCAGAAAGCTTTTAGCTAATAGTTTCTAACACTTCTCTCTTTGAGAAATTGGAGAGCAATTTTCGTTTACCAGCTATCTAAAGGTGAAAACAACGTTTTACTGATAGCACCTTGATCATCTTGTCTGCAGTTGTCAGACATTTTTGGTTTGGGGATAGCATACAGCAATCCCTGAAGTTTGCCCAGTGACACTGCCATGCAGTATATGCCTGGACACAAAGCAACAAAAAATCTAGAAAACAGCATTCCACTTAAGGCACAAATGGGTCTAAGATGCATTCCTATTCCTAATATGATCAAGAGAAGTCGGGCTTAAAATTCCCACTGGCTCCTATGTATCAATTGAGATGTTAGATAAGAACATGGCGAGACCAAAATACACATTTTATACAGAACAGTGGAAGGGTCTATCCAGACTGAGACCCAGAACTGCAGGAATGTTGCACAGAAACAGCAAGATTAGCGAAATAATGTCTTTACATTGGTCCAAAGCAATGACATGGAATAAAACAGTGAAGCAAATTTAAAGAACTGAAAAAAAATCTAATTGAATAACTGAAATTTCTGTAAATTTCTGAAAATTGCAACTGAATAACTGAAAAAAACAGCATTATGAGCAATTTAACACGTGCTAGTCTCACGCTGTTTTATTCAGAAGAGATAAAAGTACTCAATTTGCTGAAGGACTCAAGTACCCCATCTCTCCTAATGTGACTGTGGCTAGGTCATGGGCTAGTGGATAGGGTCTCATGGCCATAGCAAGATACCACCAGTTTGTTCTGGGAATCCGAAAACTACATCTCAGAGTAATGGTTGTAGCAGTGGGAGTGAAAGAGTGAGGTGACCATCAACAATGGGATCAGGTTCCAAGGCAGAAGTGTGCAAGTGTTTCAGAGATGCAACATCTGCTGCTGTCGAACCAGCAGCATACCACAGAGCCACATCACAGCATCTGCTGCCTTTTCTTACTCTGGAAGTGCGGGATACCAGCTGGCAAGCACACTGAGAACCCAATGTTTACCTTACACTGATGTCATATTAATGGAGCCATTTCAAGTGTGACAATACCTTGAGCGAGACCAGCACTGTCTCTATCTGTCTGAGAAGGACAGGGCACTGCCGGCCAGCTGAACCCACACCAGTGCTCTGTGGTGCTCAGGCATGGCCAGTAATGCTGAACCTGGAGTCTCTGAGATGGAGACAAAAAGCCACGTTTCTCCCATTAGGAAAAAAACAGGTAGGGCAGGACACAGGGAATACTGGCTGTGCTTCTCTCCTGTTAATTCTTCTCTCAGGAGCCCTACTTTGAAGCACTTTTGAATTACATGCCTGACACTTGCTTTGAACACACTCTCAAAGTGATGAATGTTTCCTTAACTGACTTTTTTTATTTTGAAATACATTATTATATGGCCTTCTAGAGAGATGGAGTTGTCAACCATGTGAATGACAACCCCTGGCAGAAAACCAGCTCACAAACTCCCTCTTCCCCCTATCACTTGCACAAACCTTAAAGCTGAAACAAAAGCTACTAATTAATCATTGCTCACACATCATCTAAGAGAAAAGGGTTCCAACAGATGTAGAAATGAACAGACTATTGTTTGTTGGGTTTTTTTTTTCTTGGGAAACAGCCAATTTTTTAAAAGAAAATGAGAGACTAAATTCTGTTGAGATGGGCCAAGCTCACAACCAGGGCTGGCTTTTCCCAGTTTAAGGCTTGCCACAACTTCTCAAATACTGTATTTGCTACCCATCTGAAAAAAAAAGACAAACTTAAAAATGAACAATTTCCTACACTGTGTTATCCGTTATGAACTCTTTAACTATATTAACAAACAATCTATTAGAGACTTTAAATATTAACTTGACTTTTTGGTCAAGAAGTAAGAAACTTCTGAGACCTAAGAGAGGATGCAAAGATTAATGTTACGTGGGGCATTTAATCAGAAAATAAGGAGAGCTCTGATGCAAAGCAGCAGGCAATCATTGCAGGCAGCATATATCATTGCTAGGATACCCACAGACCAGCTACCACACTTACGGGATTGTTTCACATCAAGGAAAAAAGAAAATGCATGGGGGCAAAGACCAGACCCCAGGCCTTGCATCTCTGTGCTCAGAGCCGTAATTAGGGGAACTCAGGTCACACTTCCTTTCTTTCTTGCTATCACTTTGGACCAAAGGATCTGTCCTTCTGCTCTTCATTTCAGCACACTTCACAAAGGAGACCCCAGGGGGCAAGAGATGGTTTCTCACAAAACAGCCTTATCTTTGCAATCACAGCTGTCTCCTGGAAGAGGCAGATTTTGCAGGGAGAGGAAGGACTGGAAGCTGGATTCCCTGGCAGTGCTCAGATCATTTAAATTCCCATTAAAAGGAATCCCACACTTTTCGCAAAACTGGGGAAAAAAAAAACACAGGCATCCTGACCAGTTCTTGGAAAGGCAGTGACCATTCCCAATTATTTTCCTGGGTCACAAGGATGCTTAAGTTTTACAGGCTGCCTGCCCTCACCTGAGCAGTCTAACTGGGGCCAGAAGAGCAAGTCTCTCGCGGCAGGGCTGAACCCCCTACGTGCAGAGTGCTGTGAATATGACATCCTCATCATATGGTTTCTGCTTCTGCTGTGTATCTTGCTGAAGCACCAGAACCACAGCACTGGAAGATCTTTTCTTCCAACAGGACACCGAGTTCAGGGGGAAGGACAAGCCTACACAAGGACCTACTTGCTGGTATGAAATATTCAGGTCCACTGAAACCAGTGTCACCAGTGTTCAACAATGGTCTGGTGGATGGGAAATGACACTCCTTGAAACACTAGCTGCAAGAAAAATAAAGGCTTCCATCTTCATGTTGTACTTTTTAAGAGCACAGAGTTAACTTGCAACTTCAGTTTAAAAGTCATTTTCTCCCTTACCTTACAAGTCTGTATAAACTCATTACAGAAGAAAAGGACACCATGCCCACCAAACCCTATCTACCCCCTTTAAATTTATTTCACCCCCTCTTACTTGCCTGTTCCAGTGTTTTCAGAATTCCCTTCTTGCTCATAACAAACATGTCACCCTCTTTGTCTTACTGCAACTCAAACATTGGTTCTAATAGCTTTGCTCTACAACTTCTTCCATATGTTTGCTTCCCTCTGATAGAATAGTTCTGCCTGATTTCCCTTTCACTCTTAATTTCCTAATAATGAGATTGATGGCATAGCTCACCCTTTTATATAGAAAAAAACCCCAACAAACAACACACACACAATTCCACGCAATTAGATTACTAGTGGTCTTCTTTATCGTTATCATTTTCAGCTTCTGTTTTGTTAATGTTCTTATTAGGTCATATTAAATTGTTCTCTACACAGAGAGATAAATGGTTCCTTTATTTTTGTCTCATAAAAAATTAAATTGCAAAAAGCAGATGAGAAAAAAAGAGAATATGTCCCTGGCCATCCACTCCTCCAGCCCCTGAGTGGAGGACAACTGTAATCCATTCTAAAAGAAAAATAAATAAAAAACTCACTCACACAAATCTGAACCCTCTATTGTCCATGAGGTCTAGTTTACAGCCTTCAATAATAACACCAGTTCATGGACATGTACTATTATATTTTACTGATGAAGCCTGTAAAAACCTTTATGCCTAACGTTTTTAAGGATGTTTTGCTGCAATGGGCATGAAATTCTGGCTCATTCTGAATTAAGAACACCAAAGTCAAGATGTGCTCTTGTTAGTGTGATTTAATCTTATTATTAGACCCACCTTTTCTGTGATTATATTGCATCTTGCATTAAACTGCATTTCCTATTCATTTACCTCTTTGTCTTTGAAAGCTGAGCTCAAAACAGGGCAATTCAATGAAGGACATGGCCTGTAAGACCAAAATCCCACGAGTTCTTTCATTACACTGGTAGTTCCTAACAACAACTACAGAGAATCCTACTGTACCCAAAGTTTACGTGTGTTCACAAACAGACCTCTTAAAACTAATCACACTAGCTTTCTGAATTAGCATCTTTCAAAGTGATACACACACCCAGTGCTACATCTGAGCCCGTGATCACAGCATGCCACCTGTGCAATTCAGAATAGATCAAGGGGAGCTTGTAACTGCTACCCTGGTTATCTTACCTATGATTCAACTCCTAGAAGATGGAGAAGCTGCTCACATGCTAAACTCACAGAGCTCTCTCAATGGTTTAGGTAAAAGGGACTTTGCTTTTATCACTCTTCCAGCTTCCTTTAGATAAACAACATTTTTCAGCTGTATTACTCTCCATCAAACCCTCCAAAAGAATTCCCTACAAAATCCCCCCCAGCAACCAAAGCCTGCAGTTCTTCTACTCTTCACCCTTTTAAAGTGGAAAAAGAGTAGCCTTCTGTTGTTCACAACTTTCCTGATCTCCAGAAGACTGACTGCACTTATTTCCTTTCAGACTGGTAGAAAAGTATATCCAGAACAATCTCATCAGTTTATTGCCAACTTACCATTAAAAACCTAGCAGTCTCTGTGCTCTTGGAAAAGGCATGCATGCAGTTGTGAAAATGGGACACATGCACACACAGGGCCCAGAAGTACTTTACAACCTACAAAAACATGAGTAAGCACCTACAGGCTCTACATACCTAAGCCAAGCTTGTGGAGTACAGCAGCACTGGCATCAATAGCAGCTCCATGAGCTGTTCTGAACCCAGCTGGCAGAGCCACAGGATGATGCACACCGCTCAGGCAAGGAGGGGGCTGCAAGTCCCCCTTCCAATGGTGCTGATGCCAGAGACCTTGTGCCACAGGGCCACAGCCTTGCCAACCAGTGGGCAACCCCTTCTTGTGCTAATTATTATCAGCAACTCTATTGCAAGATTGCTTGAATTAGGACCCCTCTGAGCTAGACCTGGAGAAACCCGCCGCTACCCCTTTCCATTCCTCTCTTTCCAAAGCATTGGCTACCTCATTCTCTTCAGGTTCAGTAGAAAGAAAAGAATTGGTAGTGGTTTTGGGGTATTATTTTTTGGTCTTCTCACCTTGTTTGTTCTCAGATTAGCAAATAAACACATTTTGTATGACATTTCAGTAATTAACAAGAATCCTTTTCATGATTTGGCTTTAGTTCAGCCTTCCAAACTTGGTATGAAGCAGCTGGGGGGTGATTTACAAGCAGTTTTTTGCTTTTTTTTCCCCCACAGTGTATGGATTTCTTCCAGAAAACAGGCTCCCTGGCACAAAAATGTTTGCCATAGCCTCTCACTCTAAAAACAGAAGGAAAAGAACTGTCACACACATGTGCCGCTACATGACTTGTCATCCCTCCACCTCTCCCGTTCTCAAGTTTGCACAAAGCTATCCCTGCTCATGCCTGGCCATAGATCCATCATGCCAAACATTTCTATTGTTGCGGGCTGAAAAGCATCTTTGCAAAGCTCATTTTGTTAATGGTGCTGCAGAAATGCCAGAACACACGTCAAGCACTGTCAGCCCCTCTGCCTTTTGAAATATGCTTTTGCACAGGGCATCTTTCAAAACAATAAATCTTGAATATTTAAGTCAGCAGCAGGGTAAGAAAAAACAAGCTTTGCCACAGTGAGTGATAAGTGTAAGGACTTCCTTATTCTTTCTTAACTTACAGTATTGAACTTGAGTGGTTTAGAAAAAACAGGAGACACAGGTCTTGCCAAAAGTCAGTGATGGAGTTACTGAAATTTAACTCTGAATCATTTGTTGACCCCAAACTCCCCCCCAATCAACTGCTGCAGGCCCAGGGAGCACTGCAGGCCCATGCACAGGCTGGGGGAGGTGGGCAAACAAGAAGTCGATTCAGAGGAACTGGAAGGGATCCTAGAAAAACAAATGGTAGAAACGCTTCAGCCACTGAGCCAGGACTTCAGTGAGCCTCTCAAAGAGCACACTGGTACAGCCAGCTCCCACCAAACGCTACCGGTGAACTGCAGGACATTTTCTTTCATGGCTTTTTCAGTGAGCAAAGCACACACACAGCAGTGAAACATCAGGCTGCCTGGCTGCTAGGCTCATCCGCCAGGATTTCACATTTTGGGTGTACTCATGGGAAAGCATTTACTCGTCTTGCTTTATAGGAAGCGAAGCAGCCCCATTGCCTCAAGAATAATTTATTGTCATTAATAATAATACACTGATATAGCACTTTTCATCCCAAAGGATCAAAAAAGCAATTTACAATCTCAAAGCAATTTTCAGAGTGGAATAGTCTGTGCTTTAAGGCACACACAACAGTGGCACTTGAGTGTGCCTGGCTGTGCCCATTTGAGTGCTGTGCACAGAGGTGAGTCATGCTGACAACCCCCCTTTGCACCTTAGGGAGAAGAAAAGGGTAGCAGTGGGTGAACTAAATGCAACAGGGGATGCAAAGCCATCTACACTACTGAACTCAATGGGATGATGCCATTATAGCCATGTTTGCCCTTCCTCAAGGCAGGGAAACCCTCCATAAATGAATTGGTGCAAAAGGAAGCAGCGATGGACGAACTAATGAAGATTTCAGAAAGGAAAAAAAGGTGAGAGCAGACCAGAGAGAGACCATCAGTTTCCGCACTCATGCTTTCATTGCTGCACACACCTGAAATGCACTGCTTGCTGAACATCTGTAGTTAAAACATCAGTATGCCCTTGCAGCTTTTGCATCTCTCAGGCTGGAAAACCCCCAAAGCCAGGCAGCAACAAGGACTATTTTTTGGTTATGATTTCACATTGCAAGCTGGGTGACAAGTCTCCCTCCTACTGCAAACCCTGACTTCAAAACAATTTAACCGAAAGTTGAGAAAAAAAATAAAGCTGCACAAATATTAGCAAGCTTGTCCACATCTTTGTTCTGTATCCCTCCTAGATCTTCCTTCCCTTAGCACTTAATACATAAGCTGGAGAGATAAAAATCTAACTTGTGCTTAACGACCACACAGAGGAAAAGGCAATACATGCAGAATTTTTCACCATACACCACTAATTCCAATCTAACCCACTTTAGTAATGACTCGGATGTATTAGTGTGTACTGTTGCTTGGTGGCTTACAAGTAAAATGATTTTTCCATCTCAGATGAGTTTTTTGTGCATGCTTGTTTCCAGCTTATACAGAGCTTGTAAAATCTGCAGCTGCAGCAAGGAGGGAGAGGATGAAAGAGAAGAGGTTCTCCCTTCCCAGCTGACCCAGCTGATCTGTGCAGACGTGGACTGGAGGTGGGATCTCCATTCTTCTAGCATGACCCTCACATACATCTTCCAATCTTTCTTTGAAGCTCTCTTTATTTCTTTTTTTCACCTAATCCTATTCTTTGGCTTTCTGCTTTTACAATTCAAGTATATTTTCAGGTATGTGATACACAACCCCTCCAGCCCCCCAAAACAAAACAGCTTATCAATCAACTGTGTTAGTACTTCCCCTCATCATGAGCTACAGACCTCTCTCCTCCATGTCTCAGTCCTTAGCTTCTTGGGAACATAGTTCATACAGGAGCTCAGAAATTAAAACAGTCAAAACAAGGTTAGAGGATGAGATCAGGTGGAGAAATCCCCACAGCTAACCAATGCAGCTAGTTTTCATTACGGTAAAGTGCTGCTAAAAATAGGCCTGAGTACAAAGCACTGTCAGTACCAAGATTCCTATAACAGCTAAGGCTGGGAATTAGTTTATGGAATTTCCCAATGCAGACAGAGTCTTAAAAACACACTTCTGTGATCTGAAAGAAAAATAAAAAAAAGAGAAGGAAAAAAGAAAAAGCGAGAGGCCATGCCAAATATTTACAGATCCATGAATCTGTTTACCTGGAGGGGAGGCAAGATAAACAAGTATGTCATATATCAGATTGTATTCTGGAATGGAAGAATCTATTGGTTTTGTATGCTATGCAACTCACATCCATGAGTTCTTTTGTAAGACTACACTGAAATTTTCATTAAGCATTTGGGGATTTAAAGTATCATTTGTACACATTAAAATCAGTATTAACTTCCATTGTTCACTGGAAGTCACTCTACTAGCATTATACAGAACGTTTCCAACCACAGTGAATGAGTGATGATGGTATAAACCAGTTTTGAGGGAACATTGATTGCATAAAGTCCAGGTTGTTATTTTATTCTTAAACCAGCATCAAAGGGGTATAATTGTAATATGTTGCAATGATTTCAAATGTTGATGGCTGCTGACATACGATTTTACAAATACGCAGACAAAAATTAGGATAGCACAGGCTATTACAGCTACAAATAAACTTTTAAGTAATTTAGGAATACATTAAAGGAAGACAGAACACTCAGAGGACCAAGCAGCTGACTCTCACAGCTTCTGATGAGTAGGTAATGACAGATAGTGCAGCATAGCAAAAGCTCTCTTGCTGCCAGGCAGAGTGGGTCTGGAAAAGCCAACAGCTCCCCTACCTCCAAATCATTACAGGTAAGACCTGTAAACCCAGGATCCTGCCTGCATTGCACAGCCACAAAACTTCCAGGGGACTTTTGGGTTTTGATCATCAGGTTCCATGGTGGTCAAAGCATTTCACCCCTGCCTCGCTGAGCCCTGTGCCTGAGTGGGTTTTGTCCCAAGACAGAACAGCAGTCAACACGTGTCCCTAAACCTCCTGAACACCCAGCCTTGCTCTGCTGGGTTTCATGTGATATTTAACATGAGTGCAAGCTGAGGCCTCCTCCTCTAACAGAGGGACAGTGGTGCTTTCCCTGCCCTGTGGTGGAAAGGGAAGAATCAACTGCTTCCTGTAAGGATGCAAAGCTTTAAGCATTTGCTCAAGCATTGAAAGCATATTATCACAGTAATATCACTACATGGTACCAGTAACAAAACATTTTCCCATCAGAAACATGAAAATTAGTTGCTAAATTTATGCATTCCTTGTTATTGTATTCATATAAGTGATTATATATATATAAATATACATATTTATTAACATATATATAAAATCTCCAAGAACATCTGAAATGACCAGAATAGATGAGTGTCTTTCTCTACACATTGACCAGGAACTGACACATCACTCCTACCAGAGTCCACTCAGCAGCTACCTTAAGCACCTTCTTCCACTTTCGGATCTTCCCTTCGGGGCTAGAATGTCAACAGGGATGCTAAGTAACCTCTATCCACCACTCCTCTAAACTGCCCTTCCCCTACATGGTCCTTTATGCCTCCTCACAGTACAAAAACAGCTTATAAAAGCTTTATTATTTTTTATGATGTCACATTTTATATGCTATACAAATAGATGTTTTTGTTTAAAAAAAATAAATACAAAGCAGATTTCATGGGACTAGAGATTTTTATACTGGTTTATGGTATATGCTGCTGCTGAGATGTATTATCCATAAAATGAATGACAGGTTGTCTCACTTTGTTTTTAAATCTAGGCTTCTCCGAGTTTGTCCTCAAAGAAATAAATGAAACTCCCTCCCCAAATTATTATCAAATAATATATAGTGTGGACAGATCTTCAAATTGCTCTAAATTGCACGGTAACATTGATTTGAATGTGGTTAGAGCAATTTACATGACTGCAAGACCTGATTGAAATGAATATTTCAGGCAGTTCAGTAATACTGGTACAGGCTGTTTCCATTTGTTTATTTAATAGCCTAAGTTAAGTGTAAATTTGCAAATAATAAATGTGCTCATGACTATATTTATATACACATGCTTCTATCAAAACTTCTAACAAGGCCTGAAGCACAATAATAAACTGGCAACAGAGCTGAATATTCAAGTCAATGTGTAAAAGCAGACATCTTCCCATCCTCACTCATGATTGCTGATACTTCCAGAGAAGGCAGAGCCAGGCAAGTGGAAAGAAAGAGAAGATTTGGGGGGACCATACAGACTATTTTGGGAACACCATACATCCCCTCCCCAACCCCCCATCAGTTTCCTTACAGTCTAGCACTGGCTGCAATATGGGTAGGAGGGGTTAGCACTGGGGCAGTTAAATCATGCATTGTTCCACACTAAATAGAGGCATTTATTTAAACATAAATTTAAGGCATCCATATATACACACTGTCCATATAGATACAATCCATATAGATTCAAAGTATCACTCTGATATTAGTTATAGAGGAAGGTTCCTCAAAGACCTGTTACCTGTGAAAAAAAATCTCCGAACATCTCAGACCACAAAACCCAGCTGCACAGACTGGCAGTTAAGTAAAAATGTGTCTCATTAGTAGAAAACTAAATCAAAACATGTACTTAATCATAAGTGGACAGGAAGGGATGGTGCAGAATTCCCTCCTGCTCTGCCACCCCCAAACCCAGTCAAGCAGTTGCATCCATGCTCACAGGTGTTTCTAGCCCCATGAATTACCTGATTCTTTATGATCTTTCTTATCTTTATGATTTCTCAACTCATAAAGAAAGGACCTGGGGTTCTGGAGTTGTTATGGCTATGTTAGCACCTTAGCTTCTTTTAGAAAGTGGCAAGATTTACCATACAACATGAAATATAAGAGGAACACCACAGAATGAAATACAAAATGAATTTATCTCTAAGTTGTTCTAAGTTGCTGTTTAAAGACAACTAGAAATTCCAGTTAAGGTATGCACACAGATGAATCCAAGTTGTATATGCAAAAATAACAAAATTTCATTACTCTTCTTGGGGTTTTTAAAACCCCTGATTCATGGGACGCAAGGGACGGATAAGCAATAGTTGTGATCCTCTTTTTTAACTGCTGTGGAATTAGCTTCATGCGGATTTAGTGGCAGCATTACAACGCTTCGGATGTTTCTCTGCGGCACAACCGCCTGCAGTTCCCCCACACACACCCCGAGCCATCCCTGACACCCCGTTGGGCCCCACACGCCCCGGCGGCTCGCAGCCCGCTCCCGGGACCGGCCGCCAGAGGGAGCACGCCGCCGCCGCCGCCGGCCGTGAGCGGCCCCTGGGGTCGGGTTGTCCGGGAAGCAGCTATAGAAACGCCGCCTTCGCTTCCTTCCTCCCGCTCCATTTACGTGGGCATTGTTGCGGCTTTGGGCACCCTGTTTTCTCTTCTGCTTTTCCCAGCGTGAAGAGGTGGTGCGGCGGTGACTCACACCGGGCGATGATGACAAGTAACCCCTCTGGGAAGGACGGTGAAGTCCCGGGAATGCCGGCAGCGTGCCCTGTGATGTAACAGCCTCCCTCGCATTTCTCTAAATGCACTTGTGTCTGCTCTGACAGAGAAGCCCGGGACTGATATGCAAAGAAAAGCATTGTGGTGGTGTCGGGAACAATGAAGGTCTGTGCTCCTGTGCCCATTAGCTGAGTGATTCGGAGCTGCTGGAAAGGTTTATTCATTCCTGGGGGGGATGAAGGACATGGATACTCTGTCTGGGGATATTGATTGAGAAGGATGCAAACAGCAGTGAGGATAGTTTTTCAGTGACACAGAAGTTAATGATTTAGTGCTTCGTAGTAGAAAGGCTGCCTTGCCACCTTTGGTAATTGTTTGCATTGCAGATAGTGCCATGTGAAGTGACCTTGTCAAATTAGCAAAAGCCCAGAGCACCGTACAGCAGGTAACTCGCTGGCAAGTTACAGAGCTGAGTTTATTGACAAGAGTCTCTGTACGAACACACACACACACACACGCTCCTGGTGTTTCACCCTTCCTGAGCACAATTCCTAGGAGCTCTTTTTAGGACAGAGTAGCTCAGCACTGGATTTCTGTTCTGCACATCCCACCCCTTCCTGAAAGATCCCAACTCTGACTTTCCAACAGATGAGGAAATTAAGCCCCACTCCCCTTCTTTTTCTCCACAAACAGAGTACAAATGCAAAATTTAGAGACAAAATGTTACAGCGATCCTTCTCAAATCACAGGAGAAGCCAAAGAAGGGAAACTACCTGCAGGCTGGGGAACCACAATACCGTCACAGAGCAAGTTGCTCCCCAGTTTGCTTGCAAGCCAAAGCACAGCAAAGCAAATGCAAACTGAGTTCTCGGGAAGAGTCAGAAATGGGCTCAGCTGCAGGATTACAGGCCTCGGGAGACTGCTAATGGGCTAAAGAGACTGTCACCTGCAGGCTACTGTTTGGCTCGAATTCACACCGGCTGAAAGTTTTTACCAGATGACAACTTGCTGGTGGTCTCTGTCTGGAATATGCTGGTGCCTCCCTGTGTGTCTTAAAAATTGCTCTTGCAGTTCACAGTACATTTGTTATTGTGGCTGGGTTATGCTTTCTTCTTACCTACCATGGGATAGTGTGGGGTGGTTTTCTTTTACACAATTCATGCCCAGCTAGTACATTCAAAAAACATTGGTGTGGAGAGGACAGTTTTTAAAGCAATGTCATTTAATGTTGCTTAATAAAGCCAATGGCCTGTGTATTTAAAAGCACAGCTCTTGATGCTGCTACAAGCAACAGTTTGTGAAAGCTTTTGTTCTCCTTATTTCTAAACAGCTGGGGTTTGCCACTGGATGTGTAGTGGTTCCTATTACATGACAAAACTCTATACAAGGCAAAGCAGAACAGCTTTACAAGAAGTGTGGCTGAGCATCTTCCCCCCCACCTTGCAATGGAGTGGGGGAATAATTTGATATTAACACATCCACAGGGTTTTGTAGCTTTTCCATTAAAGTGTTCAACTTGAACAATATATTTCATTGTCTCCATGTTTCTAACAGACTTTTGTGATGGAACCACCCTGCTCTTGAAACTAATGAACTGTTTAGATCAATTATATTCACTATGTCCCAAAATACATACGTACATCAGACCACATTGATTCCCAGCACCCACCACAACACCTCCCTCTGAAATACAGTATTTTATGAAGATGTCAAGTAACAAGCTGCAGTAGGACTCAAAAGTTTTTCCTAAACACTTCTAATTAATTGCACTTAACACACTTAACTGGTGTGACTCCAGTTTTGTTTTAGTGGCACGATACCTGTGCAAAACTGTACCATTAGGGGTGAATCAGGCCAAAGACTTTTGAAGTCCCATCCTGGTTTCATGAGGGATTAATTAAGGTACCTCTGGAGGACTGGGTACTCAATCTGTTCCTTTTTCTTAACTCTAATTAAAGAAAACCTTTAGCTAAAAGCACAACTTCTTTGATGTGGGTTAATCATATCCTCCTCCCTCCCCCTGCAAATATACAGTGTTAAGCATGTTAATCATACTGAACATTACCAATCTAAAGCGAAGTGACAGATGACTGCGACTGCCATTAAATGTTTATTGCATCCCTGCCATGTAATGCAATTAGATGCAAAGAACAAGTAATGTGTATTGCTCTGGTGGGAGAACGGAGAAATTATTGGATTTTCTCTCTTAATCTATTTATATCTTGCAGTGGGGGCATTAGGTAGATTAAGCTAGGGACAGTGCCCCTGTTCAGTATGCTAAGTAGTGTTTGTCACTCACTGCATTATACAGCAGTAACAGCCGTAAGTTCTGCTCACTACAATAACACTGAATCAGAGGGAAAGTGGCTGAATAAGTCTGCTGCTACCAAAGCAGTCTCTAAGTGCCCATTCTTAAGTGCTTCTCTCAAATAAGGGGCAAAATCCCCTAAACCCCAATAATTTTTAAAATTACTAGCTCAGGTTATTTATTTACTGCTATAGACTGGTGCTATAAGGGTATCCATCCACCTGTGTGCTTGTTGCTTTAATAAAATACTGCTGTGCTCCCACAGCAGTGCTCCCTCAGCAGAGCTTTATATGCAGGTAGCTCTTCAGCTTCTGCAGAGGTTGAAAACTTCAAAGCTTAATGGACTCAGCTTCACAGTAGCTTCTGTAGGTCAGCAAGTTAAAAAGGATCCTCATGTTAAAGTGGGGACATGGAGCCATTAGAATGTACAAGTGCAAAACACCAAATGAACAGACAGGCGAGCAGGATTCAATACACTGTTCCAGCTTTGTTACTGGTACATGGCCCTTCAGCATTCACAAATTATACCTTGTTATCTCTGCCATCTCCAGCTCAGACCCACTATTTTTCTCAAGCACTTCTAACACTGAATGTGCTGCTTGCCTTCTGCAGAGGACTGGTTACATGGCTATAGCTTCTGCCATACTGTAGCCCCAGGACCACATGCTGCTCAGTAGTGGACCAAACCCTGGAGTCTCAAAGGCTCAGTATGGATCCGTCAGCAGGTGGTTTTTCCAAAAGTTAATTAATCCTTTGAACATCTGATCTCACAACTATCCTCACAATTTTGCTAATTCAGGCTTCCTCTGCAGATTTCTAGGGTTTCCTGACTCGAACCCAGCAATGGCTGCTAATGACAAGCTAAGTGGCCAGCTGTGGCTCCTTAATACAACCTCACGTAATTGCTACTCTAACATCCTTCTCCTCCAGCCCTTGCACTTGTTCATCTGAGGTAATGGATAGGTAGCCCTAGAAACTAACGGCCTTTGTTCAAGCACAGATAGATTTAACATGGTCAAGAGCAATGCAAGGCTTCTCTGAGACACCCTACTGATTCACTTTCATTCTACACTGCAGAACCATTAAAAGTGCATCTTTCTCAGAGGGTTAACTCAGCACTTGCTCCCCATGTTTGAGCAGAGGGCTTAGCCCAGCACAACCCCAGTGTCCACGTGCTTTTCGTGAGACCATGTCACCTCACGTTTGCTCTGCATGTGCGGGAGTATGCCTGGGGTATCTGAAGACTTCTTCTACTGTTCTTTGTGCTGCAATAAGCTCTGCTGCTCTTCTGTAGTTTCCTAGAAAACTGTGGGAGGACATAGCCATCTGCCTGGGTACATGGCAGAAGGCACTGAAAGACTCCTCCCTACATAACAGCCTGTGTCCTCTATGAACACATACTAGAGGAAATGAAACTGAACCCCTATGCAAAGCCACGGCTGGCAACCCAGCGCCATAGTACAAACAGTGTAATTCATCTTGTTAACTGCTTCAAACAGCTTTACTTCAGTCCTACCACTCTATAACCTCTTCATCAACCCTAACCCCTTGTGCAAGTCTGTGTGCTGCAGTCACAGCCATGACTAGCACCCAACAGCCTTGAGTCATCTCCATTGGGTGTTTGGCTTTGCATTTGGTGACAGAGAATTTGCATCCCTGCTAGCACTGAATGCGGCAGCAGCTCCCACGCTGCTCTCAATGATCGCTGATGCCTGGGGTAACACTTCGAGCTACTGCCACCTCCCTCAGTACAAAAAGCCAAGCAGCAGAGAAAAGTCTATGCAAAGAAAGATCCACATCACCTCATCTTTGTCAGGAGGGCTGGCAGCACTGTATTACTCTTCTTGTGGCTGCCATATGTGAAATTTCAGGGGGATTAAAGACACTCCACTTTAGTAGCAGATCTAAGTCAGAAACCCAGAAAACAATGAGGACTATTCTGAACTCACTGCTTGGCCCAAGGAATTTGAGAGCCATGACTAAACTGAGCTTTAACTCAAAATTCTCATTTAGACATTAACAAACTAACAGGAGCAAAGACCTGCCATGGAGCCTTCTGCACCTCTCCAAGATTAAAGGATCGTAAGGGTGGAAAGCTCCTCTCTTGGGGTGGGCAATTACCAGGTGAACCAGTACAGTCTGAACCCTTCTGCTGCTTTCCAAAGTCTTTGTAGCAATTCAGTTTTTATGCCTTTGTCAGGCAAAATATTTGAGTTGCTCTGTCTGATGATGGGATACATAGTCACAGTGAAAATTCCAGTCCTTCCCACAGTGTTATTTTTACATTGAGCACAGGAATGCCAAGTTTCTGACTTGACACCCTTTCATTAAAGGGAGACAAAACTGCACACATCTATCAAATCTCTAGAAGTAATACTGTAATATGATTATTGTTAAAAATAAGATCAATTTATGGTACAAAAATCAATTCTAGCAATTTCTACTGCTAGATGTATTGCTTTTATGTCCTTTCATGTACAATACTTCAACTATCCAAAACCTGACACTCAAAAGTTCTGATATGAACAGCTCAGCCTTTCAAGAAACTAATGAGGAGGAAAAAGAAAGAAGTACTTTCTCAAGCTGTTAAAGTAGACCAAATGGAGCCCTCCTGGAAAAGAATGCAGTATAAAGTCAAGCTGCAGTTGTTCATACTCAGGCAGAAGCTGTGCACACAGAAAGGCTCGATCTCCTGTTTCCTAGGGCTAAAGTAATTTGATGGCAGATAACTAATCTGTAGGCTATACAGGCAAAGCATATATTTTCCTGAACTGAGACAAAGGAAACTCAGTCTGTCTGGTCGTGAATTTGGGAGATTAATAGTATTATGAAGGGAAGGGTTTATTGCTATATGTAAATCAGGCTTGGAAAACCAAAGAGTGGAATAATATGCTTGTGGAGCCAGTGAAAGACCACTTTGCAAATTGGCAAGTCATTGCATTTTGATATTTTTTGGCACTGCAGAACATCTACAAACCAGTAATGCTATCTGATAATCTTTTTGGTATGTGATAATATGGTACTAAAGACACAGTGAACAAAAGGCAGACAGGGAATTATTTGTGAATTATACAATATTGGTATTCAGTAATTAAGCCTTAGAATTAGTTGCAAGAGGAGAGTATTAGACTTCAAAATTGCTCTACTGAGTACAATATTTGTCTTCAATGTCAAACACATTTATTCAACTGAATCATGCAGATACGCTTCCAAGCTTTGAGACTTTATGCCTACTGAAGGGCTTGAAAATTACTGACTCCAGCTGAAGACGGAAGCGTTTACCATACACTCACAGCTGAATCCCCAGCCCCCTTTCATTCCCCAACTTCAGCAGCCAGACAGGACTGTGAGAATTAAATCCCTATTCTTTATGTACAGAAATATCCTGGTTTATATAATCTCATTTAAGCAATACTTCCTCAACTCCTTGTTTGACAGTAGGCTTCTGTAGGTAAATGTTTACTATATATTCAATCTTGTTTCTACTGAAGCCAGTTTATAAATATCCCACTAACTTCACTTAGAGCTGTCAGACAGTAAATGTTTGTTACAGATTGCTGAAGTGGAGTGATTTACATCTTATAAAGGACATATCTATTAGAGTATAGATTTAACTGAAAATAAGAGGAAATTATGGATAACAGAGGAATTTCCTTGTGAAACTGATGCAATGGACTATAAAACATCTGGAAGATGTTAGCAGCTGCACTGGCTGCAATCAAAGAGCATGCTATCTACACTCTGAGCCCTGATTCTCCTTGACTTAAAGGGGAAAGAAGAAGTCAAGCACGATAGCGGATGTGTTGTCACTGGGCGTAAACTGGCACTCCTCATGCACACACTGATAAAATACCAGAGGGAGGCTCTGGGTATGCTAGTTCTTCAAAGGGGAGACAGCCAGCCTAAGCACCTTTCCGGTGGATTTGAGCACCCCTGATAATCACTGAAGAAACACAGAGTGTGCTCAGCCCCAATGCATCAAGCACTACACAGCCTCCCACTGCTTATCACCCCTGCGAGACACTCTGAGGAGGAAGGAACTGCCCTCTCCTTCTGTCTTACCCTTTCTCCATCCCCCCCCCACCCCCCACTTTCAAAAGAAAAAAGTTTATGTGAAGTATCCCAATTTTTACTGTTTTAATTTTTTTCTCCCTTAGAGAGATTTAAACACTCATTTTTCTCTAAACAAATATTTGCAGTTATAAAAGAATAATATACATCCAGGTACAATGCCTAGAGTGATGGTAGAGGCAGAACATGGTGGAAGAAATTACAACTGGAATGGGAGAGAACACTAATGTGTTTCAGTTGCTTTTGTCACTCCTCTGATTTTCTCCCATGCCCTCAGGGGTATAAATTAAAGCAAGCTGAAAATCAGCACTTCCTGTCCTGTTCTGAAAAGCAGACTGTGCTCTCTGCCACTGAAATGGATGGTTTGGTTGTGAGTTTGCATTTGTTTTTTAAGTAGAAGCACACCATGAAAAAGTCTTGCAAGGGGCTGGTTCACTTGTTTCACATTGGTGATCCCTGACTACACTGGGTACAGTCCTGTCCCTGCCAGCATTAACAGAAGTCTTTCCTGTGGCTGCTGTGGAGGTAGGGTTTGAGTCCTGCAAAGTCCTTCCTCCCCTCCACATCATCATCCTTGCTTCAGGCACCAGCCCCACTTCACCAAACTTCTCAACTCTCCCTGTGCCAGGCTACTGATGTTCCTTTTAACTTTCTTCCTAAGCAAAACCCGTCTTTTATGTGCAGTGTAAGTCAAAGGTGGTATCAGAGCTGTTCAGATTTATGTTTCACAAAGCCCCATAACTCAACCTCATATTTTGAAATAACCACAGTAATACCAACTGGCTCTCAAGACTGGCAGCAGGAAGATAAAGTAGTGGCAAAAAATGAATTACCATGTTCTTCTTTTTAAGTTATATGCCACCTTACTCCTTTCTTAGCTTTATTTACAATCCGATCTGAGTATCATTCAGCTATGCTTGCTATTTGCCAGTAGTCATGGAATTATTTTCATGGAAAATTTTTATGTATGCTTTACTCCCAAACTCTTTGTGTTGGCAATATACCATTTCAACTGGCAAGGCATACAAGATACTAACAGCCATTCCTGCTTCCTAGCGCTAGAAAATACTAAATTATAAGTATGCTGCTGACATCCCTCTGATACACAATATATTTTTCACACAAATTTTCAGACAAATGATCAATCACATCACAACTGAACAGACTTTAAGGATTTGCAAACAATTTCAGTACTACCTTATCCAGATGCTGAAAATAGTGGCAAGGATGACCAGTAGAGTAATGCAAATTAAAACTAGTGACATGCTGACAAATATGCTAATCCGCATTAACACTTCTGTTTGCTCTGGGAGATAAAAAGCATTACAACTAATGGCAGCATCAACCTTATCAACAACATTCAGAGAAGCAACAAAATATTTGGTTAGCTGTTGGGACAGCTTCTGAAAATAGTCTGCAGAATTCAGCCAGAAGCCTTCTCAAGAAGGCTGCTGGGGATGGGTTTTTCTGGGGTAGATAGGCTGGTCTCCTGACTTGTAAGACTGCTGCCAGAGGCAAACCTGCTGCTCTGTCAGGACCTCCTTTCACAATGATGTGCAGCAACAGTATGACAGTGAAAAGCATGCAAATTAACTGAAGGTTTTAGAAACTTCAAAAAGATTCACATTTAAATCCAGAGTGTCTGGAAGAAGTGAGGGGAGGAAGGAGCTGGGAAACGAGGCAGAGATTAACTTTTGAGGATTGCTTCATGTAGTCAAAGAAGAAATTAGAAGAAAAGGCTGAGGGTATACTAGAGAGAATTTCGCGTGCTTTAACATATTTCTGCTTTCATTTGTTTTATGCTCAGGGAATAGTGAGAACAGACAGCTACAATGGATGTTATTTAAATACAAAGCAGAAAGCAAATCCTAGCAGCATGTATTTTTAAAAACGAAGGAAAAATGCCAATTCTCAATTACATGTTTTCATTGGTCAAGTCTACATACAAAATAGTTTATACAACACCACAATGTTGTCTGCCCGTATTTCTGTCAGCAGAGAGCAGCCAACAGCAGAACCATTTTGGCTGGGAGACACAAAATGACTGGAGAGCTCCGTCTCCCGGGTCCAGCTTCCATCACACCCTTCACTGATGCTAACTTGCCAGCAAAGCCTTGAATGTCAACCTGCACACATGAAGAATTTCCTGAACTTTTAAAAAGTAGGGGTTTTTTCCTATTTCCTTTTTTGCCTCTTCACACAGAATAAAGGGGGGAGGGTGGGTGGTGTAACAGAGCTTGTGCATGGGCAGGGATGCTTTTGAGTGACACACAAGGAGTGTAAATCACAGCCAGAAAGGCAGCAATACTTTAAAGGCTACTGCAACAGAGTCCCATTTTGTAGCTAAAAATTACTTGTATGAACATTGAATTCTTGTTCCTCACTTCCTAAAAGCAAGTTTTTTTTGTTGGGTTTTTTTTTTTTGCCCCTTGTCCAAAATGTGATTTCGTGGCTGTAGCTAAGGGTTTTCCTTCTGAGACCAGTGAAGTGAGTGTAAGTGATTAGAACATACCTACCCAGGCTTTAACCCCTGCTTCTGAACTTGTGGGGAAACATGGTTTGACTTTTAAAGTATATTCGGTACCAGTACTGCTGTACCGTGGTAGTACTTCTGTGCAGGATACTGCCATTTCTAGGATTCAAATACCAATTTGGACCCAAAGGTGTATAAGTGTAGTAACAAAGATACTGTCAAATTCGACATCAAGAATGAAGCTTCATTTAGCCCGGAGAAGCCACTATCTCTATCCTGTTCAGAGAAGCCAGCAGCATCAAAGGAAAGATGCAACCAGCCAGCCTTGTAGCACAGGTCATCACTTCTTAGCTTCTGTAAAGCAATAAATGCCAAAATACAGGTAAGAGTTTCTGAATGTTAATGGATTCCCAGACTGATGGGAAATACTGGGTGGGAGGACCCAGCACAGCCAGGGGTAAGGTGCAGTGCACCCATAGAGCAGGGCCAAGGCTTTTGGAAATGGTTAACAATTTTGCCTGACTCCACCATGGGATGGTTGAAGCACAATGACTACTGGAGAAACCCCAGAAACCACTTTAAGGGGAGCACCCCTAGGTCAGTAGTTATTATTTCCCCTTTGAATTATGTTATCCCCCTTCTACATTGTGAATCAGTGAACTGGGCAAGCTGCAGAAGCCAGACAGAGGGCTAGGCAGCAAGATCTCTGACAAAGGCTTCGCAACAGCTTTTATTTTACTGGTAGACTCATCATCAGCACATGCACTCACCTGCAAGCACAAGGAGGCTGGTGTGTGCAGTCTGGGGACAAAGAAATCTGAGTCACCAGGACAGCAAAAGGGGCCATCACTCCCTAGCAGCCAAATGCCTCCTCCACTGCAATGTGCTAAAACCAGCTTTGTTCAAACTCATTTCTACGGTCAGCTGGATTGTGCACAAGTATTTTTAGACAGCTCAGCACCCTCTCTCCTAGCCCCCAGCCTGGCTGCCGAAGACATTGAACACTCTCTCAAGCACACAGAAAGTAGTCACGTCTGCAGCATGTACTACACTTGCAAAGGATGAATTAATCCCAACCATCTCTCTTCATCTTTGCATCCACCCATTCATCTTTTAATCTCTCCATCTGTTCAGTTATCTCCCAGAATTTTTTCAATGTTTTCTGTTACAAAACTGGAAGTGTCTGCCTTCTTGGAAACATACTGCCTGGAAATGCGCCTGGAGATAGACTATATGATTTTGCTTATTCTTTATAAATGGAGTGCCAGGGTCCAAATACTTTTTGGCATCCTTTAACCCTACATGCTCATCTGATCAATAAATAAAAATTCAGTAGCTTAGCTGAAGTAAAAACTAAATATTAGCAGCCATCAAGAGGCCTTTAACTTTCAAATATATGAGTCTACTCATGTATTGACATCTCCAAAGTGCAGGGAATTTTAACCAAAATGTTCAACTAAAAGGAAAATAACCAAACCTTTATTCCTTGTGTTACTTACACAGGAAAACAAAAGGTAACATGTCTGCCTGTCCCTCTGACTGATATACTTCCCTCATGCATTTTAGAGATGTTGTTCAGGTAATCCTTCAGTTTTCTTACAGTAAGTCAGAAGGTTACTCCAGCTGTTCTCTGGGGTGCTCCCACCCAGGGAGACCCAACCAATGGATTCTCCAGATACATCTTCCAAAGGAGGAAATAAAGAGAGGCTAATGTACTGCAGATCTCCAGTACAGACATAATTTCATAAATGCCAGAGCCTGAATGGTCATTACTCAAAATCCAAACCAGTAATAGAACACATACTGTGACATATAAAAAATGCAAACCTGTACGTGTTTCATGAGCTGAGAAATGCAGCAACATCTAGCCCTCAGTTTCATGACAACCAACAGAAGTGCAAGAGCATAGATGAAGACTGCTTCTGTGTTGTGGGATATATCTCTTTACAGCCTGATTTTGCAGATCTCTGAAGAGTGGAGCTCCAGACTGAGATACAGAGCCATTCACACTCTGGGCAAAGGCAAAGTCTTGACCCACTACTTGATGCCCCTCCAACAACTCCAGATAACCATTTCCAGCCCATTCCACCCTCCTAAAATAAAACTGGTGCCTAACGAAAGGGTGAAGTGAGGGCACTTCAGTAACTTCAGTTACTTCAGTAACTGCACCAAGACCCTGAGGGACTTCCACCTCTTCAGATTTGAAGCATGCAGCATTGCTGCATGGCTCCTTCATGAAAAACCCAACACAATCACCCACTCGAGCACGGCTCCCTGGAACACAGGGCAGTCAGTGGTAAACCTGCATCCCCACACCTTCACTGCTAGATGGTCTTGGAAATACTCTGGGAAGGCTGTCCATCCAGTGTGGAAAACAAAGAGTTTTTTACAAGGGCAGTGTGTAATGGATGGGAACCTAGCTGGGAGTTGATTCCCTCTCATGACTGAGAACCATAACAAAGGATGTTGTTTGCCACAGTGTATTTAGCAGAGTATATATGTTTGTGCTCCTCGTGACTGTTGGAAAGAGGCAGGAAAACATGGGTGTGCAGTTGTTCTATGACCTTCATATTTGGCCGCACTTGGGTGTCTGGACAGTGCTGCCAGAGCGCACAAAGGTGAGACCATGAGAAACTGCATGAGTAAACAATTCGAGATCTGGCATAAAGCTAGTTGTTTTGATAAGGGTATAAAAGCGGGACCCTCTTCTGGCCATGAGAGAAGCCTCACCTATGCATGGACACACCGCATAGGAATTATCCCAATTACCTGAGACTCCTGGCATGGGCTGCAATGGGGCTTCCCAGCTGAAAGTGTGGGCCTGGATTATGATTCAGTGGTAACTGATGATGTATTTCATCTTAATCCCTATTCTCTCTATACAGTAATGATCTAATGCATTGCTAACTTCCTTTGGTACTTTACTTATATACCTACATCTCTAATTTGCCTTATTGTACTTATTCACTACATACAGAGAGAGATATTTACCTAATTCACTTTAGTGTGCTAGTTTAATAAACTCTGCATATTACACAGCTAGTGTGTGGTCACTTTGTGGCGTACCCTGTCTGTCAGCAGAACACAGTGAGTAACAGAAAACCCATGTGAGGGGTGTCATTAAAATCACACAAACTCATTCATAATCACATGGCACTGAGCAAGCCATAGATGGCTACCCCTCTGAGACACTGGCAAAGCAGGACAAATGGCTCTGCAGGACAGGGCTCCTCCAGCTGGACTTTTGCAGCCAGACGCTTCTCACCAAAGGTCTGCAGAGCCAAAAACCAGGATCAGGAGCCCCACTCCTAATTTTGTCTGTACCCACAGCTTGCTGGTCACCCACTGAAGCCAAGTTCAAACTGTGGTGTAAAAACTCAGGGCCTGCTTCCTACTTTCTCCATAGCCTTTTGATGGAAACAGCAACACCAGACATTTTCATGCCACAAATTACTTCCATGTTTTCTGTGAGCCCACCAGAGGGGAATTCCTGTGTCTGTTTGCTACCCAGTCTGCCTCCTGCTCTTCTGGTTTCCATCTAAAAATGGAGATAATTATACTTGCCTCTCTCCAATATGTTTTTCCTACTGCAAATAAAAATATGTGACATTCACTCAAAGGCTTCTGAGCTTCCCCTATGCAAAGGCATCCTTTCTCAGGGGGCATTAGCTTTGTACTTCATAGCCAAGATGGTCTTCATTAATTTAAGTGGTATAAAAAGAAAATATGTTTAAGAAAATAATCTGAAATGAAATCATACACTGAAAATTCTTCCCAAATTTTATTATGAATAGCTTTTAAGCTGGTGGGTAATTTTTTAATCCAATGTATCATGTTTAGTGTGTACCAAGCCAAATCCATAGATACCCACAGCTCTTTACATTTCTTCCTCTGTTAGCATAATATACTGGGTCAAGTGTGACTACTGTTTATTTTAACTTTGCAAAATTGATCCCAGCTTCATATTTTTGAGACAGATTGGTCCATTTTGGTACATTTCCAGGATAAATCCTGCCTGTTCTTTTCAAGTGGGACAGACTCTTGACATACCACCATTGTGACTATGGAAGGCATTTCTGGCACGCATAGTGAGTGATTGACTTCCCTGCTTGTTTTCACAGTGATAAATATGTGGTGCCATTAGGCAGGAAAACAAAGTATTCCAAAAAAAGTCTCTGCTAAGCACATTTTGGAGTTAATGGGTTAGTATAGATACATCATGCTCTCTTTCTGTGCTAAGAGGTATTTGATTCTATAAAATACACTTGCTCCCACATAATTTAACCCGCCAAAATGGAACATCGTATTTTTCCTTTTCTGCACATGTTAAAAGACCAGGCAATCTCGCCAAGGTTAACTATACAATCTTGTTAGGCTTCTATAGATTTCATTAATGGCTTATAAAAGAGAATCAATAAAACTCCTTGCACACCAATACAAAAAATGACCTTTCGATTTACTCTTTGAGATATGGAAAAAATAACCCCTGTAATCAATAGACATCGTCAAAACTTCTTTGATGAGAACTTATGCAGTGGGGAGTTTAGATTAAGAATTCTTCAGAGAAGTTATATTCCTGCTCTGAACTCCTTCCTAAGGGACTGTTCTTGATCCTGCTGGGAAACTTTGATGGGACTACTCATTTTAGGCCATAACCTTGCAAAGCTGCATATTAGAGACATGGGATTACTGAAACACAGACACTGGCAGTAGTATCGTCACACTTTGAAGGTTAATAGGCCTGTTCACAAGAGAAAGGATTTTTACAGAACTGTGCCTGTACTCCCATTTATGCTTTAAATTTTGACATTTTTCGATGGGTATGAAGCACACAATGCTTAAATTCACTTTGTCAGTTCCTTTTGTGTAATTTACAGTTTAGTGCACCCAGCAAGAACACCAAAACTCTAGCTATCTCAGCATCCCAACAGGAGAGTCACAGACAACATGTGGCTCTGCCCTGGCAGCAGCATTAGCATACAAAACCAAGGGCCTGATCCATGGCCTTTTCACCAAGACTTTCCATCTTCTTCACTCCAAATTCCCCACTTTGACAGCTTGTTTTATGTTGTCTTTGGGTTTTACAGTTTCCTCTTGCATTCAAAGATAACAATGACCTTCTGGTATCTTTTATTTAGTAGCTAGATGGACCAATTCAGAAAATTATCCTAAGTGCTCCCCTCCCAGTTCTGCAAGATTCCTCAGGTGAATAGGGAACAGCCTCACATTAATGTGAAACAAACCAAACCAGGTCACAAACCTGGTTAAAAACAAAACACTTAAGTTCATGTCTTTTCCGCTAGTGTTCAGTTCTCCTCCCCTGTTTGCCTCAACTCATACAGACTCCTTTTCCAGCCTGAAGTAAGGATCCTGAAGTCTTTCCCAGAGCAGCATTTGCCTCTTCAAACATTTCTGAACTGTTTCTTTATGAGCATCCACTGCTGGCAATTCTCCTGCTTCCCCTGTTTTATGTCAGGGCCACATTCAGCCCACTCAGCTATAGACATCTGCTGGTAGAGACTGCATAGCCCCTCGTGGTCACTAGGCAGGACCAGTCCACTGTGTGCGCTGGTGTCCCAACAGAACAGACCAGTTACTTTGCCATCATCTTCTCTTCCTTGCCCCGAGCAGCATCATGCGTAACATGCTTTGGTAACCTTTAAACAGACTGCCTGTGTGCATTTCTGCCTGTCTTGTGGGTTTGAAGTGGCTAGTAAATACATACTACTCTGTTCCTGCCTTTCTCCAGCCTGGAATCCCACAGTAAAGTTTGTTCCCATCCCAAGTTTTCATGCAAGAGAAAATAATGTTTAGTCTATACCTTCTATTTATAAACATGTATTTTGGGAGGAAGAGGATGCTTCAACTGCTTTATACAGTGAAGTATTTGTCTTACCAATCTGGGAATAAAAATAAAAACTTTAGTATATTCAAAACTCTTAATTCTCCAAATAAACTTATTTTTTTGCACTCTTGCTAATTAGCATTTGAAGCTGCTAATCCTAAAAGGTCAATTTTTGTATGCTTTAAATTTTTCATTGCCTGCTTTGAGGGAAGACAATGAGGTAAACTGTTTTAGTTTTGTTTTTGTAAATACCCCCTATGATGATCGAAAGTGGAAAATGGCTGTGATGGTACAAAGACCTACAGAGAAAAGTTCATCTCAGGTTTTGATCAGAAGTAGAGTGACGTTCTGAGAACAAGTATCTGTAGAGAGCGGGGACAATGTGAAGATACAACCTTTTCTTTTTAATTGTTAAGTCTTTGCACAGGTGGGCTAGTGGGCAACTACAAAAACTTCCAACAATAATAGTATTTTAGAAACAAAGATCCCAAAATAACTTGTAGTCATAAACCAGCATTTTCCCAATAACTGCCATTCTAGATGCCTATCTCTTCCTTAGGCTCTCTTAAGTGGGACAAGATCTTGTAAAGATACAAACATTTTCCTCCTCATTTTAATGGCAAAGAGTCTTTTTGTTAACACCGGATCTCTCTCTGATGTACTCTGCCATGTCTGCTCCTTTTTTCCCACTCTTTAAAAAGCGTTCTTAGAATCATGGAACTCTTTTCTATCCAAACAGATGAGATAGAGATCTCTCCACCATGAACAGAGTCTTACAGAAGTCATAGCTTAACAACCCCGGGGTGGCGCAGAACTGAGGCACTCACTGACCTCAGGAAAGCTGTGCTGGTTTACACAAAATGAGAGGCTCAGTTAGCAACACATTTTATGAAGGCCGGCTCTTCCACTTAGAAAGTTCACCTATCTGAGAATGATCAGAAGTTTCAAAACTTCAAGCCTTTGGGCTGAAATTTATTAGGAACAGATGGAGCTAAGTGGCATACACAATTTACCTGTGCACCTAAATACAGTTACATATATTTATAAGCATAAAAAAACCCAGCTGGTATCCATTTCCTCACTAATCAAAACACCTTGGGCCTTCTCAAATTCCAGACCTGCACTGCTGTGACTACTGGGTTTTCACGCACGCAAGTCCAATCTGCTAGCCCTCAAGTCATGAAAATTCAGTGTTGCACAAATTCTCGTTAATGAATTTGGCTCCTGGAGGAAGACTCCTGCTCCCGATTACATAATGGCGCAGCCGAAATCTAAAGATCAACACACCTAATATGAAAAACCCCAGCATCTGATAAACAACCCAGGACATGAGTCAGGAGAACTGACTTTTGAAGGTAGGGCTATTATCCAGTAAGGTCTTTACCCCTGCAGGTAAGTGCATCTTCCCAAATGATGTTTTACAGTCAACCAGACATTTCCTTGGCAAGAGACTTGCATGAGCCTTGAAGCTGGGTTTGTGGGAAGGAGACACGTAGGCTTACATAAGCTATTTCAGTCCAGAAATTCCTTGTGGTTAGGTAATTATATATAATAATAACTTCCCAATGACAGTCTCTGGATGCACGCTGCACATACGCATAACAAAGCAATTTAATATTGTTCATGTACTGCAATGTTCTCAAGCACTGATTCACACTTTATTGCAAGTTCTCACACTACAGAAGCCTAAGAACTGGTACTTCTGCTTTCCAAAAATCAAAGTATTGCATTCAGGAATCCTTGTCATCTCTCTAGAGACAACAACCTGCTGTATAATTTACAGTAATACCTTTGCAAATCATAGCCATGTATGCGCTCACAGGATGCTGACAGGGACACTTGATCATAAGTATCAAGTGACAGCACATGTTATTATACTGACCATCTAAAAACAAGGCAAAGTTAGATGAAATCTAATCACTAAAGAACATGGTTTTCTTTTAAGATCTGCCTTTAACAAAACCTTCCCTGATACATTTATTTTACAGTATGCACAAGTGATAATAAACAGTCCAGTATTTGTTTTTCAGTTGCCATTTCAGAAAACAAGCAATACAACATTTTTTACTTTGCACTGTTGGTAAAAGTTACTTTACTCAAAAAAACTAAACTTCAGTAGCTGACAAAAAAGTAATCAATAGTGCCTTAAGATTAATTTTGACCTTACAGACCCTGTGGCAAATACAATTCACAACTAATGTACTTCCATGAAAGTGCTAAAGTCCATGGCTCAAAATAAGGAACTTCAAAAGTCTGGCTGATCTTGTTGATATGCATAAAGAAGAAACAGAAAAAGAAGCAAATACAGTTGAAAGCCCTTACTGTTTTTTAGTCAAGTAAGAGCTCTTTTCATGACTCGGGAGTCAGAAATCTATTTGTATAAGCCCAGCAAATTCTATAATGCCTAGATACCATAACAGTAGAAACTTTAGCAAAATCATGCTGAAGTCAGTATCACCAACAGGTGACACAATCAGAACATCCCATGTGTTGCTTGGTACGGGCTTTTATTTGCATAAGTGACCACGTGGAATCACTTATTGTCCTTAACTAACTGCAGAATATATTATTGGCATCTTAGTGTGCCAGTTATGCTACAGATCTTCATCTTCCTCCACTGGGTGAGGCTCATGGCTTAGAAGAGACAGCATTCATAAGAGAGCCTGGCACAGTTTTGGAGACTAATAATTTCTTTAGAGAGCACAATGGCAATAAAATTTTAAAATTTATACCAACTTCTGTGAGGGAATGCAACTGAAAAAAAAAAAATCCCCAAAGTGAACATTTTTCAAATTTGACTTTCAAAATAGCACTTTGATTACTTTATTTCATGGTTTATTTTAGAGGTTAAAGAACACTCCGGAGCAAACAAAAATTGCAAAATGTTTTGTTTCACCCAACTGCTTTTTTAAGGTCTTTGTTTGGGACAGGGGAAAATGACTTGGGGGATGACTATAAATCTTTCTTGAAATGTCAAGGCCTTCCACTGAACTGGACAAGCTACACGCACAGTTCTAATTCACAAAGATGCTTTTGCAGTTTCATGCAACCCCAAATATTCTGTGGTAGACAGACTCTCGGTCTCCCTCCTTCTATTTAAATAAAGGCTTAAAGCCTTCCCAGAAAGAGGGCTTCAGAACACAGTCTCCCAGGTCCCCAAACCTTCAGTTTTCACAGCCTTTTGGGCACCCAAATCAGCTGCCATAACAAACGGCTTTTAATAGTTTTATGCACGTGTTTCAGGCTTAGTATACAATATACATTCAGTACACAATAGACATTCAGTCAGATAAAAAGAGTAAAACTTTGAGAAAGACAAAGAGTATTGGCACTGAAATGCCTTTTCCAATGAAAAATATTCACAGCCATATTAGAGCAATTGTTCTGTGCCAACGTGAACAGCATCATTTTGTTAGCTCCTGCATAATTCAATTACATAATTCTCCCAGCTCATGACCATGTCTATATTTACTTTTTTATAATCTAATACAATAATGATTTTTTCTTGAGTAACTTTTAGGCAAAACAGTGCAACAGATTAGGAAAGCACATATGAGAAAAGTAATTTTTGACCTGTTTTATCCTTAAAACTCAAAAGTGGATTCAGTATTAAAATCAAAGCACTCTAAGTATATTGTGAAATATTTACAGCTGTTATTACTGCCTGATTTATGAGTGCCAGAGACCAGATTATTCAGACTAGTTTCACAAGCAATATGTCAGTAAACAGGATTTTGTTTGGTAATTATATTAAACATGTCCATATAAGTTTGGAATTAATTACAAATGGTATTTTACTGTACTCGATAAAAGCACTAAGCAGCAAGAACTAATGATGGCAAAAAGGTCTTCTCTCAATTTTCAATAAAGCTTTCCATGTGAAAATCTGTCAACATGAAAAAGTTACTGCTTGTAATTAAAACCAGGCTTTATTTCAGTAATATGTTTACATGTTATGTTCCAGAAGGGGGAAAAAAAAAATGCAATTGAATCACTCTCCTTAAACTCTGTGGTTCCCAAACACAGGATCCATTCTACTGATGTCAACTCCTTCAACTTGGCAAGACAAAAGAATTCAAGTTCACCCTCATAACACATTCAAGAGTTTTGCGCTACTAACACAGTTTGTTAAGAGTTTAAGTGAGCGCTCCAGATGTGTTCACAGGATTTTTGCAGTGGTATGTCTACTTACATCAGGCATTCAGGCTCTCCTTCTGTCAGTACTTATACAAAGTTTCACTAATGGATGGATAACTGCAAAGAGGAGGCAGGGGAGGTTACAGTTATACTTAGCCATACTTGGGAGCGTGTCAGTAAGCGGCTAATTATTCCTCTGTTTCCAGCTCTCACATTAACTTCCTAAGCAACCCTTCGCCTGTCTCCAAAATGGCTTTATAGCACAAGATCTATTTTCAAAATAGACTTCAAAGTGTCTTAGAATTGGACTGACTGCCAAACTGGGTGCTACAGTCTGCTTCAGTGGGTCCCAAGACCACAGTACTGGGACCTCAGTCTGATGGTTGCTTTTGAAGATGAATAACAAGTTCATTCCCTGTCACACTCCTCTTTACCACACACTATTTTTTCAACCTATTTCTCAGCATTCTTTTTGATCCACTGAGATGGGTAGTTTCTATTTCCTGAACCAGTGGTTAACTAGAACTTAAGTCCATAAGCATACAAACACTATCTTGACAAGTTAAAATGTTCTCATGCTGCTGCAATGAGATGTATTTCCTAAATAGCCAGCAAATAACCTTTTTTTCTTTTTCCCGTGGCAACCTAGTGCTCCACATAACAAAGCATCTTAATGACTTCAGCAGAAACTTTTCTTAAACAAGGTCGTAATATATTTAACAATAAAGAACCAAGCAGATAAGCAGCTCTGTGCTTATCCTGTGTTTCAGAAGCCTGTACACTGGATTTGTTAATCTAGCTTTAATTCAGAAACCTGACACTCCCTGCTTCTCTTGTTAATGCAACCAGATGGTAACTTCAGTTTGATTACAATCCTCCCTACTTCAATATGAACTCTTCATCTTACTACTATCAGATGACATTTGCTTTTCCTTAACGTACATAGTTTTAGAGAAATTACAGAAGTGCTATTGCTGTGTTACATGAAAAATTCCAATGTACATTTAGCTGACATAGCATCAGCTGGTGTTTAAACTGGGCTTTGCTAATGGACTTTTAATGTCAGTGGGGTTATGTGCAGTTACTGGCTATTAGCAGGAATGGGCCCTTTCTATAAAAATCGCTTTCCCTCAAGTGTGTTGTTTGAACATTCCTTCCTCTGATTTAGTGACTGTCACCAAATACAAAACAAATGCAAGGACGCTGGAATCTACTGTTATCTTTAAAACCAACTTAACCTCAGCCTGGCCTCCATGAGCAAAATATGTGTTCCTCATTGGTAACTAATGGACATAAAACTTTAAAGACAAAAGACTGAACTTTCCTTGTCATCCTCCAGTGAGTAAATCCCAAGCAACCTCATGAAACTAATCAGACAAAAAGCAAAATCTGATCTAGGTACTGCCATCAATTAATTTCCCTATAAGAAAGGATCTTTGCAATGAAACCAAGTATTCAGAAAATAAGCTCATCAGTAAAATACAGAAGATGAATAGTCCACACAACGTCACTTTGTCATTTTAATTTGATTTTCTCTGAAAACATTTCTTATAAATGCAAATTGAAGACTTTCTTCTAGATAGCACAAAATGACAGAATTGCTTATAAAGCAAGTAAGTAGATTAGGATTTTCTTTTTTTTTAGATTTGGAAGGTTTTATCTAATAGCTGTATTTGGTACAAAGAATTAATATATAACATTTAGAAGAGGAAAAAAAAAAACAAAAACCCACCATACAAAATAGTGCAGGACAAGCAAAGGACAAAAGCTAGCAGGAGCTAAACAATTTTGTCTTTTCCTGTACTCAGGAAAGGCATATGACATTTCTCATTCTACTGCCTGAACCAGGATAATAACTGCTTTTGTTACGAGCTACTAGGTTGCATTTCTGACTGAAGTCTTCAAAGCCCAGGCTTTTAATAGTAGAGGTCTTTAGTTCAAAACTGACTGATTGCCAAGGCAGGAAATTGCCACACATTTGTGTGTAATAGATATTTACGTGGATATCTGCCTACAGTCGGTGACATTTGCCTGTCAGTGTTCTCATCTGAAATAACATGACAAAACCTATGAGAAAAAACACCTACTGGAAGAATCTCACCAGCATGACTTCCAGTGAGTCATGGTGTTAACCCCTCTACAGGAAGGAGCCACATCGCTACATGAAACAGAAATAGAAAGCCTCTAAGTTACTCAAATTATTTAGTTAAACAAAAGAGAAAACACAAAAAAACTTAATAGGAAAAAAAGCAAAACAACAGAACAGTGAGATCAAGGTCTGTCCAGCCTAGAATCTCACTCAACCATGTCAACCTATTTTTAACACAGAACCAGATAAGCTTCTGACATCCTCTGAATTTGAAATTGATGGAGCTATATTTGTTGATGGTCATAACCTGGCCTTGTATACAAGGTAAGACAGTGTAAGTATATCCTTGGTACAAGCACTGGTGATTTAAAAAAACAAAGGGAAACTGATAGTAAATTGATAGGTCGCAGTACTGAACTTCCTAACTGCAAACTTTCTAGTTACTTAGGAACTAAGGAATTAGGAATTTGCTACAGCACAGCTAGTTTACATGAGGAGAAGGCAAACCAGCACTCATGTTTGTCCCAGCACAGATGTGCTGTATAAGACTGCTGCATTTTATTGAACAAGAGACCAAAAAAGTTGCTCTCACCTTCAGAAACTGGTGAGGAAGCAGAAAGGAAGTCCCTAAAGCTACATTTGCAACATCTGCATGAAAGGAATTCGTAATGGGGATGATGACTTGCCAAAAACTAGTGTAGCTTTGGGGCCAAAAAGCTAGAGCAAGGAATACTGGTATTTCAAAAGACAATTCAGTGAGATTTTCAGTGAAAGACACCAGTACAAAGGCACATTCTCCATCATTTAATTATAGCCCCATTCCTTAACCAGGCAGACTTCTAGCTCCCATGGTCAACTCTCATTTTTCAGACACGAAATGGTCTGGTTTAACAGGGGAAACTTTATCTTCTAGTTGAGAACACCACTTAGTTTTGCCCTAATCCTGAAGTAAAAAAAAAAAAAAAAAAAAAAACCAAAAAAAACCCAAAAACCTAAAACTCAAAGAGCAGAGATTTCTCTTTAGTCTTATCTGACTGCAGACAACCTGAAATTTCAGTTTGAACACTGCACCATTACCCTGCTAGCCCTGGCTATTCACTGCTTGTTACGGCCACTCTTCTTTCATACACGTAGAGCTGCAGAGCAACCAGGTGGACACCTGAAGTTGTTGATGTTATAGGGAAAGGTAAGATAATACATCTGCACTAACTCCCTGAGCAACTGGCAAAACTAGGAGATACATTAATGAAAGAGTTAATTTATTCAGACTAAGGCAGTGTGCATGTCTGTACTCTGAATTATTCCCAGTAATTACCTGTGCTGTAGTCAGTGTAGGTAAATCCAATGCACATAACAACAGGATTAGTCTTGCTTGCTACTCTGTCCCACTTCTTATTACTTGATTTAGGTATGACTGAACTGCAATTAACATCATTCATTGAGACCATATTATTATTTTCACTCACTATGTAAACTTTACAGTATAAACACATATGTTGGGACTGGATAAGACAATAAATAAATACACCATATCATACAAGTGCAGCAATTTATGTTCCAGCTGTCATTTTAGCAAATTTATAATTGGAGTATAGCTCTCCAAGAAACTCTGAATTACTAATAATCTTCTGGTTTATTTCACATCACTGCCTGATGTGAAATGCACTAAATTCAAGCAAAGAAATGCCTGGGGAGCAACTATCAGTTCAAACAAGTTTCCAAAACGGCTGCAATAGAGTCAACATCTTTTGACAGATCATTCAAGGCTTACTTGCATGTTTCCTTCTATCTAGCTGATGAAATTCAAGATTTCTCAAACAATTGCATCCAGCACTCAGGAGACCAAGAAAAACACAAGCTTTCCTTTTTCTCAAAGGATACACCGTTAATCCACAGAGCTTAACACTTCAACCTCTCACTCAATATGAGACTAAGAAATAAAGCTACTTTACTTCTTGAAAATAACTAAAAAGGGATTGGCAGCAGCTACCTAACAAGAAAATGCTCAGCTGTTGCCAGGCCAGTAAAACCTATCCGAGCTCCTTAGCATTAGTGTTGATAATGTTACCTCAACAGGAGAAAAAAAGATACCGATCCAATTGCCTGGGCAACCTCATAGCTTTTATGACTCATAAAGCAACAGGGTCCTTTGGAGTCTAAGTTGTTCATTCAGATGAATGAAGTACACTTGAGTAAGATAGTCCTGAACTGCAGATTAAACCCAAACAAAACAAAACAGCCCAAGGCAGTGATCCTCATTCCATTTACAACAGTGCTGCAGTCATTCACTGGATCTGTTCTTGCTCCTTCCAAATCTGGGATAACACTGTAGATCTCACTCAGTGAAGCAAATCCTCCCAAACCACCTGCCACTATGAAGTCAGAGCTTGCAAGAAGCATCCCTGTTTCTGAGCAACAGCATACATATGGGTTTGCCCTTCATCTTTTACACATATTTCTAGATACCAGCAGATATAAAAAGAAAACCATTAGTGAGACCCAACAAATTCGACATTTGGGAAGGCAGGAAGGCACCCAGGAGCCTTCAAAGTAGCATTCCCCCTGTAGCATCCATCTTTGGGCTTGTCAGATGAGGAGAATGGGCCAAAGCACCAGACTCTTGGACACTCAGATGCCTCAAGTTCACATTTTGGCTTCCTGACACATTTGTTCTGCATCCTAAAGCAATCCCCCTTGTGTCTCTCCACCAAACAGACATAAATACAGCTGTCCTCCCAAGCCAGCAACATGTATTAAAGATTCAATAACTAATGCAACATGACAAATAAGAAACTCCTATTGTCTCCAGCAACGCAAACTTGTAGCAAATCTATCCTAAAGACACAACTGCAGATGTCCCCCATGGGAGGGCAAGCACACGCAGCTTTTTGGCTGCCTCTTCCTGTCCTGCCTATGCAGGACCCATAACAAAGGAAAGCGGGAATCTGAGGAGGTGCTGATGCACTGCATCATCCCATACTGACACAGGGGACATCACTGCCTCGATGGGATTATTTCACTCTCATGCAAGCTGGAGCAGCACTGCTTGCTTTTGGGAACAGCAAAGGTGCCCACTGAAATCCAGCACTGCCTGCCTTTCCATGGGGGCATTAACAGCATGTCTGGCACCACTGAGAATTTGGGGTCTCTATTGCAATCTCTATCATGGTAGTATCAATGTGATTTAATAAAAGAAAGTGAAACCTAGAAAGTGCTGTCAATATATGCCTTAACCAGCTCTTAGCCAGGACTGTAAGTGAGGTTTTTCACTAAGCCGGTTGAAATATATGAAAAAATGTAAATAGAAAAGAAAGCTGTTATTGTTGGAAGATTTTACAACTTTTAACTTTCTCATTTTCACTGAATGTCTAGAGATTTGCAGAGAGCATAAGCAGAAAGAGTTTGGCCAGTGAGGTAAATATTGACCTTTCCATGAAAAGAACTGCATATTTTCCCATTTTGATTAAGATTTCTTGGATTTTGTTTGTTGATTTTTCAACCTCCCCCCATCAAATAAACAAACAGGTCACTATTTTTGTTTTCTGTTTGCCCCAAAATTTTCCATGTTGACAAAAGGGCTATTTTTAAGTGAAAATGTCTTTGCATGAAGTTTTTCTGCCCTGGCCCAGACTTTTAAATAATAATGTGCCAGGCTATAAAGGGACTCCCCAAAAACTGGCATTCAATGAATGAGGAGGAAATCGCATGTTTCCTGTTTAACATACATGTGATTTTTGATGGAGTTATAAAAGCAAGCAGGGAGCTGTTCTAATGATGACTGCCTACAGAAAGAGCTGTACACAAGCACTTCTGAGGTTACTGAAAGCTGGGGAAACCTCTGGCAGCCCTTGCCCACTGCTCTGACTCCTCGTTTCCTTACCTATGTGTGCTGTTTGTATGAGCAGAGGCAGCCTCAAGGAAAGCAACTGGCATGCAACTACAGTCTGGGGCTTGCTTTCACCTTCTCCAGCTAGCATGCACATCCATGCCTTACAGTCAGTTTTAGGCTATACCCTTACCCAAGAAAGACAAATCCACATACAAAAACCATGACTGATGCTCTGCAAAATTTTAAGCAGAGCTATCACAAAACCAATGACAATAGTAAATAAATCATGTCCCCACCACAACACTGGAGCTTGGAGTATCTGTATATGCCTTCATTAAATTAAACGAAGGGAAACAAAGTACATGCAAAATTAAGGGGAATGTTGCTGTTACTATTTGTTCAACATGAGCTTCATTATAACCACTTCCCTTTCAGCATAATTTTAAATGCTTGCTTACAAATGATGCAAATTAAGTCTTTCTTTGGATACAGTTTGCCTCCTAGAAGACTTAATACCATTTCCTTCAGATCACCTCTTGGATAATGTTATGATGGAAAGATCCAGGGGAGCCTGCTCCTGAGAATGGGTTGTAACAAGCACAAGCAATAAATCACTTAAAACACCACCATCCCTTCAGTCCTTGGAAGCAGTTAGTACTGAATTGTGCCTCTGCACAACAACATTCTGCCTCTGTGTTGATAGAGGTTGTAGCCAACTGGAAAAACACTGCTCGTCTCTTACTGCTCCCTTTTAATCCTTGATTTAGCCATTAAAAGCTTGCGCTGCTTTATACCTCCAAGTCGAACATGAAAGCTAAGGCAGCTAATGAAAATGACAGGCGATGTAATTACTGCTTTATTGGCACCGATACCAAGATCGCTGCCTGCTAAACTTGAATGCCTCCACTGGGTGGCTAACAAGATGTTCACAAACCAGCACAACTCTCTCCCCACTGGAAAGGGAGGAAAGAGGGAACATGAAAGGGAATGCCATTTTTTCCCCACAGTGACATAGAGATAGTTATATGGAACATATTGCATGGGCAGAGCACCCATGATTAAATTAACTTCTATTCCACAGACAGCTTCCAGTGATGTATTTTCAATGACAAGCCAATGATCTGAATATTTGAGACTTGCACTGAGTCAAATCTTCTGACTAAATCACAGCAAACTGTTCACTACTTTGAGCAATGCAAATTCACGTAGGAATTCTCCTTTGCAACAGCAGTTAAAACATAGTTTTCTGATAAGCTGCAAAAGCAACTTTCGTGCCTTTTTCCAGAAAAAGAACACATAACTGGTTCTTGAAAACCCAATGATTTAAAATCTGGAAAGACACCAGAAAGCAACAAAAATATCCATTCACTATGAAACAGATTACCTGAAACAAGATTACTTGGCTGGCAGCACAAAACAAATGTAGCTTCACTTTTCGAAGTACAGCTCTCCTTTGTATTTTACATAAACACAAACCCCTGGTCATTTACTGTATTACTGTATGGAAATAACTGTTGTCCTAGTCAGCCTGGGCTCTTCTCACCTCCTAAAGGTGCTGCTTTACATCCCGTTCAGTTGAACCGGACAGACTGCACCTCAGTACCTCACTCTAGCTTGCACAAAAAACAACATATTTACTTGTAAATGTCTAATAAATATAATCCACATTTTCTCCTCTCTTGCTGCACAGACCAGCTATGGAACTGATTTGCCTGGCCTTGGCACAGAGTGTATTCCTGCTTTCAGACGTACTGTATTTGGAAAATTAAATTAGGAAAATCTTTTTAATATGGTTAATGCCGTTTCCTGTTTCTGAATTTGGATGGCACATACAAAGCTAGTCCCAAGACATCATGGATAATCACGGTTTGAGACCATTACCAAAACAAAAAGAAAAGAAAGAAAGAAAAAAGTTGTGTGATGTATGATCCACATAAAACTATTAAGTGTAAATATGCGCAGTAATTGTGGAAACATTTAGCTACACTCAGGCATTGTTACCGTACAGAAGAAATGACACTGACAGTAATGCTGAGAAGCTATCAGAAGGGGGCTGTATTTGATGTATATACTTTTTTCATAACTTACAATCAGTTGCTGGAGCCAGAGGAAGAAGAGCCCAGATTCTAACTCATGTTCCCAGAGAGGAATCCCTCCTCCGCAAACAGATCCATCCACTTCATTTTAATCCTACTTAAACTGCACCTCAGTCAGCAAAGGAAAGACAGTGGCTACTTTGCTTTCAGCGCTGACAACTGCAATACTAAAATACTACTCAGGGCCAGTCTTGGCTACCACATCCAGCCCAAACTTATTAACATCACTGAAATCTGCCAGAGCACATCACTTTAAAACAAACTAATGTTCCAAAGGGGCTTATCCATTCCCAGCAAAATACAACTTGGCCCTCATTTCACTAACACATATACTATTTATTACACCTACATGATCAAATACCAGCAGTCCACTGAAGCATCAAGATAATTAAGTCCTTCTCCCCCCTTTTTTCAATGAGATGTGTTTAGGTATTCAATTAAGTAGAGCATCCCAAAAGGTTAGTACATTCACATGTTATATTTCACTTTTTCCGCACTAAGCATCTTCAAACTGCTGCTGCTGCTAATACAGACTGCACTGGGGCAAGACAAATATCTGCACATATGGCTCTTTTACAGTTTTCTTTTTAAATTATCACTTTGATTTAATTAGGTTTGAGGGGTTAGGCATAAAAAAAATAAATGTACTCTTTTGTTGTAAAGGAACAACTGAAATAAAAATTCATCAATATGTAGTCCCTTTAGCTTTCCTATCCATCTCCTGTACTATCATTATTAGCCCATAAAGCTGTCTGAAACACACTGGTCAGTACAGATATATAGCCTGACCCTCCCTTTCATCCTACCTACACCCCAAAAAGGTGGGGGCCACAGGATAAATTCTTCAAACACTTTTAATTCCCAAAGATATGAGGGGGGGGGGGGGGGTGGGGGGGGAGGGGGGGGGGGGGAGGGCAGGAGGGGACAGGAGGAGGGGAAGGAGAAGGAAAAGGAGAGAGTAGTGCTTCCCTACTGAAACTCAGTCTCTGATGATTGAATAACCAAAACAAAAAGTTGCTCTTATAGATGGCTGGGGGATGTGTTTGGGTCCAGGGATAGTTGCTGTGTTTCTCACAGTCTGGGACATTTGAATTTGATGTAGGTTATCACAGAGGTATAGTAAATGCAGTGAATGCCAGATCAGAGTTGATTCTGGCCTGATTATCACTCTGGCCCCATTCGCACTGCTTTGAGAATTAAGGGCTGTCTCCATCACTGTGGCCATTTCCTGTTCTCTCCTGATAACAGTGAAAAAATACTTAGACAACTTCAGATAAGAAGATATGAAATGCTAATAAAACAAAAAGCGTATTTAGCTCTGCTGAGAAGCTCACAGGAGGATCCCGAGATGCAGTGATATTAATCTCTGTGCCAGGGAGTGTGGGGGTTGGTCCATCAACAACTATTCAGTTAATAGATTTCTTTTCCATGAGGAAATGGAAAAGGAAGACATAAAAGCAGAAGCTCCAGCAATGCTCACAGCCACCTTAGCCTGCTTCAAAAGATAAAGATAGTTGGGGAACAGAGAAGAAAAGCAAAATAAGAAACAGTAGTAGGAACAAGTACTGGAACCTGCCCTCTTTCTCTTCCCTTTTCCCCTTTCTAAATCATAACTGTGTGTTTGCTGTATGAAAACACCACTTTTAAGGGCTTTTTTTTTCAAGGTACCACAAATACACACAAACAATTAAAAAACAAGTCAGTTGATTCCAGACCCACTGAAATCAGACAACCAAGATCAGCTGAAGTGTAACTTCCATGTGTCCTGTTTCTATTGCTCTCAAAGGAATGCAACTGAAAAGACCAGAAGGGTATTTCTGTTTTGAAAGAGACAGACAAAATGGACTTTGGAAAAAGAGGTTGGGTAAGAATCATTTTAATGTTAATGCATTTTTGGAAATGTATAAATAAAGCAGACGAAAAACTTTGCCCAGTGCTATACGATGAGAAAACTTCCTGAAGAGGGCATAGTTAAACTGTTGATTCATTGCCTTGCTGAAGCGCCACACACACATGTGAAGATCCCCACGGCAAACGCCAGTCAAAATCCCTCAGCTCTGGGAAAGACACCAAACCCAGGACTGCACCCAAATTCTATGCCTGGTCCGAGCAAACAGGACATGAAAATACACGTACACATGGAAAAATAAATCCAGGATGAATTACGATATCCCAACCACATCCCCTGGATTTTCCACTCGGCTGTGAAAGTTTATCACACACAGCACAACAGGAAATGCTGCTGAAGAGGTCTCATCCCCTTCTAGGCAGATGAGAACACCCATGTCCTGTGCCCCTCTCAGCACAGGAGGCCTGGCTCCTCTCTCCTCCTGGTATTTGCCACCCTGAGCTGTGCTATGTAGGAAGGGTACATGTGGAAGGGAGAAATCCTCTGACAGTGTGAGGTATGCCCTGTGGCTCTGAAACAGCCAAACACAGGGGGTCCTCTCTTCCCTGCTCAGGCCATCTGTCATGCGAATTACTCGTGTCCTGCTGGCAACTGGGCAGGCTCCTATTCTGCTCCAGATCCAACTATCCAAGAGGCTATTTCCTCTGCATCTACACAGAGCGATATATACCTACTGACATCTAGGTCTACATGCATATGCCACTGTTAAAACCTTTACATACATAACATCAGACCTGCCCTGTCTTGAACATGAAACGGAGCAGTGAAAGGAAATGATGACATGCAAGACACAGAAGAAACAAGACACAATGTATCAGGGATATGTGCACTCTCCTACCACCTTTTCACAACCACATTTCTGATCTTCCTTAAACACTTGATATGGGTAAGGGAACGTGACACCGAGGATGGATTAGCACCGTTACATGTACAGACATGATGTACGGAGCACCCAGCCCACCGGCAGCTAGTCTGCAGCTCCCGAAAGCCTGCCAGGGGCACGGGGAGTCAGAGCAACCAGCCCCGGTCTCCTGGCAGCAAGGCCAGGAGAGGAGTGAGTGCACTTGGTAATGCTGGGGAGAGCCTAGGATCAGATCAGTGCAGCCCACTCAAAGTGCCCCTCCACAGAGATGATGGGGTGGGAAACCAAACATGCTTCCACTTGCATTATACTAACAACTCCAAGCCAAAGCTTTGGTGCTTATTATTATTTCTTGGTCGCATATATGGAAAAAAAAATCCAGCTTCTAAAATTCCTTTCTCCTGTTAAGCAGATAACAAGGATTTCCAAGAGCTTTAATGAACCCACACATCCTTGCTATACACAGCTCTGCCCACATGCAGCAACAACCTCTCTCTCTCTCCAGTGCTCAGTAAAAGCCACGCATTTCCACTTTAGGTCTAACTCCTGGGAAGAGAGAAGAAAAGCACCGAGAAAGTTTATCAGGTATCAGCTCGCAGGAGAAACAGCCCCCTGCTGTAGCTGTCTGCCTGGTGGGTGACACGGAGAGCCTGGGCTCTTTGTGATGCTCTCAAGACATTGCTCAACGCACACTGAGAAGTAAGACACTGCCGTTTGGAAAAAGGGAATTTAGACATGGTCTAGAGAGAAAACGGACCTAGGGGTACTCCAGGACCCTCCGACAAGGGAGGAAAAAAGGGAAACAGCAAAGCAGAAACGCAGGCACACGGTAACTCCCTTCGGATCCATAAGGTTTGAGGCGAGAAGAAGGGTGTGGGGGCGATGGGGGCTCACGAATGACCCCGGCCTGCAGAGCCCGAGGCTCGGCTGTGCAGCGGCAGGGACACTCGCTCCGCACCTGCCGGCCCCCGCCGCACCCCGCCCCAGGGCTGCCGCTGGGGCTCACTCAGCCCCTGCCAGCCACGGGACCCCGCTTCAGGGCGACGTGCGGGAAAACGCCTGTCCCAGCCAGGCTGAGCAGCCACGGACCCCACCAGGCAGGGGGCAGCGGACCCCAGAGCCCGGCGTGGGCAGTGCATGAAAGGGAATGCGCCGTTCGCACATATACACACAGAAAACTGAAATGTATAAAATAAATCACGGCACCAATTCGCCCTTTCAGCCCGCAGCCGGAGAGTGCCCCGCTCCCTCTCATCCGCCCTCCGCCTTACCTTGAGCCGCGGAGCCGGGGCGGCTGGCCCCCAGGACGGCCAGGGCGGGGAGCACCACGGTCTGCAGCAGGTATCCCAGTCCCAGCCCGCAGCGGGCCGCCGTCCCCTCCAGCCCCTTCCCCATGGCCAGGGCAGGCGGGGAGTCGCGCAGCAGTCGAGGAGCTTCTCTGTGCCGCCTGTGCCTCCTCCAGCCCCGTCCCACCGCCGGGCGCGGAGGGGCGCGGAGCCCCCGCAAGGCGCTCAGGCTGCGCAGGGGGCGGCAGGGCGAGGGGCAGCGGGGGGGCAGGGGCGCTGCATGGCCCCGCGGAGGGGCGCGGAGGGGCGCGGAGCCCGGCGGAGCGCTGTCTTCTTCCCGAGAGCTGCTCGGCGCGGCGCTGCTGCCTCCACCCCGGGGGCGGGCGGGGGCCGGGGCCGGGTCTGGGAGCGGGGGCTGCGCTGGCCGCCTGCGATAGAATGCGAGCCGGAGCAAGGAGCGGACCCAGAGGGAAGGGGGCGGGGGAGGCTGGGAGCCACCCGCTGCAGAACCGGCCCCTTTCGCCTCCCCCGCCCGCGCCCCCTGCGCGCACACCCGCGGGCGCACACACCCGCACGGGGATGCTGGTGCACACGCACAAGCACTCACTCGCACACACAGCCCTCCCGGGAGCCGGGGCCGCGCTGGACCGACCCCGCTACACCCCTGGAGCTCTCGTCCCTGCACCGTCCTCGAGGGGCTGACACCCTGCACGCCCCCAAGACGCTCCCATCCTTAGGGATACACAATATGCAGGGTGGGGAGCTCCATGCCGGCCAGCGGTCACCCGTCTGCTCACACAAGCAACAGGGTGGGGGGCAAGGGTAGCATCAGGAGGGATGTTGGGAACCTCCTCATCCCTGGGGAACGTGTCCCAGTGTGCCTCCTAGGGTCTCTCTGTTAAGGCTGAGGCTGCTTGCTTCCAGACCTTACCCTTCCTTCCTCCTTAAACCCCCCAAAATGCCTCCACTGTCCTCTGCCTTCACCATACTCCCACCAAATCCCACTCAGTTGGATGGCAGTGCCTACAAGGCACGGCTTACCTGGGTTTTACTGTTGCTTTCTAGGGCTTGTTTTGGGTTTTGATTTAAGTTGCCTTTTGCTTTGCAGAGCCCAGGCAGGCTGTACCCAGCCATGACCAGACCCAGCTACTCACATGCCAGGTTGGCCGTTGCCAGGGGGCAACAGCCCCACAGCCCTCCCCACATCATGGTACTCTGGAGACCACTGCCTTCTCCAGCCCAGAAGCTCCACCAAGCAGAGCTGTATGCAAGGCAAGGAGTGCTGTTTCCTCCGAGGCACAGCTGGGATCTTCCCAGACACTTTGGCTTTGCCTTCTGCCCCTGGCAGGAAAACAGTAGCAGCATTGCTAATGCTGCAGGAGGGTTTCCCAAGGGCCACGGGAGCTGCCTGCCCTAGGGAGGCTCCATCCCACCTGCCCCCTGACTTTAATGCCCTTCCCAGGGAACTGCCCAGACTGTTCCCATCTCTGGGTTTGGGGGAGGGGGGGGGACGACAGGTTTTTTCTCCACAGCAGCTGACACAAAGCTGTAGGGTGGAAGAAACATTCCTCGTTTTGTACAAGCATAGAACAAGAAAATGGGGCAGGTTTTGTTCTGGGCAGTGCACATGGGTATGCCTGGAAGGTGCACCACGAAAGGTGCGTGTCAAACCCAACAGGCTGATTTACCCAGTAACTCTAAGCAGTTCTTTCCAACTAAAGCACTGAAGCTCTCCATCTCCTGGCTGCACTGTATCTTTTAAGGGGACAAATCCCATCCACTTCAAGCACTATGGCATAGTTCAGAAAACACTAAGGCTCCACCATAACCCAATGGGTTAAGTCCTGAGGCTGTATAAATGGTGTAAAGGAAATTCTCAACCTGTAGCATGTTCTGAGAAAGAGCTTTTATGATTGCACACACTCCCCAAGCTGATCCCTGACCTCATACTCTCCAGCCTTATGTCTCAGGTTGGCAGTCAACAGAGCAGCTCTCCACGTACGGTGTTTGTTCACCAGTTTTGCCTTAACTCTGTAAGTTTGGAGCATCTCTCCTTTGCTGGGAGAGTTCGGTATTTACTGTTTTCCTTGTACTACAGGAAACTTTGCAGAGGCAAGAAAAGAGACCCCTGAAAGATGTCACACATGGAAGATGTATTCCTTCCAGCACCAGCTGACGGGCACATCTACTGCCACGAGGGACAGGGGAGGGAGGGCTTGCTTCTCCATTAAGTGGAGTTAATTTATTTTTGATGTTTTGGGGCTTCCCAGGAGTAATACCTATAGTTCCAGGCTTAGTTTCTAGTTAGTAGCTCAGTGACCTCATTAAATAGGTCCATCCCAATTTCAAGATGATGTCCCTGCAGCCCTGCCTGGGGATCCCCAGTGGCTGCCAGCCTGTCAGCCTCTCTGCCCTGGAGTAGGTGCACAGGGGAGCATGGCTGCTTCACAGCTGTGGCAGAAGTGATGGCACGGGAACGACAAGCTTTCAGCCTGGGGAGAAAGCAAGTCTTTTCCCAGTACCCAAGGTGTGGTGGGTAACAGAAGAACAAGGGTACCGCAGCCTGAGGTGTTCAGTCATCACTTTTCTACTAGAAGTAGGTACACCTCACCCTGGAGAAAATGGTTCTAGCAACAGCAACAAATAGCTAAATAAAGGTCTTCTCTGGAAAATGTGCTTTCAAATACTTCTGTGCTCCATTATGCATAACAAAGGGCATTCAAGGATGCTCCACGTGTGCCTGAGTCACAGAGCTTCCTCAGAGGTCCTCTGTGCACTGACAAACAGCACTTGTGTTGGCGCCATCCCTAATGTCACCACCCTGGATTTTGCCTATACAGGAGCCAGCCTGTTCCAAGGGCTCTTTACCTTTCTCCCTATGAGATAAGCAGAATTATTAGCCCAGCTTACTAAACTTCAGATTTGACACAGGAGTTAAAGGACTGAGATAATTCAGGGATTTGGCATTAGAAAGTGCAAATTGCCTGGATTTATTCCAATAGGTTTTTTTTTGTTTTTGTTTTTTTTTTTTTTTCCATGATAGAACCTGGCTGGGGAAGAGTTTTCCTAGCTGATTCAAAAGGTAGTGACTTAAAGCTACATATAATGTAAGTTTATCATTTTGTTACCTTTAATGTCCTTAAAAACCTCTGCATACCCTTCATAAACTCATTTGAAGTAAATATAAACCTCCAGTTTTCATACTTAGACAAAAATACCAAGTGTCAAACAGTTTGCATTGGGAAGTGGATTTAGCAGCGTTACAAGTGTAACCTTGGCTAATTTTTCAGGTAAGTTGCAACTCCAAATTAGAAACCCCCAGTAAGTGACTGTAAAATCTAGGCTAACATTTAAGAAGTTTCTGAGTAACTCATGTACTTAAGGGTTTGCTTGTTTTTCCAAAAGAGCTTTATAAATAAGAATTAGGTTCTAAATAGATACTTGAGGTTTTCACCCTGTTGTTGAATCAGAAATGTCAAGCTTTTGACATGCAGTTTCTGAAAGCACAGAGCTGGTGAATTTGACTTCAGTGTATTTTATTGCCCAAGCATCTGGAGTTGCAAAACAATCAGAAGGCATATTGGATTTGAAAAGTCTTACCAACTTGCATAATTAATAGCGTGAATGGTAATATAAGTACCAGGTTTTACTCTAGATGTTTTCTTACAATCCTCTACATTTATAATGATTTATACAAACCTTCATTTAATTACAAACTCAAGGGAAATTTATATTTTCTTTTGTTGCAGTGGCACAGCTCAGGACCCCATTGCAGCAGGCACTGTACTAAAACAAAGAGTCTCAAACCCCATTGCAAAGAGTTGTGAAATGTGATTAATGGCTTTGGAGCAGAGGTACTAAGGTCCCCTGTGTTACATGGAACTTGAGCAATGCTGATTTGAACAAGGGGAAGAATCTCTTCTGTTCGTTGATACTTATGACTAAGATTTGGTAACCCATCCTTGCACTGAGCATTGCGTTCCTTGGTGGATACTGTCACCTCTGGCAACCAGCCTGAGGACTCATTAATAAGGAATGTAGATTCAAGCTTCACATCAGGTGATTATATTTGATAGTCAAGAGCAGCCCCTCAGCTACTGAGATACACCTAAAGCAGCACGGGAATATATGAGCAGGGGCTGTATTTTGCAAGCTTCTCTACTAGGTGTTTGCAGTGCTGGGGAGCATGTGGCATGCATGCCGTGAAGGATGTATCACACACCTGCTTTTGGCTGTGCCATTGCCCCAGGCTCTGCCACACTGCTTTTATTTATGGCAGAGCTCAGCACAACACAATCCAAAAACTAGGTGTGTGACAAGCCTTTCACCTCACTGACATACATACCACAAGCTAACAAGTACTTCAGTTTTCTCTTGCAGTTTAGATGGGCAATTTCTTCCTCTGTGGTTGTCTTGTGTGATACTGTGGATCCGCAAATGAAACTGCCCTCATGATATCTTACATTTTGAAAGCTACAAAACCTCGTTCCCAGTAAAAGCATCTGAGAGGGTGTTTTTTTTTTTTCCATGCTGGGAATGATTGTTTGGGGTGGAATTGTGGTCCAAGGAAAATTACCTTCATACCTAGTGAAATCTAATAAAACAACTTATTGTGTGTTTCAGCTTCCAAAATCACCACTTTTTCTTTTTTTTTTTGTTGTGGAAACCAAAGTTCACCGATACTCATGGACTATACTATTGTGATAGATTTTCAGTCTTAACATTGCTAATGCAAGACCCTGGGTCATATATGTTACTACCCACAGAAACAGTTTAAACAGTGTTTCACCTCATAACAACCACCCTTCTAGAACTGTGCTGGATCACCTGGGAGGCCATATGATGTCCTGCTCCTGATGCTTTTTCAGGTGCACAGCTTCTGTTTAATAAATTTATGGCAATTAACTTTGTTGTCCTCATCCTTTTTTTTAATAGTTTGTCTTTTCATAACATCTGAAAAGGATGTTCTCGAACTAAAAAACATTTCAAGTAATTTTACTAAAAGTAGGGTCAAATTCTGTCCCTGTATTTATGCTGGATGCTGTGCATATCATCCTGTTGTATCCTACTGTGCATAACATCCTGTTATAACTTGTGTGAAAGGATGCTGCTGGAGCTGGGGACTCATATGCCTGAGGGAACAAGGTAAAACATTCAAAGGTGTGTAAGTCTCACTGTCAGTAGTCAGAGGCATCTCATCCTTGAATGGCATTGGGACTTAGGCTCCTTGCCCATTTGTGAAATCTGCATTCTCCAGCAACAGCAAAATAATGCATCCAAAGAGCTTTTCTTTCAAGCGAATTTTCTGTAAACAGATCACAGATTTCTTATTTATTTATTCTCCCTTCAGATTTGTTTGGAGAGTATTTCCTCTGAACTGCTCCTGAGCTGTAGCTTATCCATGCACAATTCATCAGGAGCATTTGAAGTTCAGTATTCAAACTATCTTCCTTATTCCTGTTGCATGATACAATATCAAAACATTTCCCATCTACTAATATCCAGTAACACTTAAGAATAAGAAAGAAAAAGCTTGATCATTTTAGTTTCCGTGTTCATTTCCTTGGAAAGTCACCATGGCAAATACAAAAGGGGAGGGCCGCTGTCAGTTTACATTTGTTAGGAGCACCCCGATGGGAACCGGTGCTGAGCGCTTGCGGGGCCTCCCGGCAGAGGGAGGTGTGATCCACTGCTGCGGCCCTGCCTCCCAGCACTCGCTCTCTCCAACAGAGAGATGAGTTATGAATGTTTTAGGAACATGTCAGAGTCCCATGGCTTCTCATTATCTAAGCATTTTATCTGGGAAAACAAACTTCACTCAGGTCTGGCCCTCTTAAACTGCATCATCCTACACTAGGTTTCCTAGAGCTCTGGCTTGAGCTGAGCAATGGGATGTGAATAACCTGAAAAATACCTCAGTCTGTCACACAACACAGTTCTATTCCTCTCTGACTCTCGCTTTTTATTTTTGCATCATTGTAACTACACATCTATCTTTGAGTATTAATGTGACTGACAGGTATCAGTCTTTGCCCTGGGATAATCCCATCAGCTACCACTGAAGTGTTTGAGGGTTTTTATTCACCAAACACTAATTCTGTCCAGTTCAGTGTCAGCTTCCTCCAAATCTCTTTACTGGTGTCACAAGAATCCTTTCTTCAATGTCTCAATATTACCACACTGCCCACCTTTGCTTTTGTGTTTTCTCTCTCCCTTATGCACCAGGACATACAGGCATAATTGTGTTTGGGATCTTTGTCTCAAATTCTCCATGTAGGTGTGTATGCTGGATTGCTTTTACTCCATTTCTTGTTTTATGGATTCTGTTGCCTGATGATAGACTATACGTAAGGTAAAGGTATAATTATAGTATTTATAAAGCCAGTTCTTAAGGGAGGAAACTAATAGCACACAGAAAGAATAAGGAAACTTTCTGGCAAATACATTTAAGACGCAGTTTCTGTGAAGAAACACATTTTTCAATTAACCCGATTGTTAACATAGCATTTTGGTGCTCCACAATAAGACCAAACCTCCACAGAGACCTGTATAACGTTCATTTGTCATCTTCTAGATCAGAAATGGCATGGTTTTAATTGTTACAGACTTTCTTTATAGTTCAATATATTTGCAGTCTTGTGCACGAGCTATTTTGTGGAAACAGATCACATTGAACAAACTATGAGAGGCTGAGTGTATGGCAATAGCCTCAGCCTTCCCATTTATAGCTACTCTGTAAGGAAAAAGAAAGCAACAGAAATAAATGGCCTTGCTGTTTATTTGGGTTTTTTTTCCTTTTTCATTTTGAAACTTGATAAACTACTCTGGGTTTGAAATGCAGCTCTCCCTACTAACTGCTCTCCTGCACCTTTCTAGAATGCATTTACTTCCTATCAGCATGTAGCAGGATTATCTTTTTTACCCAACAGAAAGAAGCTTTCATAGGGAAACCCTCAAATTTCTGAGCAGCGTGCAGGAGGAGGAGGAAATCTGTTGTTGCAGCCTGTAACGGGAAGCCTGCCTGGCGCTTTCAGTCTTTTTTCTCCTGGCCTCTTGGTGGCAGGGCAATTAGAGCTCAAATGTACAGGGAAAAGATATCCCAGTACAGTAATCAAAGCAAACATTATATAGATTTTGATTGCTCCAACAAGAATGAAGTCTTTGTTAACTGAAGTAGCTTTATTGATTCGAATGAGGAAATGTATTTATTCTGTTTTGTGAAGTGCTCCAAGCTGTGCGTGTATTTAATGCTTATGAACTCAGAGAGCAGAAAACTTCTGTGCAAAACCATAGAAGAGAAACTGTGCCATTTCCAGAACATTTATTCTAAAATTATTTTCATAAAGACAAATACTCAGTTACCGTTGTTCATCTTATCATAGACCTCAGTGTTTTACAAACAGTGGGATTTAAGTCATATAATTAACAACATTTTTGACTGTTTAGCAATTTGTTTTAATAGAAATACTGAGCTTCATCTAACTGTACAAATGCTGGAGAATGATGGACTAACAAAAAAGTGCAGCCCCACAGCTGAAGATGAAAAGTTTATGGAAATAAAAATCACTCATAACACAACATGTGATCCTGTTTTAAATATGACCTTTAGGTCCTTAAAGCACATGTTATATTCAGTGCTACAAAGTAACTTATGTGGTTTGTGTTACTACAGTAATTTAAATTGACAGCCTTAAGATTTCTTTGTCTGAAGATGTTATTAGGAATTCAACTGTGCATTTCCTCATGTGCAGCACAGATACTATCAAACAACACTTGAAAAATAAAGAGCACTCCCCTTACTTCTGAAGTCTAACCATGTGTTTCTCGTAACAGACAGAAAAAATAGAGGTTTAGGTTTTGTTCCGAGTAGATGTACTTATTCTGGGTCTGCTCTTCCTTCAGGTGAAGTTCCACAGAGGTTTACAGGCATCAGCTTGAGCGCTTTAGGAATAAGTCCTTTATGTGAAAAACTGTGCGCCCTTTCACCTACAGGACTCTACTGTAAAGATAATAGCAAGGACCTTATTTTGAATGGGGAGCGTTGCAGGTTATCTGCAGCTGCCTAGTTTATTACTGCTTTAATTCAAGACCTACATTTTTATTCATTGTTTCTCTTCTGACTAATTTTTTGAACGGTAATATAAATAAAAGGACCCTTGGCTGTGGCCCCACACAATGCGTTCTGTTATTAGATGTTTCAGCTAATCCGTGTTCAAGGATGATAAAAGTATCTGGCACTGAGTTTCTTAGTTAATTTCATTCCATGTGCATTCATAAATTAGTTGATGGTAATCTATTAAAACTTAATATTCTACATTATCCCCTATAAAATGTTTCAGGTTTTTTCCTATTTTTTTTCTGAGCTAAAACTATTCACAGCCTTTCTCCAAGAGTCTGATAAGATGCAGATTACAATACTGGCCAAGACTTTTGCTTCCTCTCTGAGTAACACAAGCTTTAAGACGATAAGGGATATTTTACTTTCATAATTCAAGTATTATTTATTATTTAGTTTCTAAGTTATTAAAACCAGCTCTGAAATGTGGAACAAGAACTTACCACTGAAAATATGAATATGATAAAGTCCAGGTTCTTGGACTCAACCAAGCAGTACCAGTGGCTGTGTTACAAAAAGGAATAACACCCCTAAAAGCTCCCCCTTCTCTAGACTACAGGAGGTGAAGTACTGAAGAACATCATTTTGACAACAAAGCTTGACCATAAGAGATCCACTTGGGGACTTATAGATTTCTCTGGAATTAAGTTGTTCCAAGTAGCAACAATGCCAGCTTGCTTAATGATCCCTTTGAAAAGCAAGTTTTAATAACCAAGTGACCAAGACAGAAGGCATAGGATGGAAGAGAGTAGACATGGAAGGGAGATGAGATAGCACATTACCAAGCAGTTTCAAAACTCAGAATGACTGGAGACCTCTGATGCTTTCTGCCTGCTCTCCATGCAAACATGCCCTGGAAAAGGAAGGCATTAATTAGAACTGAGCAAGAGCAGCATTTTGGATGATGCTGGCTGACTTTTTATCTCTTGAATTTTTAACTGATCAGGAGATTTGGTTACTTTAGAAGAAAAATGAAGAACTGATCACAGTTTACAGGGATGAGCATGTGGGAGGACTGCAGGGGATGAAACACTGTAAAAGTAGCAGGACATTATACATAAGCAGCAAGATCATCTTTCTTAGAAGAATCAGATAAACAATGTGGTCATAACTAGGACAAGATTCATATTTACAAGCCAAGAAAAGATTTCACGATTCTTGTTATTCTCCACACCTCTAATGTTTCAAGGATCGTCAAAATCCCCCCAGAAGCACAGAACAAAGTAGCATACCCCAGCTTTACTTTTTCTTTTTTTTTTTTTCCCAGAAAGGATTTATTTTCCATTTATATTTACTTCTACTCCACACACGCTTTTCACCTCTCTCTTTTCACCAACATCCCACAGTGATAGAGCTTTCACTACAGCTGTTCTGCTTCATCTTCTCCAAAGGGAAGGCCATCAGCTGAGCTCAGTAGTCAGGGTCATTGTCACAGCATGCAGCAAATCCACAAAGTCCTTAGAAGTCTCAGCTCTGAGGGGTGTTCAGACATGTCTTAACAGCACAGACTTCAGTGACTGCCCTCAGTAGTCACTTACCCTCCTTTCCACAGTGATGTCAGAACAGCAGGGATATGCACAGCAGTATTGTGTATGTGGTGGAAGGTAGCTCTGTGACTTCATGTATCTAGCCACATCTTTGTGTCTGGTGGAGCTACAAAACAGACTGCAGAGAGTGCAAAGGAGTCACTGTTCAGTCTTACCCCATTTGGGCATGGGTCCAGGACTTTTGTTGCCCTTTTAAGGACATTATTCTGCCCTAACAGTGCCATGTGTCCTTAATGTTTACAAAGAGAATTAAGATCTCCAGTGATAGCAGTCTTAACGATCAAGAGGCAAGTCTACATTCAATACCATGTTTATCTTTCTGGTTTTCCCAGAATTAATACACACATCAACAATTCCATAACGTGTAAGATTTGTTTATTCCTTGCCACAGCTCCAGCATTAATCATGTGTCCTTCTGCAAACCACCAGTAAAACTCCGTGCTGTGGAAAAGTACAAAACAATGTGCAATGTCTCATATCTAGTCTGGACTTAATTCAGTTAACATTGCACTGCAGTCTGTCTCTCTGTCCCCAAATAAAGGAGTTTTTCAGTCTTCCATCAGGTGATAATAAAGTATTGACAGACCTGTTTAGTCAGAGTGACAACCTTGCTTTCAATCAGTAATTTTGGAGAAAAGACTACTAAACACATCTAAATGTAAATACACGAACAATTTTGAGAACAGATCATTTATGTGGTACTTTATACCCGAATTACAGGGGAAAAAAAAGATAAATATAAATTGGGAACACCCCTAACATTTTACAGTGCTGTACAAAGCTGTAAGGCCAAAGCTAATGGAGTCTGCTTGGGTATCAGATTGGTGTCATGCTTACTGTCTGCTGATAAGTGGCATAATTAAGAAACCTGTGCCAGTCTGGGGATTTATGATAGGAGGCAAAAGACATTTTTAGATCACTGCATCTAGTTGATCATTTGGAAGCATTGATAAATAGACACAGCTGGTGGTGGAACAAGAAGCTGAGCTGCCCTTTTTGTCCTGTCTCTTATTAAATATCAATACAAGGTAAAGGTGATTGGTATTGAGAGACATAAACAAAAAGCAACTGGAAGAGAAAATAACAGAAGAGAGCTATTATTTTTCCAGTCACTTAAAATCCACAAAAGCCTGAAACAAGCCTTCTAAGCTTTGTCTGTAACTGGTTTCCTGAGACTTTTAGTAGATATCACTTGGTAAACTAAGTCCTCCTATGGCTACTAAAGGTTGTGTGTCCATTAGCGGATTGGCCATGCAACTACACAGCCATTGCTGCAAATCACTGTGGGTGTGTGTGTTTCTTGAAACTCAGAGCCACAATACTCTGTATGGTTTTCACCTCTCACTATAATAGTTTTCACCTGGACCACCTAACTGCTTGGGGTTTTTAATTCAGCTGGTCTGCAAATAGGGATGCTGTTTTCCCCATGTACAATATTTATGTCCTTCCACATTTAAATCCCAATAGAATTAGTGCCAAAGGTGAGCATTAAACCAAAGAATGATTCCTTTAATTACATCTGCTACTGACACAAATATTCTTTACATATGGAATCTCCTGCTAGTACTCTTATGAACTACTGCATACTTCTGGCATAAAAATCAGTGCTCACAAGCCTGAAGAATTCCATATGCATTTTATTGATGGTAATTCTGTTAGTTGTGCACTCTGGGGCTGCTCCTGGAATGAGGACTGTTTTGGCTGATGAATTCTGCACACAGAGCACGCATTCAAGAGGAATTCACCAGGGAACTAAAAAAGTGAGCCATTACCCTTATATAGACACTGGGAGGAAAAAAGAAAACCAAACAACGAGAAAACCCAAAACCTAATACAACAATATTTATCAAGTGTGGTTCAGCCTGTGTAGTGGGGTTTCTAGAAACCTCACTTAAATGCTTGTAACCCCATCAAACAGCAGAAAAGTTTAGTGTAAGTACTTAAAACATGCGGATGGCTTACAGTCTTTCCTCAGACATTGCTCCAGATACAGGCTCCACATGGCTTCTCGTTCTTTGTCTGCACCCTGACATACAGAATCCTCAGCATAATCTCAGATGTTTTCTCAGGAAGGTGGGGTATGAACCAGTCGTAACTCTGGGTTACATGGGGAGACATTCAGTGTCTTGACAAACTTGGCTGCCTCCAGGATGGCAAACAGCTGGGAGAGGGTAAATACTCTCAGTCGGCAACAACCACGTCTCACACTCTCAGTGTGAAAGAAATGCATTTCCTACCAATACGGCTTTTCCCCAACTCTTCACTACTCCCTTTCAGCCTTTTCACAGGCTCTCTGGGAGCTGCAACAGACTGAGAAACACCTAGAGGACTGCTGGTAGCCTGTTCAACTCTCATGCAGAAACCAGTACAAATTGATGGCAAAGGAAACTACTCAGTTCTGCCAATCCCAGCATACATAAAAAGTCCTGGTGATTTATTTCTGTATAAATTACAGAGGAAAATCTGTATGAAATCTATATGAAATATCTCTTGGGCAAGTCCTATTTCCATTAGAGAAGAGTCCACAAAGAAATGCATCAGTTCATATCAACACGTTGCGAATTTCCTCCAGAGAAAGGCAAGGGGCAGAAGTACTTGTCATTAGCTGTAAAATGCTGACAGGCACAATATAAAGAGGATTAACAATGTCAAGAGCTTAGGAAGTTGAGGATGAACATCTTTAGTCTAAAGCCACAGGCTTTGTGCTTCTGGACTCTTCAGCTCATGCTTGGTCTAGATGCATCTTAACTAGACATTAAATGGAACTCATTTATCCCTTAGAAACCATATAGGAAGAAAGGTTGGAAGTTGATCTCACTGCCTGAAGGACAGGTAAATTAGCCCATGTCTACAGCACACTGTTAGGAATGACAATTACAATCTAATTCTAATTAGCAACATTGGATGCTACTCTAAATCAACAAAGTGCAGATTTGTTGTGCACATTCTTAGCTGTAGAAGTAGGCAAGAAGTAGACAATGTTAATCAAGTTAAACACCTCTGCAAGAGCAAATGGACTGGCTTGTAAATACACAAAACACACACTTGAGATTTCTTTTGCAAGATGAACTACTGTGAGAGCAGGCAATAAGGCTGATGCTGAGGCCAGGGCAACCTCTTAGTCCTTAGTGTCTGGTTTGATTTGTGGTTACTTTGGGCTGAGAAGTTGGAAAGTTTGCAGCTCTGTTGCATATTCTTTGCCTGCTCTGAGGCAGTTGAATTAGGAGAAACTCTAGGCTGTCAGATTTCTATCCCTAATACAATAAAAACTACAGAGAAGCAGAAAGGCTTCAGCTGCCAGCTTGGACTCATTACTGCTTTTCATGTCATCTGGAGAGCCAAATCTGGGAACTCTAAGCATTAAACGTGAATTGTCTTTTGTTTAACCATTATTACTGAAAAACTTCAGCAGATCTGCAAGATGTGCTCCAAAGAAGACCATTATAGGGTGCTGTATTTGTTCCTCTTGATTTATGACCATAGTCCTAATGCATACCTTCATTGATTTCAGCACCATTAGCTCCTGATCCAGCATATATCCCATCATTCAGTAACTACAGAAATGTAGAAATGTGACTAGCATTTTTAGTATTCATGTGTGTACATCCTGCATGTGCCTAGGGCCAAGACCCTCAAAGTTCAGCATTTAAATATCTTTTGAGATTATGGCCTGCATTAAACAGAACTGAACTTGAGACACATTTTGGCATAATACTTCCAGAAAGTAATAATAATAACTGTAATAATCCCTAATTGTTATAAGGAGAGAAATCTAATTAGAATTATAACAAACAGAAACACGTACTTAGAGTATGTCACCCAACATTATCTTTTGTACTTTTTAACTGCAAGGGAGCTGGGACTGCAGTGTAAACCCACAACACCTGCGAATTTGGACTGCCATTACTGTCACATTTTGTTGAGCACTACATTTATATGCATTTTAATGGTACTCAAAATAGAAAGCCAACCCTGCTCAGCTTTGCTCACTCTATAAAAAGAATCTGAAGTCAAAGTCTAGAAGCAAAGAGAGAAAAAAAAAAAAAAGATGAAGAAAGAAAACCTAGGTGATGCCTTTCCTGGAAGCAGCTCAGTGGAAATAACAACGATAAAACTATTCTAGAAATAAAGAAATATAATCTACTTATTTATAACAAAAGTAGATCTTTTTACAACTGTATAATGTGTGAAGTGCTACCTGCCAGTAGTTAAGCATAAAACACAGCTTTTCATCTTTAAAACCAGAATCTGAAAATCTTGACAGGAAACCAAATACAAATCCAGTTAGTTTAATTAATCCCATTCTGTACACATTTTTAAATAGCCCTTTAAAACTCCACTTAATTATCATTTATGTGAAAGCCTTACAATAGACCCCCAGGCTTTCACAAAAATTATGTATTTTATGACTTCATGAAGGCAACTTAATGTATTACAAAAGAAAAGGAAGACGAAAAGGAGACAATTTAGCCCAAAGATGTTTAGATACCTTCTTTCTTGTACTTCCATAGAGCAATAAACTTTTCAGCAAATAAAAGACTAAACTGTCCTCTTTTTTGCATATGTTAAAACTGTAGAGTCCATATTAATATTCATGGCCTTTCCTCTATGCCATCCCGAACAGCTTCAACTACAACTGAAAGTCTGAGTGAGTCTAGCACTTTGACAGAGACCTTTATCTTGGCACTCATTTAAGTTCTGCTTGCCCCATAGTGGTGGAATCAAATTTGCATACACTGAATTTACAACATTAAAAAGATCTGCTTTAACTTCCAAAACACTACAATCCCTATTTCTGAGCTAATTAAAATTTAATTCAACTCAACCATAACGGGACCAAAGCTGTAGAACAAGGTCTGCCTACACTAAAGTGATGGATGCTGAGTTGCAGACATGGCATTGAATTGGTATTTAAGCTGCATCAGCTTTTTAAATCATTCCTGGAAATGCATCTTCTGAACATGTGATGCCTAGAAGTGATATTACAATACTGGGTAATCCTTATTGATTCAAATGCTTACATTACTGCTGCACTTCTGCAAGTCATGTGAAGTTTGCCTATCAGTTTAACCAGGATGCAGACAGACTGCATATTTGTAAAGTAGATGGAGAAGTTACCTTTGTTTTCAGAACTTACCAAAGAAGTTCAAATACACTCACTGCACTTACGGATCATACACCCATGCCTTAAGGATTAATATGCTGCCAGTGAGAATCATCTGAGCTATTATTCCTTACTGAATTTAAAGGCAGTGACATATAAAAATTAAGCAATAAATAGTTCAAAATAAAGGACTTGATCTCTTACTCATACAGTTAATGAGAGATGTCAATTACAGAAGGCAGCTGTATAAACATCTAACTTACAAATCCAAGTTAAAGAGTATCTCAAGACATTGGAGCAACTTCAGAAGAGCATTGACTCTGTGTAAACATTCAGTGATGCTGAACTTCTAGGTTAACACAATGACAGTAGAATTTATTATCTGAAATTCAACAGCACATGAACTGGACTTGAATTTCTTTAACCAAAAATGGGTGCCTTCTAATACAGACCTCTTCTGGCCATTTGTATTGCGTAAGGATGAACTGCAGAGGTTTGCACTGTATTTGTGCTGCTTGTGAAGATAGAGTGAGTTTTTAAGTACATTTGAACACGGGGATATTTGCAATTGGGTCTTATACCCATGCAGAGCAATCTTAAGATTAGAGGGGATGAACTCAACTTTAGGGACCATCCCATGCATACGCCTCCATGAGCCTAGAATGCAGAAAACTGGGGCAAAGCTCTGTAGCAACTGTGAAAATATCCTCCAAGATTTTCCTCCTTTTCCCATGGCACGGACATAGTGTTTCAAAGGATCTAGAAATTTTTGTTAGAATGATTGACATACTCGACTGGGAAATAGACTGAATTTGCCTGAGGGAAAGAGGCAGGACAAAAATCTAATCTAATACCATTATTTTCTATGGGATGCAATGGGCCATGTATGCACAACCTATATTCAGTATAGCATAATTACACTTTTTTTTTCCTTTCAGCTCACCAAAGCAATGCAATAGCTGAAATACAAGAGCTGCATGAATGAAATAAAAATACAACCAAGTTCTGAAACATATAAAATTTATAGCCAGATGTACACTTACCCCAGATACGTATCCTGCTGCCAGATCTGGATATAACTCTCGCACAGAAATCAACCATCCTCTTCTATTGGTAGCAAGAATTCTCAGTAGCAAGTGCTTCCCATTGAGGGTGCAATGACAAGCTGCCTCCTAATCTTGCTTCCTTGGAGGGCTTGCAGCTGGCTTGCTCAGCACTTAAAGTTAGATAAGTGGTTACATATTACAGCAACAGGCATTATAGATATACTGTTCTGCTGTGGGTTTATGAAGCTGCATTAGCCCAGCCAAATTTACATGTGCATCTGGAGGCAAAATGTTCAACATGGTTTCACCCATTACCCCTACTTGTAATGACCTTCCCAATTATCCAGCTAGAATGCCTGATGTTCCACAATGCTGGGCTGAATCATTTCTGCCAGCACCTACCTGGGAAGGACCGGGTATGTCCATCAACACAGCTGCACTGCAGTTATGGCCAGGTGCCTGCTCTGTGCACTAACAAGTGGCATCAACAAGGACCTGAACTCAGTGGCCTCAGGGACAGTCAGCACCTCCTTGCATTCCCAATAACTACAGTGGGAGCTCAGAGCACTTGGAATCTCCTCCTTCTGTGGCCAGCCCGGCTATCAGTGAGTCTCATGCTACACAACATACAGGAATCGCTCTCTATCTTTTGCTTCTAATGTAACCTGCAGTTGAGCCATTGGTGAAAGAAGTTCTAGCTCTGAGTAATTGCACTGTCCCCATCAACATGATTAAACAAGCAATAAATCCCAAGCTTTGCATATGAGATAAATTAAAGCTTTTTGTTCAATGGCACTGAATGCCTTTGAGTTAGAAAGGGGTGTATAGAGTGCCCCTTCAGTAACCCTGCTTTATCATCATGATGCACCACCCTGTACTCCTAGGTTCAGAAAGATTAAGAGAAGCATTTACAACTTCCATTAATGAAGCAACAGATTATAGGGTTGTGCACTGTTACTACTTGTTTGCTTATTTTCATCCATTTATTTATTTATTTAGAACCTAAGTGAATCAAAGTTACAATTGGGTTGAAGACGATGATCTCAGCTGATATCTGAAAGTAATTTATAATTGTTCTATAAGTCAGAAACAACAAAACCTACTTTTTTTTTTCCTCCCATGGCACTGAGACCACCAGTTTCTCTCTTTCCTGCTCTATTTCTATGCTGTTTATAATCAGGAGGTTTCTTTTCAAGAGGAAAACTGTTTACATCCATGAGCTACAGTAAGATATATTGTGCAGTGAAGAATATTGGTAAGAGACTAAAAAGACAGGGAGATAGAGACAGAGAGGGAAAATAAAAACAACAAATGGTGACTTAAGCCTTCAAACATTCTCCCTTTTTTTTCTACTAGTGTTTTGGGGTTTTTTTGGGGGGCACAATTTCTCAGCAGGAGCCCAGAGATTTCTTACAGATGAGAGTTATTTATTTCATCCAATTGTTTTTGCTATCTGATAAGGATAGGAGCACAGTTACTTTCTTGAACAAAGGGCACCTGTAACCCTACCAGCATTGGAGAGGTTCATGTGACTCCTGGCAACCTTTGTATGAGGGAACTTTGCTCAAATTGACGCTATAGCAGCAAAGCCCGGTGGCAAGAGGTGCAAACCTGAGCCTTCTTATTTAACCCCAAACCTTCTGTGAGCCCAGCAGATAGCACTGAAGTTCAGAATTACCTCCATGACACTCTCCTCAGGGTAAGAATGTAATTATGATAAATCCCACTTCTTCATTGTACCGTTAGGTAAAGGTAAACAGAATGAGTCAGATCTCAAAATTAACAATTACTGAACTACTTTCAGAGCTATTAAAGTGTCTCTCTCCCTTGCTTAACACATGCTGTCTTCTGCTTTTATGAGAGACAATCTGCAGCCGGCATTGACATTTGTACTGTCACCCCCATCCAGATCCCAGAGCACTGAGAGGCTTTTACTTATGAGCACATACAGCACAAAGACAAGCTGCCATACAAATCAAGAGGAGGCAAGATGGAATGAGCCAAGCAGCCAGCCTCGTTGTGTTTAGTACCATGTTTAACTCCCTGCTCTCTGCTAGAGAATGAGGTGTATTATTACACACCGAGATCAGGCCAGTGTTTTGTGGCTGGGCACTGTTAACCTCATTCATGTAGACTCACTGCTATTTTACTGCAGAGGCTCCATTTGTACACACTATAATGCACAAAGTCCTGGTCTCAGGTGGGACCTGTCGGTGATACTGCGGTAAACTTAATAGGGAAGTCATATTTTGCAGTATCCTTCATCTTTTTACAAGGGCACCAGCACCCTGAGGTTGGCCAGTTGGGATTATTCTTTTTTGACTGGCAGGCTCTAAACTATGTCTCATCTGATTAACTCCTTTTATAGTTTATCTGCAGGTGCCAGTGAGTTCAGTGGGGCTGCCTGTAACCAATTCTTCACTGACAAACTTAGAGAAACCAAGTGACTTTCCAAATATTTCTTTTTCAGGGTGCCTGCTGCATACAATCTGTCTCTTTGGCATTTACAAGCCTTATGATCTGCATGCCTTCCCATCACCTGCTACTGGGCTATTGTCTTGTTTAGAAAAGGTTCTCTGGAACTTAAATGTCAACAGGTGTGGCAGAGTGTATGAAGGCATGGAGTACAGAAACATGACTAATTATAAGCTTCTCACTTAAATGTTTTCCCAGTTAACGATTATAGTTAAAAATAACATGCTCATGCAGAACCCTGTGACTTCAAAAAGTTTTCTAATTAATACAGATTCTGATTAAGGAAGCCTCACACACCATGGCAGTGATAAGTCATCCCACCTCATACATATCTTGCTGCTTTCTGCAAGTAATAACTGAAAGTCTGGAATCAAACTGACCCATCAACCTTTTAATACATGGCATTTCTGGAGTAGGGGCATGGGTCTGACCGACATCTAACCCACATAAGCAGCCTACTAACAGATGGGATTGGAGAGCTAGCAGCCAAAATACCCATTCTGTTCATTAACTGTGGGCACAAAGCTTAGCTTGTCCAGCCAGATTTTCATCTTCAGTTAGCATGCCTATGGCAAAGGTGTTGTACAAGGAGACATGAGAATATTTTAGAGCTCTGAATCCCAAATATCACTAGTGTTGCAATGCCAAATGGAGAGTACTTGTCTCTTGTTAAAGTGCTCCTCAGCATATATTTCTGCAGATTGGCATTCCACAAAGAGAGAAGCAAATTTTGGCTTATCTGTTGCTTTACAGGTGAAGAACTAGTAAAGGATCTGACAGCATGCACCTCACTATGACCTGTGGCAGCAAAGAATATACTCTCTTCCTTTTCCTTGTTTCTCCTTACAGACAAAAAGGCAAAGAAAATATATGGTTTGTGCTTCATCACATACAGTTGCTCAGATTGAGGGGAAAGAAAACCACATGGCTTCCCGGTTGTACCTCTCCATGAAAATTAACCAAAGTACAAAGAAATGGGCTGCCCTTAACCTGAAGAACATGATCTAGAATACCTGCCTTGCATACTAAAGTGCTGACTTCTGCTTATCTTTAAGCATCTGTAACTCCATGCCCTGTGCAGCTTTATTAGGCTAAATAAAGGAAACATCTGGGGCAAAAGATGGAGAGAAGCAAGACAAGGAAATGCCTCTATTTTTATGGTTATTTACAGGACATGGATTCTTCTCAGTGCTTTTATCATCAGTCTCATAGTCACTTACAACTCCGAAGCTCCTCTTTGCTACACTCAGGGTCAGAGCAAACACTTTGGATTATATTTGTGTATACTTGTTTGTGCAAGCGTTGGTGAGGTAAAGGGAAGGAGAAAATGTTAGGAATGCCAGTGTTGTAATTCCACCCTTGTTACTTCATTTTGAGATTTTCCTGTGTTCCAGGTACTGCCCATTTATCTCAGTGTCATTGCCTTCCCTGCTCCTCTTAATCCAGACAGTGCAGTAAGGTTAATGCAGAGGCTGAGCACAGAATATTTTTGCATCATGCCAAAAATTTTCTCACCAAAAATGTCCATGTAAAAAACTTGGTGATGAATTCACAAAGCCTCCTGTAAATGCCTAAAGGAGTTTGCACCCTATAAATATTTAAAACAAGTATCTTCCAATACATAAACACTCTCATTTCCTGCTGATAAAACCAGACAGTATCAGCAGGGGTGGAGGGAAGGTGGTTATCTTCACTCAGATGTTGTTTAGCATATCCCTAGATGCAATGAAACTTTCTGTGTTAATTCTTCCTGTTCACCATCACATAGCATTTAAAAAATGCAGGAAATGTAATCCAGCTTTTAATCTTAGCTAATGGGAGCTGTGTCTAATTAAAAACTCATCAGTGTAAAAATGTTTTGTTCAGAGCAAAAGTATTAAAACAAACAAAAAATAAAAGCCACCCTTAAAAATTCTGTCCTGCAATTTTGATACTTTTATTTCTTGTGCATGAACTGTGCAATTAGACAGTGCTTTTCCTCAATTAAACAACATCATGTGCTTGCAAAAAAGGCCTTGTTTACACTAAACAGCTTGAGAAGAAGAAAGCAGTTTGCTAAGACAGGAGCCAGCTCATCCAGTACTGAAAAGTAACAACTCAGTGGTTAATAATGTACATCCTGACAGTTCAGTGAAGTATTGAACAACAGAATTATTCTTATTGTTGATAAAAATAATAATATAGTGTTTTTAAAAGGATGATCAGGGGACTGGAGCACCGCCCATGTGAAGATAGGCTGAGAAAGTTGGGGCTGTTCACACTGGATAAGGCTGCTTGGAGACCTCATAGCAACCTTCCAGTATCTGAAGGGGGCCTACAAGGAAGCCAGAGATGGGCTCTTCATCAGGGACTGTAGCAACAGGAGAAGGGGTAATGTGTTCAAATGGAAACGGGAAGTTCAGGTTAGATATAAGGAAGAGATTCTTTACTGTTAGGGTGGTGAGGCACTGGAATGGGCGCCCAAGGAAACTGTGAATGCTCCATCCCTGGCAACATTCAAGACCAGGTTGGATGGGGTTTTGAGCAACCTGGTCTAGTGTGACATGTCCCTGGCCACGGCAGGGGGCTGGAACTGGATGATCCTTAAAGTCCTTTCCAACCCAAGCCATTCTGTGATTCTATAAAGAAAATTCTACACAGAATACTTCTGTATAATGAACAGAGCAGCACCAATTCCTGCTTAGTGGAACAGCACATCTGGGTTATAAGGGTCTCCAAATAATCAGGCTTCATTTTCCTGTCTCAGCTGTGCAGTGCCTGTTCTGATCCTGCTACTGAGCAACTGTGGGTGGATTCAGGGAGCTAATGCATTCAGCAAGTACTGCCATCATGTCTTAGGCACTTGGGCTCCTCTGAATGCTCTGCTTGGTAACCAAACCTCAGCTCTGGTCTTCTGACCTCACACTATCTCTGAAAGGACACAAGGACAGCAGATATACAGAACTAGTTCCAGCATACTGAAGTCTGGCACTGTCCCAGAGCTCCAGACGATGCTTCACTGCCCTCTCCCAAGATCTGACAGGTGGTGAGTGACAGCCCAGGAATCATGCAGGCTGTTGTCTTTGCAGTTTTATAATTTACATCCACTGCAAAGCTCAAGTGTGTACGCTGTTTACTTACCACTATTTGTTTGCATTGCTGCATTTCTACGATTCCAGCTTCGAGAACTGCCTTCCTCTCCCTGCCTTCCAGCACAATGCCTTGCAGGGAAAGGCTTACTAATGCACTCAGGAGAGCTCCTGCTGCCTTTGTGTGGGAAAGAGTTCAAATTGCATGTGGAGATAGAGTCACATTATATTTCCTCCTTTCTAAGTTCAAGTAAACTAATTTATTTGGTAATGTGGAATTAACTTTACATTTAAAATAGGTACTGTCCCTGTGAACACACACAGCATAGCAGGAAAACACTCCTTGAGTTTTAAAGGCTTTAACACAGATCTGGAGAAATTTTCTCTTCCACACCTCCCTCCCCCCCCCCCCCCCCCCCCTTTGCTATTCTTGAGTCACTGTAGCAGCTGAGAACAGCACAGTATTTGGAGGTGAATCAGACAAGCTAGGTGACCACAAAGACAAATGCACAGTTCTATGAATGACATTTTATGTCTGCCTTTACAGGTGCTTCATTTGCTCCAGAGCATGATCTTTATGTTAAACAACTCTATAGCTTCCCTTATTTTGGTACCATATTTATGTCTGTGGCTGACAGTATGCAGCAGTTGCCTGGCACACTGTAAGGGAACAAGCCATAACGTGTTTCCAGAACCCATTCACGAGCAGTTGAAGTTCCTTTCTTTTTATTTTATAAATACACCTTTTTGCCGTTAACTAACTAAACTAACCCCTCTGAACAGCTGAGCTTTTGCTGTTGGTGCTTCAGAGAATGCACAGCCACTATATGCTGCAAGACTCAATATTTTATTTTTTTTAAAGAACCAAATGGAAAGGAAAAGAGGTTTTCCACTGAAAACCTGAAGCTATTATCATCACTGTTTTGTCAAGTATCTGCAAGCTAGACTTGTCATCATGACAGCTACCACAACCAGGGCTCAGGCTTGACTGCTTGAGACATCATTATGGAAGTGGTGAATTACATTCTGTTAATCTCCTAAATAGTACAGCGTGCTTGTTCCACACTGCTTTATAATTTTGGCTCAGTCAGAGCCATAAGGCACACAACTGGCCAGCACGTCTTCACTTCTTCCAGTGGTACATTAAGCTATTTAAATCCACCAAGTCCAGATCAGATTGTTACGTGTGCACACACTGTGAAGCTAGGAATGTTTAGAGAGACACAGAACTGGTCCAGCCAAGAGCACTGTCAAAACTCAAGCATAGCATTAGATCCTACCCAAAGAACGCAGGAAAACAGAAGGAAAAGTGGTTTCTCTGTCCAAGTGATGAGCAAAATACTACATAGGCTGATTTTTCAAGAAGCATCACCCTGAAGGACAACATTTCTGCCACCAGAACTACACGACAACTGCTCCAAGTCCCTGCTGGAACTTGGCATCCCAATCCTGAAAGCCTCCTTTAGCAGAATATGGAAAGGAGCATTGCTAGAACCCCTGGAGTTGGCATTATCACAGTGTAGTCTTTTTTTAATCTTAATCTATTTCCATTCCCCCCTTGCCTTCAGTTTTGACTACCTAGTCAAGTGAATTCCTTGCATTACTGTTAATGGCTTCAGGGGTTACAAAGCCTTAACAGCCATGTAATAGCACAGAAAAAAGTTGCAAGCTCATTGAGTTGTGGTGAGCTTCAGGTTATCCCTGTTGTCATTCATCAGAGGACTGGAGAAGTGCAAGGAAGAGTCACTACTAGCAGCAAAAACTCAATTTTCTGTGCGATTGCAACAGGCAGCTGAGACTGGACTCCAATGGCAACAGTATAGGCCACCTCAATAAATTTGTTCCCCCCCCCAAAAAAAAAAGTTTAATTCTACGTGAGAATAAATATTTGCTTTCAATTCCTCTAAACAAAGTCAGCTCTATAACTAAAGGGTTACAGGAAAGCCAAGTAAAAGCTGCAATACTCTACATTTCAGCAACTTCAATGTTTTTCTTAATTCTGCTGAATCTTCAATGAAAGTAAAAAGATATTTAACAGTGCTTTTTGTCATGGGACTGGACTGAAATCTGCTCAAAACTCTGAGCCTTGCTGAAGTGTACGGGGACAGGGTCATGCTGATGTCTTGGACTCCTTAGGCCAGTTTGCTACATTTAAATTAACACAACATCAACAAGTCCTTGGCCTCTCTGCTAAGGCAGTCAGCAAGACTGCCAGTTGTGATGACGGCATTTGCAAGATAAAACCTTGCCTGCTGTGAGCCGCTGGGATGAAAGGAAACTGCTAGACATTAAAATCCAGTGTTAGGCAAAAGTGTAATTATGGTTTAGGAATGAACTTGTAGTAAGTCTCCAATTCATCTTAGTTTCTGTGGTACCACATTTCTCCAACAAGAGCCTGAATTGTGTTAGGAAGTTTCTCTTCTAACCTTACAGAGTACACAGCAGGGCCTTCCCCTGCACAGCTTATGTGGTCTGAAGTCTGAATTTATTTATATTTCCCATTTCTAAAGTCTTAAAAAACATAAGAATTGCACAGCAGTCCTGTAGTTCATCATTTGCCCTCTATCTGTATTTCACCCCCCTTTCTCTTGCTTGATCACACAGGTGTAGCAATGAGGAGAATTTATTGCTTTTTTCCTCCCTAAAGGACTAAACCTGAGGAGTGTCTGCAAGCCTCTTTCAGTCACTATGCTGAGGTGTGTGGCTCTCCACAGCTCCTTGCTCTTCTGACCTGGGAGAGTTTTATTCCACCTTGTGAGGCTCAGCCTACCATGACATACACTCACCTAACAGAAGTGGTAAAGGATGGTAAGATAATTTAGTCACCAATGTTTCCTGTGAATTGAAGCAGATTCTCCTCAAACGGCAATTTCTATCACACAAATTGTATGGAGAAGCAGGCAGAGGAAAGTCTAGAAAGACTCCTCATCTTTTTTTCCATCCTGCCCAACATCTGATTTTTGCACAAGCTTTCTTCATTTTTGATTCAAAAGTAAGAACTTGTATTAGCAATTACATACAGAGAGTCCACCTCTGCTTTGAGCTCAGTGTAGCCATTTATACCTATACCAAGCAACTACAGAGCAGCACTTGAGAGAAAGGCAGAACTCTGTACCTGCTCCCTGGAAGTATAAGTGTGACGATGCGCACAGCAAAGGAGATAGAGCCTTACCACGCTCTACTGCATACATCTCTATGTATGATCCATCAGAGAACTGGTAGGAGGAGCAATACCAGTGCAAGGAACTGAGAAAGGTGCATTAAAAAGCATTTGGTGGTTACAAAGAAGCACTTAAATGTACTTCTGCTTCAATGGCAGGGAAGAGCATGATGTGGCTAGGGGGGAAAAGGTGGGCAGACAGTAGTGACAGTAGCAGTAGTACAAGACAGAAACTGTGCTGTAGGTGGACACAAACCAGCAACTTGGAATGTCTTTTTCTACTCAACAAAGAAAAGAGAGTGCTTTCACACATGCCTATTAATTAATAGGACACCCTTCACATGCAATATCAACTGTTAGTGTAAAAATTAACTTTGTTTTCCCTTGTAGGAGATTTTCACCACTGAGCAAGCAATAGCTAAGGGTGCTATAGAAAAAGCTATCATAAATACTGAATGTTTATAGTAAGACAGAGCTTTTGCCTCTACTCCTTCCCTGACAATCTCTTGCTACATGAGAAGTGGGACAATTAATGGAAGAGATTCAGGTTAGAAGACGTAAGATGGAGACAGTGATTCTGCTGCTATTCCTGCACTTCTTACAGGAACACTCTTGCCCTTTCCCAACATCCTGTCAATTCATTTCCATTTTCAGTGGTTTATGTCCATTTCTCCAGGGCAGGCGGCAGAAGTCATGGCAATTTTTAACGGCCTATATAAAGGCAAGTTCATCTGTTTCACTGGTACAGTGGCTACCTGGCATCATGCAAAGCAGGAAATTCAGGCTGTGTCAAAGAGAGTAGGAGTTTAGACAGCAGTAGTGGGCTGAGCTCCACTGAATCTAAACAATTGCCTGATCCCACAGGACACACCTGACTGCATTACTTGAAGCTGAACTGATGCAAAGCCTGGCTGTGATCAGTTGGATCTCAGAACCAATCCACTGAGCAGAGGTGGAAATTCCTCTGCATCACAACTCAGTTTGTCTCTTGAATTGCAAAAGTTGGTCACAATGTTTAAGAAATAGTGGATGAAAAGAGATCAGAAGGAAATAGCCATATTTTAAACAGCTCTGCTTTTTTTTTGTTTGTTTTTTGTTTTCCCCTTTCTAATCACTAACAATTCCTTCCTTATCTGGGGAGGGGGAAACTCCTGATCTGAAACATTGCAAAGAACACATGGAAACAGAAGTGGGCATGGTTATTTGGGAGTTGGAAAGAAAGATCAGGCACTTTTAGATCAGGGGTGCTGGCAAGTCATTGAATCAATCTGTTGGGGCAAAGAACAAATGGACTGCACACTGGATATCAGGACTATGTACTGCCTGTAACACATTATTTACTGTCCAAGGTTAAAAACCCACTGTACACAAAATAAGGTCAATCACAGAATCGCCTGATGTAGTCGATGTAATTTTGGATGTGTGTAACTTCTCAATTTCACACCTGCACAGCAGGGATTCATTCCTGTGTACAATTGCTTCTGATGCAGTAGACACCACAAATAATCAGTGCTTCCTGATTTCCCCACCTTTCTTCCCAGTAAATCTGTTACTTACATTTGCTTTTATACCAGGCCAAAAGCAACCAATAATGTTTTTAACCCTGAAGCTGTGTAATAATTTCTCTCCTCTTCCACCCATTTCCTTCACTGCAAGAAGGCAATGACCTATTTCTGAATGGGTCTGTAACAACCCCCCTCCATTACACAATTAGCTAATTTAAAACTAAGCCAAAATATTTATTTGATTTACAAAGAGAGAACATAGCCTTCAAAGCAGGTCTTAGGGTGACAAGAACAGTCAGACAACTTCATTGCCATGAAGCTAATCACAGTTCCTACACTTCAAGCATTTGGGGTGTGGAAAAGCGGAACTCAGCTAAATTTCTTTAGGCAGTACAAAATACCCTGGAGGTATTTCAGTTCTGCACATACACACTGCACACTGCTGCTGCACAGCCAGGTGCAGATGCTTCTCTCTGAGCTATTCCCTCTTCATTATGACTACATATAGTGTACTTGATTACCTACCTCCACATTAAGTTCACAACAGATACCAAAGCAGATGCATAGTACAATTACTGTAGACTATCCTATTCACCTACCTTCAAGCTCTCTTGGCTACCATAGATATTAGCTTGACTCTTCTTTATCAGCCTGCATGTTGTAGGAAAAATTTGAAAACAAAATGAGCTCTCTAAGAAGCAACAGATTTCAGGAAGAAGAAAGTTTTGAATACAGAATTTCTCGTGGTTAGGGAAAAAACAAGCAAAACAAGTCAAAGGAACACCTAGAGACAAAGATCTTGTGGTTCTTCTCAGCTTGCTTTTGTTGGTTCAGACTAATGTGCAAACACAACACAGCTGCTCACAGCCCTGTGGGCTGCACTTTAGTTTCTGCCTCTAGCAGTACAGGCAGCTCAAGTTGTAATAGTAGAAGTCCCTTTACACAGAAACCACAGTCCTATGGTAGTAGTAACAAGGGTTAGCATGGCTATGCCTCTAACTAGAGTATGCATGGTTGCTTCTTACAGCTTTGCTCAGGAACTGCAATGCTTCAACCTGCGCTCCTCAGCAAAGCACTAGAAGACCTGGTCACAGAGGAAACTGCCAGCTGACAGAAGCTTTATCTCATAGCAGAGGGAGTGAATCTCTATTACCATATTATCATACTCTGCACAGCATAGTGGGACTGATGAGGGTCTAGGCAGAGCACTCAAAACCAACACATGCTGTCAGAAAATCCTCTTGTCCTTCACTGATCCAAAAAGCAATGCTCCTAATTTTCCCAAAGCCAGAGACAATGGTTAATCAGATCGCTACGCTTGAGTTTGTGTGAAACTGTTGTAATACTGTGATATCAAATGGATATAAACAGGCTTGATAGAGTTACGAATTTTTGTGACTTTCAGAATGGGGAAGTCCAGAGTGATGCTCATAACATCTGTGACTGGAAGAGTGATATACCGAGAACAAAGTGAACATTACTGGGATCCTCACAAATTTCACATTATGAGTGTCAAGCATGTACTTACCAGGGACTGAATGTTTCAAAATCAGTCACATTTTCCTATTTAATCTGATTTTTGCATTTTGCTTCCTAGGAAAGATCATAGGTATTTCACGTATGGGGGAAATAGAACCCTAGCCAAATAATTCCAATTACTTCCACTCTGACTCTTATTCACAACTCTTTTTTTTTTTGTCATCTTGGCTGTACTTCAGGTGTTACCTCTGCTTACAAAGCTTCAGTCCCTTTCAGGCTGGCAGTAAAAGGAGCTCAATGAATTGAAGAATGTCAAAAGCCTTGACCATGTTTGCAGCAGGCACTAGCCCATACACATCACACTCTTTCGAGGTAGTTTATAAAATAATGAAACAATAAGAACACATGACATATTATAAATGGTATCTAAAATAATAGACAAAATTATACAAATATTTCTCATAAAATTCCTTAAAAGGGATTCTAAGCATTTGAATTTATTAATAAGGATTCCAACCTAACAGCTGATAAGTGCTCTGGGGAAACAAAAAATTTGATCAAGCCTTTCCCTTCATAAAAGTCAAAACAAACCATATATTTCATCTACAGCTTAAGCAGCAACAAGGTGTAATTCTTGCCCAGTAGTTACTAAGAGGTATCCACCCTCCGCTGTCATAGGTATTGCAATGGGAAGAAGCCCAGGTGGCTCAATGTTTATCAGTCCTGTCTTGATAAAGCAACTATCTTATGTTGAGCTGTTAATGCTTTCAAGCAGAGTGACTGTATTCAGTCAAGCTAATGGCGTTCATTCTGCAATGCCTCCTTGACCTGCAGGATATTTTGCTTTTCTACAATGCACTGCAGTGACTGCATGGGTAAGTCTTGTCATTTATCCAGCAAGTTTACATATCCACAAGCATGTCAGCACCTCTTTGGATATTAGCAGGAGTACAAATGTTAGTTTATGCTAATAAGTAATACAATGAAAAACAAAGAAAAGGTCAGAAACTGTAGTTTTATATTAAGTGTGATTTCCCAAGACAAAATAAATCCAATTCATGGCACATGCTTACAGTTTTCCACAAGATATATTTATAGCTGTGAATATGTACTTTGGCTAACCCTGTTGTAAGCACAGAGAAGGGAGGAGGGATTTTTTTTTCACTTTTAAAGAAAAGAAGGAGGTTAATTGGTTCTGCTAGCTGAAGGGCTATGTGCCAGGCAGTAGAAGCATGCATTCAATGGAAGAGCTACAGAGACAAATGAGCCAGTCTGCATGATAAAAGTACCCACCTAATGCCTTGGGATAAAGAGAAAAAAACCCACCAAGATACTATAAAATAAAATAAAACCACAAAATCTCTGGCTAGTTTAGGCACAGCATTATTAACCAGCATTTCATGCAAATAATGAATAACTGTTTGCTTAAAAAGGTAAAGAGCATATCGTTTCTTTGCTGTAATTGCTAGAGAAGGCAGTCATGTCAAGACTGAAGTATTGCTCAGTGGTTGCCATCATATTTACTCTTTCCAGCCCAGAGGCTTTAGATCCCAAACGAGCTAAAGGCATTTAGTCTTTAAAGTTTTCCGTCATGATCACAAAGAACAAGTCTCACTTATTTTCTCCATTTAAATCAGGGACAAATGATTTCTGTGAGCAAAAGAGCAGTGCAGTAAAAGCTGGCAGGGACAGACCTTGTAGGCCTTGAAGGACAATCACTAATGAAAGGGACAGTTAATTCACAGCAATGTTTCACAAGCACCAGCCATCACAAACATGAACATAACTCAGCACAAAATATCTACAGAAGGAAGGGGAGTTCTTGATAAACAAAATGAACCTCTACCTAATTTCACTGTTTATCCAACTTTTTTTTCTGCTTAGTTGCAGGGATCTCATGGGCAAGATGTATGTTTTTGTGTAGCAAAATTCTCTTTGTCTTCTTTCCTCTTCTGATTCTGTCTATCTTACTGTCTCTCTGTCCTTCCTTTCTTTATTTGGCAGAAACTACAATTACCCGTCAACAGCTACCTGCTCTGGAGAGTCTCAGTGTACTTATCCATCACTCTTCCTTTAATGGCACACTTAATTTCCAGCACTGATTGAAAATAGTATCTCATACCATCCCAAGCAACACAGAAGCCAACAAGAACCCCTTCAGTAGCCCATCCTCAGAAAAAGTGTTAAATACCACTTATCATACTGACAAAACTTTTGTTACAAAACTGCCAGTTTCTGTGAGGTCTTCATTTCTATTCACAGCCTTATAAAATCTCAGGAAGAGGTACTATCTCTGGGGTAGAGATGGAATTTTATGAAAACCTATGGAACAATATGAGGCAGCACTGATGTGTGACAGCAATTTCCTCCAGTCCTAGCTTGAGCCAGAATGCACCAAGCTTCAAAGGTATTTGATTCATTAGGAATTAAGAATCTGGGTAGCTTTCAGGATCTGAGACAGCAAGATTAAGAGATGGATGTCTGGAAGATATTTGGTCTGACTCTACAGAGACCTAAGTGACTCAGGGTTTAAAGTCCCACTTTCAAACATGACCTTCATTTAACAGCTTGGGATCACACCTTTTCCATGACTTTCACAGGAATGTCCACATGGATGAATAGGAGTTTGCAGCTCTGATTAGAGTTAGTCTTTTCCTGCTAATATAGATCTTATACTTTATTGATGTCACAACTCGTCACCTCAGTTTTCTTACCAGTAATTTTTACAACTGTAACAATTTTGCATTTTGCTCTGCAAAGTGTGAAACAGTTTAAAAATGGATATTCCTAATGGTAATGCAAGATTTGGAAATTCTGCTGTGCCAACTCCACTGTGCACTGCTAAGGTCAAAGTCTTTTTCATTGCAGCTCTGTTTTAATGGACTTGGGAAGTAAGGCTACATTTCCTTTGGTAGGTCAGCTGTAAAATTTTGCTTAGTAACTAAAATAAAGTTAAATTATTTCCACTGGGATTGAACAGATGTGTAACTTTGAGAGAAACACAGAGAATTAGCTTAGCAAGGAGTCCTTTTTCTTTCATTTCTTATTAGTAAAGCACCAAACCACGAAGCACTGAGTACTGAAATTTCTATAGTGAAATTTTCTGTTACTTTTAACAGGCTTCAAGTGCATACTTGGCACATATAAGAAAAAAAAAAATATTTTGTTGATATGCTGGTATAGATCAGGTTGCCCAGAGAAGTGGATGCACCATCTCTGAAGACATTCAAGGCCAGTCTGGATGTGGTTCTGAGCTACCTGATCTAGTTGAAGATGTCCCTGCTCATTGCAGGCTTAGGCCTTTGAAGGTCCCTTCCAACTCAAACTGTTCTATGATTCTGTTTTTTTTTTTCCCCAGGGTCATATATTAAAAGATAAACCATACAAGTTGCCTATCTGATCAAGCTCAGTGCATCGCTATGTGCATGTCTAGTTTTTGTAAGAGTGGGTGGGTACTTATGTATATTAGATGATTTCGTTTATCATAGAAAATATTGTGCATTAATATACATAGCATTCATGTACATAATATTTATAAATTCATGGTTTTAAAAAAGTAGCAATGTGCAAAAAATCATTTGTGGAATTAAACATTAACACTGGAACAATTTTGCTTCTAACGTGTCATCTTAATTTTTCTGGAAGGGGTGTCTCTTACACAAAAATCCCTGTTACTTTCTCCAGTAAAAAGCCATGTTAACATATGCTGAATGACCTAGTTTTCAATTTCGCTACTTTTTCCCTCCTACCTCATAATGATAATTCTGCTGTGCTCGTATTTGTGTTAACATAATCATGTCTGTTTCTCACCATTATTACAAAGGACTGACAGGATATTTATGGGAAAGGATGTCTAAATGACCAGTCCTCAAAATGGATAGCCAGACTATGAGCAAATTCAATAGCTGACATCTACCTTAAGAGGCAGAAGCAGGGCTTACTCTTGTTTTAAAAACCTAACTTTCATTTGCTTCACTATCAATCCACTAACAGGGCTCCCACCCAGGAGCAGAGATCCACGGTCACCTTCTGACACATGGTTTTCCAAACAGTCCTGTCTTAGCAGTGAATATTTAGAAGTCCCAACTTATTGGTGAAACGAAGTACAGAACAACTGATAATCTATTTTTCATTAGCTTTCAAGACTCTTTTAATGCTCAGGATCAAGGTTAAGCATGAAAGGGTTATGGTTTGTTTCCACTGCTGAGAGACACATTTGTCCACACATCAGTCACAGCTACGGAACTGTGTGAATTGATGTGATGACATGCCAAGGTAACAGGACTGATTACCTTGGCATTACCCAAGCATAGCTGCTGAAAAGTCAGCACGGGACCAGCGCCTTGCAGCAGTCTTTGCTATTACTGTAGTGTGCATACCCAGTCTCTTGGGTATGTGCATCAGGTAATGGGTGGTAAAAAGGAAGCAGGAGGAGCACCAGCTGTAGCTGAACAGACTCACTGCAAAGGAAACAAGTGGTAGGATGATAACTGAGAGTGACTGATACATGCCTTTTGTTTGTCTTTTGATTTTAGAAATGTTCTTGTACAAGGTCATTGCAATCCACAGCCACCTGAATTCTGGGGGAGTTTCATTTGGCTAATAAAATTACTTAGATACATTTGTGGTGATTCCTAGACAGTGCAAACTAGTGGTGTGCCACAATGCAGAGGCAGCCTTGACTCCAGTGAGTAGATGTTTATGGTGCTGTGCCTTTCAAGAAACACTGGCATGGACTTGGGCCAATACATCCCTGGCAGTGTGCAAGGCCAGGTAGAATGAAGCTTTGTGCAACCTGGTCTAGTAGAAGGTGTCCCTTGCCCATGGCAAGGGGGTAGAATCAGATATCCTTAAGGATTTCTTCCAACCCAAACCATTCTATGATTCTGTGACTACGATATTTATCTTAAGAGTCTATGTGCTATTAAAGTGGCCCTCATTTATCTGTACAGTCTTTCCATGCCTGTGTTTTTCTCCATGTATACCTAATGTACAGTTAGAGGTTTCCTATGTTCCTTCTTACTTAAACTAATGCAACTGGAATTATAAAAGTAATTCCTGGTTTAATTAATTTTAGCTTCAGAAGAAACGTTTTCCAATGCCTTCAAGTGACCTGCAAGGTGGGATTTTTTGTTAGTTTGCTTTTGGTTTCTCAAATTGAAACTAGAAAAATTTAATTTCTTTCTGTATTGTTGTTGATTTGAGGTTTTTTACAGGGGGAACACGAAGAATGAAGGATTAAACAAAGCAGCTCAATGAGGACAAATCAGGGCAGTGGAAAACCACCATTATGATTGCAGCACTTAAAAACCCCTGAAATTTCAAAATGTAAATCTTTTTGAATGAAAAATTAAACCATTTTTTATTTATTAAAAATAATTCTAAAACTTCCAACTAAAATACTAACATTTTTTTCTTTTGCCTTTGTTCTTTTAGTGGAACAATTCAGTAAAGATGAATGGAATATACATTCTTCCCATTTACATTTTTCTTCAAAAGAATTGCTTCAGCTAAAAGCTGACATGACTCTGAACAAAAGAAATTTGAATACATATTATTTTGTCCTTACTGTGATTTATTTGCTTGCCTGAACAGAGAAGTCTTTGTGAGCCTTACCATTTGATGCTCAGGTGAATTTAGGATAACTAGAATGGAAATTTTCGGAGGATAAATAGAAAAATGAAAACTGAGAAAAAAAATCCCAATCCAACAACTGTTGTAATCATTTGGGGCTACTATTGTATGCATGGTTGAAAAAGTATGTCTTTTTATTAGTTTAACTACTGAGATGACCAAAACACTTTAACTTCTCATTCACTTTTATGGGAACATTAAAGTTAATGATAGAACTTCATAGAAACCTAGTGCCATCAAAATCTTTATTTTTAAACAAATGGAAATGTAAGCCATAAAATGTGATTGCACACCCCGTTTTCAAAAAATGCTTTACATTTTACTTTTATTTACATGACTTTACTGAAAAAAAGAAGGAAAAAGAATAGCAAGGATAAATTTCGTTTTTTTTCATTATGGAATATTTTGGAAACTCCACTGAGACTTTCTATTGGTATAAATAATGAAATCATTGAAGCAGATTATTTTTTAGAGTTTTCACAGTTCTGTCTTTTAATTAAAAGTTTTTCAACTTTTATTTTACTGCTAGAAAATGCTTGTTGCCATTTTAATTTAAACTAATGTGAATTATGGGAACTTTTAAATGTTCCATTTAATAAAAATATTTCACTGAAGCCTATTTAGAACATAAGAAATTAAAATGAATTAAAATGTATAAATCAGACTGTTAGGTCTTGACACTAGATTTGTGCATCACTCAGAATGGAAATAAAAGTATTTGTCTACACACGTGCTTGTGCATATTACTTAGAAGAGAGAATTTTACTTCTACTGTTGAATTCATTTACCTTGCACTACATAAATCCTTAAGTCTGTGTCATGATTTAAGCCCAGTCAGCCAAGCACCTCGCTCGCTCATTCCCCTCCCTTCCTCTCCCCACTCCCAGAGAGATGTGGAGGAGAATTGAAAGAATGTAACTCCCACAGGTTGAGATAAAAACAGTCCAGTAACTAAGGTATAACACAGAACCACTACTGCTACCACCAATAATAATAATAATGATAAGAGAAATAAAAAGAGAAGAGAATACAACCGCTCACCACCCGTTGACCAATACACATCCCGACCCGAGCAGTTATCTAACACTTCCGGGTAACTACCCCAGTTTGTATGTCAGGCATGACGTGCTGTGATATGGAATACCTCTTTAGCTAGTTTGGGTCATGTGTCCTGTCTCTGCTTCCTCCGTTCCCTTCCTCCCTGGCAGAGCATGAGACTCAGAAAGTCCTTGTTCAGAGTAAACATTACCAACCAACAACTGAAAACACCAGTGCTATCAGAACTGTTCCTAGGCTGAAAGTCAAAACCACAGCACCGCACCAGCTACTAAGGAGAAAAATGACTGCTACTGCTGAACCCAGGACAGTATCCACCCCTTATCCATAACATTCATGTCATGCTCATATCCCACATTTTCAATATGCCATCACTCTTATCTCATATATAGAATCATAGAATCATAGAATAGTTAGGGTTGGAAAGGACCCTAAGATAATCCAGTTCCATTCCCCCTGCCATGGGCAGGGACACCTCCCACCAAAGCATCTCACCCAAGGCTCTGTCCAACATGGACTTAAACACCACCAGGGATGGAGCATTCACCACCTCCCTGGGCAACCCATTCCAGTGCTACACCACCCTAACAGGAAAGAATTTTTTCCTTATATCCAATCTAAACCTCCCCTGTTTAAGTTTTAACCTGTTACCCCTTGTCCTCTCACTACAGTCCCTAATGAATAGTGTCTCAGCAGCATCCCTATAGTCCCCCTTCAGATACTGGAAGGCTGCTATGAGGTCTCCACGCAGCCTTCTCTTCTCCAGACTGAACAGCCCCAACTTTCTCAGCCTGTATTCATACAGGAGGTGCTCCAGTCCCCTGATCATCCTCGTGGCCCTCCTCTGGACGTGTTCTAACAGTACCATGTCCTTTCTATGTTGAGGACACCAGAACTGTATGTAATACTCCAGGTAAGGTCTCACGAGAGCAGAGTAGCGGGGCAGGATCACCTCCTTTGACCTGCTGGTCATGCTGCTTTCAATGCAGCACAGGATATGGTTGGTTTTCTGGGCTGTGAGCACACAGTGAAGCTGGTTCATGTTCATTTTCTCATTGACCAACACCCCCAAGTCCTTCTCCACAGGGCTGCTCTGAATCTCTTCTCTGCCCAGCCTGTAGCTGTGCCTGGGATTGCTCTGACTCAGGTGTATGACCTTGCACTTGTCATGATTAAACTTCATGAGGTTGGCATCAGCCCACCTCACAAGTGTGTCAAGGTCCCTCTGGATGGCATTCCTTCCCTCCAGCATATCAACAGAACCACACAGCTTGGTGTCATTGGCAAACTTGCTGAGGGCACACTCAATCCGCCTGTCCATGTCAGCGACAAAGGTATTGAACCAGACCGGTCACAGCACTGATCCCTGAGGGGCACCACTCATTATTTGTCTCCAGATGGACCTTGAGCCATTGACCACAACGCTTTGTGTGCGGCCATCCAGCCAGTTCTTTATCCACCGAGTGGTCCACCTATCAAACTGATGTCTCTCCAATTTAAAGACAAGGATGTTGTGTGGGACACAAGTCCAGGTAGATGACATCAACTTCTCTGCCCCTGTTGGGCAGTTCTGTAGCCCCATCATAGAAGGCCACCAAATTGGTCAGGCAGGATTTCCCCCTAGTAAAGCCATGCTGGCTGTCACCAAGCACACTGTTGTTTTTCATGTGCCTTAGCATGCCTTCCAGGAGAATCTGCTCCCAGATTTTGCCAGGCACAGAGGTGAGACTGACTGGTCTGTAATTCCCTGTATCATCCATTTTCCCCTTCTTGAAAATGGGGGTTATATTTCCCTTTTTCCAGCCGTTGGGAACTTCACCTGACTGCCACAATTTTTCAAATATGATGGCCAGTGGCTTTGCAACTTCATTCACCAGCTCCTTCAGGACCTGTGGATGGATTTCATCAGGTCCCATGGACTTGTGCACATTCAGGTTTTTAAGATGATCTTGAACCAGATCCTGTCGTACAGTGTGCCCAAGGTCTTCATTCTCACAGTCCCTGTGTCCACCTTCCAATGCTTGGGTGGTGCAGTGAGAGCCTTTGCCAGTGAAGGCTGAGGCAAGGAAGTCATTCAGAACCTCAGCCTTCTCCAAATCCTGTGTAGCCAGTTCTCCCGATAGCTTCCAGAGGGGGCCTGCGTTGTCCCTAATCTGTTTTTTATTCACTATGTACCTATAGAATCCCTTCCTGCTATCCTTATGTATATATACCTATATATACATCCACAGAGAGAAAGAGAGAGATGATTCCTTAGTGCATGGACCATTCCCTATAAGGCTGCCAAGTCTATTCGGTCTATGATGTCAAGCTCCATCTCTTATAACAGTCTTTCAGAGCAGGAGAGGCTATGTGCAGTATTCACACTCGTGAATAACCTGGGCAATAGTGTCCATTTCTAAGTTCACCCCTTGATTGTGAGTCCATCTCTATGTTGCATCTCTGCTCTGATTGCCTGAAGTCTCATGAGCCCACCAGGCTCAAAATAATTCACCCTCCCCTTCAGCAGTTTCTGCAATTTATCTCTGGGGACTCCATACAGCTGCCTTCCATCTCTGATGCTTCCAAAGCACTGGAGGGGCCCAGTGGACTAGATACTCTCCCATACTGTCTCACACACGCTGCCACTCATGACTGTCCAGCCTTGGGGAAAATCTCTTGGTCCTCCTATATTGCCATCTAACCCTAGACAAGATCCAGATCTGATTCTGCTTAACTTTTGAGATCAGCAAAATGGTTGTGGATAAAACACACTCTGTATGTGTGCCAACATGGTGATCCCCATCACAATCAGCAGGCAGGTCTCAAGGGTACCCAAAGGCCAATCAAAACCTTCAGAACTCTCAAATGGTGTTGCTGTACTTGTCACTGAGGCTGGTGTAGCTGCTATGCTTAGAGTTGGAGTAGCTGCATTATCTGTTGTAATCAGAGTTTGAGTAGCTGCTGTACTTGCCACTAGGTTGTGTGGGAATTTTTCCCTCATAGGCTGACCACCTGAGGAGGGGAAAAAAGATCTGTAATTGCTAAACCCTTCCATTATATACCTCTCAAAGTACAGAGGTGGTGACCACACTGGGAAGCCAGATCAGTTTCATGATCAATGATTCTATTGTCTTACAAGTCATTAGCATAAAGTACAATGAAACAAGAACCTTAGCCGAAGGCTCCCAGCTGATAAACACTAAAACAGCAAATACCGGCTGTAAGTAAGGTACAACATACTGAAACTGTGAGACCAACAGCAACAACTTTGCGAGCCAATAATTCAGCACTGTGATGAGTTACTATTAATCTTAAACAATGAATGCTTATCAAAAATACACTTAGACACACTCTGTTCAGATCTGTCATTATCTCAACCCTTCATGTTCCATGTTGGACACCAAAAAGAATTGTCATGGTTTAAGCTCAGTCAGCCACGCACCTTGCTTGCTCACTCCCCTTCCTTTCTCTTCTCCCCCCCGCCAATGGTCAGAGTAAACATTACTGAGCAACAGCTGAAAACACCGGTGCTATCAGTGCTGTTCCCAGGCTGAAAATTAAAACCACAGCACTGCACCAGCTACCAAGAAGGAGAAAAATGACTGCTACTGCTGAACCAAGGACAGTGTGCTATGGCGCTGAGGGAATGAGCAGTACCTATAGTCAATAAATACTAAACAGAAATATCAGACTTTACATTTGTTGCAATTTCCAGACAAGACAGAATAGAAACTGCACTGTCTTTTATGCTAAAATTGGTCTAATCAATCAAAGACATCAATCAACTTTACATCGTGCAGAAGTGTTGTGAAAAAAATATTATAGTATACTGACATTGCTGTTTATTTTAGTATTCAACCATGCACCTTTGGCATCAGGGACTAGAATATCATACTGTGTATGTTAAATGATGTTCCACTCCATGCAATACTTTCACACAGTGAGCACATTAAAACGGAAGAGCTCTGCTTAGGACAGGATGAGTAGTTTCATTTCTGTTCAGTCAATTCCCACAACTTGCACCCTGTAGAAGAAGCAAGGCAGACTGACAGAAGGCAAAGAAATTGGTACTGATGTATTTTTGCTTTCACATCAGAAAATATTGAAATAAGCACTCAAGACAAATAGTTACCTTTTTCAAAACTGCCCAGCCTTCCTCCTTCATTGCCAATTCTATCAGTCTGAGAATGAGACACCACTTTGCAAACAGAGGTCATACTGGAAAGAACGATGTCATGTATGACTAATGAAGTTCTTTGATGCATGAGGAAATTTTGATTTACATTTCAAGTCAATAGTGATCTCCACCCAAAACAGGTTGTGAGCAAAGAAGAAAGTGAACTCTGCATTTCCAAGGAGACAGTTTGTGAAGCATAACATAGGATGACACTAATCTTCTTTCATATGTCATTTCATACCACCAAAGAATATGCTACCCCTCACTAAAAGAGCACAGCAATTCAGGAAAGCAACCTATATTTTCCCATTGGTTATACTATGCTCCATATATATCTAAAGAAGTTCTTTATTATCCTGTTGTTGATATTACTTTATGAAGTTTTCTGTCTTACATATAATTGAGATAGATTGTAATCTTAAATACAGAATATTTTCCATAATAGTTTTAAAAGAGAAAAGCAAAACAATGCTATCAGTAATAAAACTTTCTTATCAACAATACACTACTTAAAATATCCTTTCCTTTAGCTAGGAAAGTTTTGGTTACTGTACATCCTCCATGGTTTGACTTTGGTTTCCTGTCAGGGTATAAAGCTGGCAGTCCCAGTTATGGTCATGGAAAAAAACATTTTTGTGCTGTTTTTTTTTTTTTTTCTTTTGCCAAAACCAGCTTTTTATTGCTTAGCACAACTTAAAGGGATGAGTTATAGAGGGGAGACAAATACAAATGGTTACAGCAAAATAAAGGCAAACCTGTGTGGCCATTGACATGAACAGAAATAGCACACTGAATGAGGCAGTGGTTGAAAACATTGTCTCTGTGCTGGCAAAAAAGAAACAGAAAACAGTCCCTTATTCAAATGGTTGTCCAAAAATTCCCATCACTGGAGCAGGTATCTGAAGTGTATGCCCCTACCAAATCATGGGAATGGATGTGTTCCAAGACAAGCTGATGTGAATTAGCAACAAAATGTATCTTAGCTGATGTCTTATTTTTGCTAGTCATGCCAATCTGGCACAGAGCGTGCCTGAGCTGGATTCTGCTCTTGTTTATGACAAACCTGTTAACACAGCTGCAGGTGCCAATCCAGATGTGCCTCCATGGCTCCTGTGGAGTTCCACTGTCTGCATCTCTTCAGGGATATACAGAGAAAAGAACCCAAACATGTGACGTAAACTGAGACATCTGATGGCAATGAGGCTGCAAAAATGCAAATTAGGAAAGATTTTGCCCTTCTAGAGTTTTTGTTACACATGAAGTTAGCTCTTCCAGGCAGAATAAAGATGGATTTTCAGATGTTAACTTTGGCAATAGCTAAAAGCACTGGCTATTAGGAAATTCCTAGCGCACTTTGCCTAGGACCTTTATGAGCAGATACTCCCAAATCTAGCAATGTTCCTTTTACAGGTACAAGTTTCAAATCATAATTGCCATTTAAACCTGGAAGCATACACACTTCTGGTTGTATGTGAGATGCTTTCTGCTGCCCATCTGCACTTCAGAACTTTTCGTTTGCATAGTGGGGTGCACTCTCCAGGTATGAGTATCACATTAAATCCTAATACGGCATTACACAGATGACAGAAAGTACTAAATTACTGAGGAATGTGCTATGTAGAAAGATGAAAAATGTGAAGAAAAATGGCACCAAAAATATCATATAAGAATTCTCATACAATAAGAACTGCCTCAAACCCTGTTGTTATCCTTTCCAAACACTAAAAGGTGCTTTGACCTTGTCTCCAAAGGTAAACCCCAGAGCATCTCAGAGCAAACCACAATGTTTCTCTTTCTCTCCATAATTCTTTGTCTTGTTAGAAGTCAGCTAAGGAGAAAGCAAAATACATGAAAGCTGCCACTCACCTGGCCTAACACCTCTCTGGAATAGTCATGGATTCAGAATAAGGACATAAAAAATATTCAGCTGCATTCTGTGATATAGATATAGAATCAAATAAAGTGAGGAGACGAAGGATTAGATCTATTACTCTGTTTAAAAACACAAGTGGAAAAGGCAAAGGAGAAGCCAAGTCACAGTGAAACCACAAGTGGAAATTTGAGATAAAGTTAATCTAATTATATAAGTGGATTTTAGCTCTGACAGCAAGGTTAATGATCCAGCACTTGGAAGTATGCCAAGACACATTAGTGACCATAAGCAGTCATAAACCTAGTTTTACAGTGAAGTGAAAGAAGCCCTGCAGTGCAGCATCTCTTGTCATCCTGGTGAAACATTGGCTATGTATGTGATGAGTTGGGAAAGAGAAAAACTTTGTATTCAATAACATCCTTTCCTGTGACAGCTGAGCTCTATCTGGAGATAACCCACTTGAATGCTGATGGCAATCCTATTTCAGTTTCAATATTGTTTTATTATAATTTTCTTGGGGTTTTTTTTGCTTATACTTTGAAATACACAACTGTACGGGGGAAGTAAAGGCTCCACTGTTCTTTCTCAAGGAGTATTAAACTTACTAGTATATGAACTCATTTGTGAAGGGGACAGAGAGAAGGTGACTAAGGCCAGTTACCACAGTGCAAGATACACAGTGCAGCATTAGCTGGAAACTGTGGAGAGGGGAAAACTCTCCCAGATTTTTGATTTTTCATTTTTTTTAATTTAGGAAAAATCAAGGTCATCTACTCAGACAGAAGTGTGTGATAGAACAGGAAGCATGTACTGTGATCCCAGCTCTAGATGATACAGCTGCCCACAAGAAGAAAGCAGAGGTGAAAAATGCCAAGGGAACAAACAGCAGGTCTAAAGCAAGGAAGGGGAGAATAAACAGTAAGCTGACAGAGCAGACAAGAGAAATGCATCAGTCAGAGACAGGAATTAAAAGAAGAGCAAAACTGAAAGAACTCTGTCAGTTTAACATAGCTTTTAAAGTGTCTAGCTTGACAGAACCTTAGGAGAAAAATATTATTTCAGTAAGAAATACTGACAACCCTTCTTGCTGCATAAGGAGTCCTACAAGGAAGCCTTGGCAAGTTGGAGCGGGGGGGGGGGGGGGGGGGGACACGACACGACACACCTCTGAACAGCTCTGGGAATAGCAAAATAAAAAAAGGAAAGAAAGGGTTAGATGAAAACCTTTCATAGTACTAGCCTGAAAATCCAAAATCAGACCATCACAATGCAGATAGAAAGACAGATAGATCAGAAACTGAAGATAAACAGGAACTGATTTCATTAAAGAAGCCCTTCAGCTTGTGATAAACAGGATATTGCTTGGGCAAACAGTGCACAGGCAAAACTTTTCCAAGAACAGCTATATTCAACACTTATCTCTGTTTATATTCACTGTAAATATACTTTCCTAATGTATGTCACAATAATAGTTCCCAATTTTTCTCTCTCACTGGATTTACACTTCTGTAAATGCATTGGAATCATCAGTGGGCTACATGAGAGCAGCTCATAGCAGTCCTGTGTAAAAGGGACATTTCCACTACAGGCACTGCAAACACAATTCTGTTTCACTCCCACTTACAGATTCTTTGAGGTCCTTTGTGTCATTTTTCATGTCTGTATCCTTCCAAATTTACTTTCATTCTTTCTCATAATTTCATTGGAGCACATCAGTGCTTGTTGCAGAGCACAACAACATAGATTTTCTGAGTGATGAGAAACACAACTGTCACATATCCCCATACAAGCCCTGAGCAGTTCACCCTAGCTCCCTGCAAAGCTTTCAGCTGAATTTGAGCCAGAACAGTTGTTTTCAGGACTCCAACTGATGCTGGATCCCATTGATGCTAGCTACCACAGATCAGGGCTCTGACTTCCTGAGCACCTCTTCTGCCTGATCTTGATAGCTACTTGCTTTCTGATTTTTCATTTTAAGCTCATGAATAAGTACCCTTTGGAGCATGGGTCCATTACAGCTGCAGGCCATAAGCACCAGCAGCTTCTCACCTACAAGGTGCAAGCAGGGATCAGGCCATGCACAGTGGGCACACTGCAGGGGAGCCTGGGGTGCTACAGTACCTGAGCACAGTGAGCTGCTTCCTGCTAACTTTCATTACCTTCTCCAGCTTCCCAGAGCCATGTCTTCTCCATTCTCTGCCTAGTGGTTAAATGCTACAGCTGCCTTTTGGTATCAAAGCACAAGGTTAATGGTTATACTCGCAGCAGGAGTCTTTTTCTCAGTTGACATCAAAATTGACATGCCCTGAAGAGCCAGTCATGTATTCCTTCATGCTTTAAATACCCCTGACTTCACTGGGAACTTTGACTGAATGAGCAATACAACAGAAGAGTTTCAGTCAGCTTCAAGACATGGGGAAATTGAAGAAAATGTTATGTTTAACTTTAGTGGCTCTTAGAAGGTAAACTTCTAATTATTTCCATGATTGTGTAGTGTAGATTTTTGTAGCTTACAAGCCAGAGCCATTTATGCTGGGCAAAGACCAGTGGTACTTTCTGCATTTTTCTCCATGTATCTTGCCTTACTACACTGAGAATTGCTATTCTCTGCCTCTGAAATAAAAGGAATATTTAAATGATCTGTCTTGTTTTGACTGAGGCCCAGTTAATTCTTCTGTTTCCTATCTCTCATTGGCATTGGGAAAGCCTATACACAACAGTCTTGTATTTCACAGATGTAGAAAGCTATGGAAGAACAGGATGAAGAAGGAAGAAATACATAAAAAGATTTTGCTGTTTCTGAAAGGATGGTCATGTACTCATGTTCAGAAAGGAGGAAATCCTGTAGATATTGGCCAATATGATGTAGAAAATACTAAAACTGTATTTCAATAAAGTATCACGAAATAACAAAATTACTTGTGTCAATACAATGATTTTATGCTTAGTTTTAATTTAAAAGTCTTTTTGGGGATAATGAAGAAAGTTGAATTGATGGTGAGTGGATGAAGAATATGAGCCTTTGTTGGACAAGCTAGCCCCACATGAGAGAAGGCATTTAGGGTATTTACACCAGAGAGAGTGTCATGTTCACATAACTACAGGGTATCAAGGTCCTTCAGAGCCTATGGCTCATTTACAGCAAGCACAGACATTTCTACAAATGTCAACTATATTAGTCTTACTGAATTTACTGTGCTAGCATTGCTATACCTCTCTGGGATGGAATTGTGTTGGCCAGAGCTAAGCTGGGTATCCTCCAGTCCACGGTTGTACCTTCCAAACAGCCCTTAGTTAACTGAAGCGGCTGCTAGCCAAAAGCAAGTGTGAGCCAGAGCCTTTCTTCTTGTCTGTAAATGGGAGAAGAAGGTAAAATCAAATGCCTAAGCTTCTTTTGAGGAAGTATATAACCAAGATGATGTCAGGCACTGTGGAGCAGTATGGTGAAAACACTGCAGATGCAAAGCTGCTTTCTAACTGCCAGAGCAAGGTGAAAGGTCTTTGTATAGCTTCTTTTTAAAATTATTTTGCACATAAACTAGGAGTAAATTAAGAATACGTTAGCAGCAGACTAACCAGGAGATGCTCAGGAAGACCTTATTAACAAGTCAATGCATACAGCACCGAAAACATGAAAAATCAGTTACTGTCACTTACTTTATGAAAATCCTATTTGAACACTGTCCTAAATACCCTAAAATAAGGGCTTATTGTTAATTAAAAAAACCCCAAACAACAAAAAAACAACCAAACAAAGAAACCACAAACCCAACAGCTGAATGAGAACAGAAGCGAGTTTGAAATCACAGTTCACACTTGCACTAGCACATCTGGCTAGCTGGAATGAGGTGCCAAACATAAAGCATAAAGGTGGAAACAGGAAGCGACATTTTCCAGAAGTTAATAGTGATAGTGGTGCTTAACCTGTAGGTATTCACTGCACAAAGCCCTAATGTCTGGGTTTCATGGAGCTGAAAACCGTGAAAAGATGGAACTTCCAAGAAGGGGGGGGGGGGGAGGTTAGCCCTTTAGCATCTGAGCCATTATTTGCCTCAGGCTGAGCATGCAGAAACTGAGCCTTCCTAAATCTGTGTGCAATCCTGGAAATGCTGACTTAAACTTTTTAACCCTCTGCTAATTTGCCACAGTGATTTTTTCTTTCCCAGCTTACTGTACCTGCAGGATGTACCCTGCTAGATGGCTGCAGCATCTCTAGAGGAAATACCTTTTCCATCTACAGAAACAAATGTTATCGAGCTGCCAAGCTGAACAGAAAGAGTTCACTTTATGCCCAGAGACACCTGCCTCAGGCATCACATTCCTGACATTTAGCTTTCACTGCCTGTGGCTTTGCCCCTCCCAGGCTGCTATTACCAGCCATCCTATATTCTCATGTTCTGTACATCTCCCAACAGATGTAGCAAAATTAAACCACATCTGTTAGATAATGTTTTAAGTTTCCTGTGCTGTTTAGGTCTCTTTGGCCTGCAGTCTCCAAAGACAGATTTAAACCGCTGGTTTGCCTAAGGCTTCGATTAGAGCTACTTGCAGAGAGCTACTTGTGTGTGAGCCTTCCCCTGAAGTCATCTTCCTTGTTCCCTGTTTACAACAACCAGGCACTTCAGCACAAACTGTTTTTGACAGGGGAATAATGTGTGTACTGCGTGAGAATAGTTAATACAAAAGATGTTCACTTTGCTGGAGTTTGCATAGGAAAACTCTGCCCAGAGCCCTGAATGGGGAGTCTCTGATCTGCAGTAAGTGCAAACGGACAAATTATTTCCATTCCTCAAGACACTATGCAGAATTTGCACAATTTCAAAGCTAGTTGAGAGGAGTTTTACAAAGCACTGTGGCAAGATACTCAGAGATGTTGTGAAATGCCAAAAGGATTTCTCAGTGGGCAAACCAAAGGTTACAGGAGAAAGATCTCACATAATCAAGAGAGATCTTAAGATTTCCTCCCGCTTCTCACCACTTGATGCTACTGAAACATATGTTTTATTACCTCTCAGGAGGCACAAACTAGTGCTCTATTTGGCTGTCAGTAGTTTTCTACTGGTTTTCTTTTATTCGGCAGTCACTGTCGTAGAGATGTCTCAATTCTCACACAGGAAAGAATGTTTTTACTGATAAAATTCCCCTAAGAATACAACCAAGAAAATTCAATTCAGTCAAAAAATATGCAGGCATATTACCAAATTGTTAGCTGTTTGGACAACAAAGAGTCTACGTATAATCAGGCTTCTCTCCCATGCTCCCCCCTTCCTGTTTTTTTTCTGGTCCTTAAGAAACAAATCACATTCCCTTTTAGACTTCTCTGCAGGGCATAAGAAGATCCCTTCTTTGCCTCTCTCCCTACCCTGCAGCCCATTTGGCCCTATCCTGGAAGCTGTCACTCAGCTGGCTGTGTGAGAAAACAGCCATGTAACCAGTTTTGCTGGGCTGTCACCAGAAAATGTTTTCTGTTTGTATTACTGGTGCTAAGTAAATGTTAGTATTTCCTTGATAAGGGCAGTGCCTAGGAATGAAGGAAACCATGTGGTAGGCATGAACCTTGGTGTGCCATTAATCCATTAAATGGGCAAACTGAAGAGACCAGGGTCCAGGGCCTGACTATTCCTTGCCCTGCCAGAGCAGATTTCTGCCCTATTTCAAAGAAGTGATATCTATTCCAAAAGATAATGCAATTGCTTGATTTTCTGTCTCTCTGTGTCCCAGCTTGAAACTCATAAAGAAAAGATTCTCTGAAGTTATTTAATAGTGAGTGGTTCTGAGAAAGTCGGAAATCAAATATTATAGACATTTTCTGGTACTGAGATGTTTCTGTGGATGTGGAAATGGATTAGAGGATCTCTTTAGCTTCCTGCCAGACCATCTCCTGTGATTATATGCAATCACAAAAACTCTGAATCAGTGAGCCAATACTGCTAAATACCAGAGTATTTAGAAAATAGTATTTTTCCCCCAAGTACTATTTCCAATGCCAGAGAAGGGGGACTTGGTTGTTTTTTAAGGTGTGAGCTGAAATGCTGGAGTTGGTTTTCATTTATCCCAAGCTGTTTTATCAGCTATTCATGATTTTGGTTTTGTAAATTGTGGTAATTGAGCTGTCAGTTCTTTTGGCTTTTTATGGCTGATTTGGCATTTATTCTTCAGAAATTTAGGTGTGGGCTATTTAAGCCTTTGTTCCACCCACAGCACTGAATTCCTCTACAGCTATTAGAATATATCTGATGCTTCCTGTCTCTGCTTTTGCTGCCCTTAAGTAGCTGCTACTACTTCTCCATTCATTTCCTCTGCTGTTCACCACTGGCCAGCTGTGAATTGCTGTTCCCTGGCCACTAGCCACAAGTTTCTAAGGAGAAATGTAGTGACTAGATTTATATTTATCTACAGATCCTCAGACTACTCCATCTTCCTTACTATCATCCACATTATAGTGTAGTATATCACAATTTATCCTACTTCCCAAAGCAGAACATCAATGCCATGGTCCCCACTCCCTTCCATTTGTCCTACATTGTCTTTCCTCCCAGGGGTTCAAATTTATGCCCATATTTTCCTCCTCCACTTCCACAAACCAGGATCCCAGGCAGCAATTTTGGTCTCCATAAGTAATAAAATATGCATCTTGATGATAGTCTCCTTTACATTACTCACCACTTTAATTATGCAATAATTTCAGTGAAATCCATGGTGATATTTTGGAGCTCTGTGTAATTAAGATTAGAAACTTTCCCTTCCTGCAGTGTTAAGTAAATTGTTATCAGATGACATCTGCATGATGACATGTGTGAAGAGAGGCAGTGGTCCCAGCTCACCTTGCATTTGGCACTTGCAGAGGTTTCTTACCTGCCTGCTACTGCTCGCATTGCTTCCCTTCAGACTATGACTCCACTTTTCTAGGTTCAGACCCTTAATTAAATTAGGTTATCATAGTTCTACAGAGAAAAATGTAAGACCGAATGAAGGTTAGCAAGTGCTACGCTATCCATGTTTTTTTCCACTTTTCAGATAGATAGAAAGACAGGTCTCATGCTGCTTTGTTGCTGAAAAGGAAAAAAAGTTGATAGAAGAAAGAAAAATGCTAAAAAATTATGTAACAAAAAATAAATTAAAACCAGTTCCAATGACCCCTTAGCTCTGGTCCTAACAAAGCCCATGAGTAATATCAAGCTCAGCAAAATATTAATCTAATTTTCCTAACTTAAAAAAGTCTTTCTTTGTAGGTTCTGCTTAACAGGGGTGGCTCACATTTACTGCATAATCCATACTACTACTGGTCATGATTTCTCTTCTGACTTCTAAGCAAAACCTGCTTTCCCAAAGAGTAGTAGCGGGTTTGTAGGTCATCTGCTTTGCTTCCCGTTTGACTTTTTTGTACAGCTCTTAGTTTTTTAATGTGCTTCCTCCCCCTCCTGCCCTTTTTTCACCCTTAGTTTCTAGAGGGCACTACACTATTGTTCTTGCTCACTTTTCAACTATTGAGGGACTTGTATTTTTAGCAGGCATAGCTCTTCTCATCTACTTGGAGGCAAGTACTAATGATGGTGGGAGGGCACCACAGACAGAATGGATCATCATGCCTCATAATGGCAGCTTAACCTTTATGGTCTTAGCCTTGGGATGGGTGGCAGGCACAGGATCTTCCTGACTCCCACCCATGTCCAGTGAAGATTCAGAGGAGCCCTTCTGCCAACGTTGAAACAGATCAAATCATACAGTGAGCTTAATTTAAAAGCAGTGAGGTTTTAAAATCATGTCACAATTGCAATTCTTTTTGTTCTTTTCAGAGTCTTATCAGATATCCAGATAAAAGATTCAAATTTCTCTTTTTCTTCAGTTATGAGGTATAGAAACCTTTTTGTTTCCTTTTTGTGATGAAAAATGGTTTCTGATCTCTGATCTCACATGATTGTAGGACCTGAAGTACCAAGTAAAATATATAATAAAAATTTTTAAAAGGGTGGATATTGGTAACACTCAACTTGACTGAAATACTGTGATTTAAAAGCAGTAAACTGGCACCTTTGCTCTATATAGCTGAAATGAGAATAGGATGCTTATAAGTGAATTTAAAAAGAGAAAAAAAGCTGTTTTTCTTTTAGTAGAATCATAGAACGGTTAGGTTTGGAAAGGACACCAGGATCATCTAGTTCCAACTCCTCTGCCATAGACAAGGACACCTTCCACTAGACCATGTTGCCCAAGGCTCTGTCCAACATGGCCTTGAACACTGCCAGGTTCCTAAAATGATCTCAAACCTGACCCTCTCCTACAGTGAGCCCAAGCTCTTTATTCTCACAGTCCCTGCATCTGCCTTCCAAGACTTGGGCAGTGTGGCTGGAGCACTTATAAGTGAAGGCTGAGGCAAAGAAGTCACTGAGAACCTCAGCCTTCTCCAAATCCCAGGTAGCCAGTTCTCCCATTAACTTCTGCAGGGAGCCTACATTAACCCTAGTCTGTCTTTTGTTTGTGACATACCTCTACAAGCCTTTCCTGTTACTTTGACATCCCTGGCCATTTTCATGGCCATGTCAGTATTAAAACTAGTAGTTTAATATGTGTGGTCTGTTTATTAAGAAAAAAAACCCACATCATTTTGTTTAAAAAGGGAAAGTAGGTGGGATAGACTGGCTGTTCCACAGCACCTGGCTCAGATGTCACCTATTCAAAATGCCAGATTATGTGGATGGGCAGGTAAAGGGAACAGAGTTGTAATGCAGACTCATTTGTTGTTTACAAATGGGGGTTTGCAATATAAAAGAAAATTGAGAGGACATGCAGAATATAATATTAAACTTAAGTGGAAATAAGTGCAATGAATCAGGCTGTCAAAACTTAAGTTTAAACACAGAATCATAGGATCATAGAATGGTTTGGGTTGGAAAAGACCCTAAGATCATCCAGTTCCAACCCTCCTGGCATGGGCAGGGACACCTCACACTAAACCATGTCACCCAAGGCTCTGTCCAGACTGACCTTGAACACCACCAGGGATGGAGCATTCACAACTTCCCTGGGCAACCCATTCCAGTGCCTCACCACTCTAATGGTAAAGAACTTCTTCCTTATATCCAGCCTAAACTTCCCCTGTTTAAGTTTGAACCTGCTACCCCTTGTCATATCACTACAGTCCCTAACGAAGAGTCCCTTCCCAGCATCCTTATAGGCCCCCTCCAGATACTGGAAGGCTGCTATGAGGTCAGTGTATCAACTAAACCACACAGCTTGGTGTCATCAGCAGACTTGCTGAGGGTGCACTCAATCCCACTGTTCATGTCCGTGTTAGTACTAGATACTTTCTTAAACACAAGCATCAGGATTTAAATAATTTTATCAATTTTTTATTTTTTTGTGTGTGCACCCCTATGTGGAAAGTGGACTAAATCTTGTTTTTTTTTCCTGACAAATATGAAAAAGATTAATATATTTTACTACACACAGGCCTTGTTTCACATAATTTGGGTGATTTAAGTTATGCAAGTATTAGATATGCAGTGGGTAACTCCGACAGGAACTATGGTTTAATATAGTTTGGTGTTAATGATCTGACAAACTGACAGGTAAGCTAGAACTATTTAAGTCAAAACTAAAAAAGAGGCAGAACAGCATGATTTATAAAGAACAAAAGTTCATCCTTGGGTCTGTTCCTCGTTATACTGGCATGAATCAGAAGTAACTCCAGCAAAATAAGATTGGAGAAGCAGACATTTGCTGCTGAACCACACAAGTCCTGGAAATGGAATTTCACTGCTTTTGTTATTTACATTTGTCTTTTAATGTCATCCTTTGGATTTTCATGTTTAGTGCTCTATACAGATTTAACTGGGCTCTCAGGCAAAAATACATAATTATGAAGTTTACTAAAACCTGTATTATTTAATTCACTGACCATCTGTTGGCTAAATACCTAATTAATCCTTTTTGTTATTTATAGATCGTATTACTATATGTTCCAAAAAAAGCAGCTTTGGCCTTTTGGGTAAATACTGAATAAATCCGACATAAAAATGTTTAGGTATTTTTAAAGTAAAATTAAACAAACACATTTATAGTGCAGCAGAGATGTGAAAATGTTGGGGTTGGTTTTGCTTTCGGGTTTTTCTGGGGTTTGTTTTTTTGTTTTAATCTTTTATAAATGAAGAAAAAAATGCATGCCACATATAAGACAGAACTCAGACCCCAGAACTGCCTGTAGCAGTGCTGTGGAAAGCATCTGGTGCTTGAAGTCAGAAGTGCACAGCTGACCTTTCTGCCTAACACCTACATGGTGAACACATGCTTTGCATAAGAAGGGAAAAGCCGAAATATCAGAGTGGAGCCCGACATGAAATAACATTATTGCCATTTCCATGTTTGCCCATGGACACCCCCTCATGAACAGTTTCACAAGCTATAAGCAGGCTCCCAGTCTGATCTTGTGGAAGGGAAAAGAGTGAAAACAGACTGATAATAACTGGATAAAGAAAACCTTAGATAGCTTTGGCTGTTGAGGGAAGATGAGTTTGGGATCTTCCCTTCCTGAGTCACTCTCCACCTCTGCTGCCTGCCACAAAGGCAAAGCTATACTTGCAAGCTGGAGTGCCTGGCCATGCTATTGAGCTGCTTTCCTACACAGTTATGGGCTAAAGCATCTCAGCCAGCAAAGAAGGTCCCCTTGCTTATGCCAGCCTAACTTGCCATACTTGCTCTGCATAAGCTATGCAATTGCTAATAAATTTTCAGCATATTGCTTCTCTAGTTGATGCTCACCTTTTGTTGAAGTGTATACAAGTGAATATGGAGGATAATTTGGACAAAACAGTTCATTGGATTTGGCATGAACTAGATAACAGAAGTGCTTTTCTTCTCACTGCCATCTTAGGTAAGCTACACTGTAAATCTCTTTTCCAACCTTTTAATAAGGTTAAAAACATGTGAGATATTGTATTTTCAGTTAGCCTGCACAGGCCTTCCACCAAACATCAAAAATCTATAAATGCAAGGATGCTCCCTGTCTTCTAAGCTGACACATTTCTGATGATGATTGTGATCATTTCTGATGCTCCTGTGTACAGGGGCATTTTGTACATTACATCACATACAACACTTGCACAGATTTGGAAGGTGGTAACCCATTTATTCTTATTGGGTTACAGCTCTTTCTCCGTGTTTTTTTGAGCTAAATACTCATTAAGTCATTCTTATCAACAAATTAGTATGTGTGGTTTTTTAAGAACCCACTCAGAATGCTAATTTTAGGAAGACATTTGAACAAGAAGCAGAATTTCTCTATGTGCAATTTATATATCCACTTGAAAATATGGTTTTGTAATGAAATGCTGAGAGATCCTTAATTATTGCAGCTTTAGTAGCACCATTATAATACCAAGAAGAGACCATCTAAAAAATAATTCCCTTCAGCAGAGATTTGCTGACTGTACACCTGCTTCAGCAAATGAAAACAGAATTCTGTGTCAAAGCATCCTTTTCACTTAGTGCTGCTTTCCTTCTCTCTTGGTCTCAGTATTTCTTGCACATGACTGACAAGTATATCTGCAAAATAATAAAATGTGAGGAAAAAAAATAGCCTTCTAGTTAGTGTTTCTGCTGATGCATTAATTCATTTCACCTCCTATGTGATATCAACATTATGTCTAAGCAGATTTTATGAGAAGGCTAACTGAAGTGAAAATCAAGCCAATGAATTGTTTAATATGAACTAATGAAAACGAGATGTAACAGGCTTTCACAACTGGTTTGGAGCTTTAATTGTCAAGGTGATGTAAATTCAGAACACTTCTAGGTAAAGAAAAGGAACTGCAATGGTGTCACTTTGTGATAATCGATTTTAATCAAACAGTCCTACAAACAGCCCTGTCCTGAAAGATACTAAATGAAATAAAGAGTTTGCAAGGTAAAAGTTGGAATTATTATAGAGTGAAAATGACAAGTGCATTATTGTTTGTGTCCTCTTTTTACTTACACTGTAACTGCTGATGAATGTATCTTGATGTAACTTAAATAATCAGTCATGTCACAGTGGCATTTATTTTTGCTTGATCAACAAATGCTTCTTCGCTGTACAGCCTGAAATCCAAACAAACTGGGCATGACTGATTTTGTGTTTGAGCCTCTCACACTGTTGTACTGCAGTAATGCTTGCGATGCCAAGTCTCGGACTTGGCATACACTGTCTTAGAGCATTCTTCCCTTCACCATACTTGTTAAACTCCTGCTAGGGTGAATATGCCTACAGACAAGTATCTGTATGATTTTTGTGAAACTCTTTGCATTTCCACACTAATAGGCAAATGATTGATTAACAAATGAAAAAGAAGAAAAAAGAAGTGTATAACACTTTTCCTCTAGTGCTCTGGAAACATTGAAGACTTGAGAAAAATATTTTGCATTTTATATCTATCTCTATCATTTATATCTATGTCTATGTCTATGCCTGTGTCTATGTCTATATCTATTTCTATTTATTTCTGTTTCTATTTCTATTTCTATAATCTGTAGTCAATAATTTATAATCTAATTTATAATCTATAACACTATTTTACATAACAATTCTGGGAAGCAGTGGCTGTAGTACTATGTACAGTTCATTCTTCACTAGCTTTTTTTCTTACACTGCAGTCACATGCCTTCAGTGGGTATTTGATATTCAGCTTTCATAATGCTTCCCACCTATCTTGCTCTCATCTTGTATTGGTGGGAACAGTCAACCTGTGGATGCTGCAAGGGAGGATCAAGCCCTGTATTACTAAAAACACCATGCTGGGTGGCACCTGTTTTTCAGATTATTTAAATTTCATACGGCCCACATGAACAGAGGCTCATATTTAACCAGAATTCAATGTTATGTAACAAAAGTTATGCAGAAAGGAAGGGGAAAGTATCTACTCACACTGAAGGGATTATCAAAGCTTCATATTATGGAATTTAGTTTTTATTATGTGCAGAGACTTAAGTACCCTCCAGGATATCAGTCTACAGCAGAATAAGTTCTGTTCCAGTAATCACCCAATTTTGTCAATCTTTCATATTTCAATATACACTTTTAGCAAAAGCAATTTTTAGATCTTTAAGATAAAAGATAGTTACTTTGAGGTAAAGACAACTTGAAAAATCATATCCATCAAAGCCCTCCACCTAAAAAGTTATGACAACAGAATTCAGGGAAAGAAGGGATCCTTCAGGGTACAACAAGCGGAAAAGCCACATGCTGGTAGACCTGGGCACCCTGTACACATTGGTCCAAACTGAGGAGGAAGAAAAACTGCTCTGGAGTATGTTTCACTTTCCATTGGATCATTCCACCACTCTCACCAAATCTAGATGCAGTTTTCTTTTGCCAGTGCCTTCCTCTTTTTCTGTCTATTGCTGGGAGAATTAGTGCTCAATCGAGCTAAATAGCAGGAGACAGAGGAAGATGATCCAAGCACTACAGAGATCCTTGCAGAAGGACTTTTGCTAGTGCAGACACTAGGCTGCCTCTTACATTATGGTCTCTCAATTTCTCTTGCATGCAGTTGCTGGTGCTCCTGTATTTTTCCTGTTCTGAGGTAAAGCTATAGATAGGGGTCTATTCTTCACTTTCAGAAACATCACAGTTCTTTTCTTCAGAAAGTCAAAACATTACATGCCACAGCATCGTGGTTTAAACCAAGCCTCACAGCTTGTGCACTCACTCCCCTCCTTTTCTCCCCAGCTCCCAGAGAGTTGCGGAGGAGAATCCAATGAATGTAGCTTCCATGGGTTGAGACAAGAACAGTTTAATAACAAGGTATAACACAAATCACTACTGCTACCACCAACAATAACAATAATGATAAAAGAAATAACAAGTGAAGAGAATACGACACCTCACCACCCGCCAACCAATAACTCACCCCACCCTGCCCGACTGAACACCGACCCGTACCTCCTCCAAACCCCCCCCCCCCAAGCACTAGCCCTTCCAGTTAACTCTCCGTTACATCCTGGGCATGACGTGCTATGGTGTGGAATACCTCTTTGGCTAGCATGGGTCAGGTGTCCTGTCTTTGCTTCCTCCCAGCCTCCCCTCCTCCCTGGCAGAGCATGAGACTCACAAAGTCCTTGATCAGAGTAAACATTTTAGCAGTGACTAGAAACATAAATGCTATCAGCACTGTTCCCAGGCCGAAAGTCAAAACACAGCACTGCACCAGCTACCAAGGAGAAAAAATGACTGCTACTGCTGAACCCAGGACACACAGCACTGAAACAGTGCAGAACAAAACGGCCCAATGTCACTAAACTCCCTTAAGACAGAGGAAAAACCCTAAAATTAGTCATATAAACTGGAAAGCCCAAGGTTTTGTCCTGATGCTGGTACATGGGTAGAGTTTTATGTCATACTATCTCATTGCTGTCCAGAAGACTGATTAGGCTCTTGCCTTCCAGGCCACATCACAGTGTTGAGAGAAGGGTCACCACAAGCTGCAGGAAGAAAATGGGTACATACTCCATTTCTGCAGAATGTTTCGGAAACTGGAGATAGTTTATGCCAGTGTCTAATGGTTAAACCATGCAGCTTAGAAGGGCACAGATGTTCCCGGTGCAGGATGTCCTTTGGCAGTATAGAAACCCTTGGCCTTCCTTGGTCTGTCAGAAAGCTGAACTGCAGTCTCTCAGTAGCTTTTTGAAGTATGTGGAATTCCATCCTGCTTGTTGAAATGTATGGTTTAAAATGAGTGAAGACTAATGTTTGATAGGTTCTACTTAGCATGCATGCTCATCAGTCTCAGGGGAACCTGGAATAGAAAGGTCCACGAGGAAGGTAACAATCCATAAAAATCAAAGGTAACAGTGTTTTTAATACTTAGTGGCAGAATCAATATCTGAAGAACTTTCTGTTTTGATGGCTTTGAATGATGCCACAGAAACCTTACTGCTGCAAGGCTGATGAATGGAGTCAGCAGAGGTGATCTGACAAACATGGGTGAAAATGAACTCAGAATCTGTCCTCCCTGAACAAGACTGACTTTAATCATTTCATTCATGAAGATAAAGTAACTGCAGAGAATCTAACTTTATCTGGGGCACTCCTGTTTCAATTGATTTGTCTTGTCACATATTGGAAATATGCTTCAGTCCACAGACATCAGCATTTTCTTTGGAAAGGTTTGACTTAACTTTGCTGACTATGTTTGGAGATGCAAAAAAAATCATACCACAATTAGTATTCACTTCTGAAATAGCAAAACATTCTTCAGAACATGGACCTTTCTGTTCCTTCCAGCTTCATTCTTACTTTCTTCTATTGTGTGTGCTAAAGCGAAAAAACACAAACCCTTAATTCAGCACATTTTTAATGTTTTCAAGACAAAGTTAATTTTGTGTTTTCCTCATGTATCTTCATTAAGCTGGTCACAATAATCAGGTCATCCAAAGCAAATTCTTTGTTTAATACACACAGAAGTACAAATACTTATGATGTGTCTCATTATTTCTCCATTTTCACTGGAAATATTAAAGAAAAGAGCTGGCTATAGCATACAGATGAGTGGATGAAGGAATTCATTTACCCATATGTCTCCCTAATTACATATTATTTTTTTGAAGTACTCCACACATACCCTTCAGCATGACTGGCCTTCTTCTGTCTACCTGATAGTGGAAGCACCATTACATAGTGCGTTTGCTTTCAGATTAGCACAATCTCCTCGGTATGGTGGAGCACCCAGAAAGATCAATCAAGCAACAGTCTTTAAAGGCAGCAGCATTTCTGGTATCAATACCTGGTATCTCCTGCCTCAGCTCTACCAGGATAGCCTTCCTTGGACAGCAGACACTATGAAAGCCTGTCGCTTTTCCCCACCAGATGGCAATGTGACAGCAAGAGGTCTATGTCTGGTAGGAGGGATGCAAACTGCACTTTCCCTGTTGCAGATCATTTCCATATGGAAATTCACCCAGTTACAAGTCATTTCCAAGACATTTCAATCTCATGGATGATGGATGTACTTGGGAGAGCGTTCTTGCTTACTTCTTTCCTCCCCATCTTTTTTCTTTTATTCAGTCTTTTGTTGTTTTTTTTTCTGCATTGCCTACTCTTGCTTATAGCTAGAATGTTCATTTATCTTTTCTATACTAAAGCAGTCTTTTATTCTCTCTTTTGCAATGTAATCACCCATAGCAAAGTATAATAACAATACTTAGCATGTACATAAGGCTTAACATCTTCAAAGCACTGTGAAAAATATCCCCTCTTCTGAGAGGTAGGTAAGCAGAGTCAGCTATGTTTTACAGAAAGAGCAAGTGAAACAGGTAAGTAATACAGCTGAGGAGGGACTGGATGACTCAGAAGTTCTTTCTAGTCTTAGGTGTTGACCATAAGATAACAACTCTGCTGCTGTGTTTACAGCTGTTTTTCTTTGTTCTCTTTCAAATGCTGAAACTCAGGTTTTGTCTTTGTCTTGGAAGTGTGTTTCTTCCTTCATTTCATCTCGGAATATGATAGGATTTTTTCCTCTACTTGTATTTCAAAGCAGAATTCTTTCGCTGCTCAGCTAAAGCAAGGTTCTTCTTACTGATACCTCTTTTTGTAGTTCAAAGCAGGATTTTTTGACTTCTTGTAGTTCAAAGCAGCGATCTTTCTCTTGTAGTCTAAAACCAGGGTTCTTTTTAGTTCAGCCCTGGATAATTTGTTCATCTCAGTGAATTAGATATGCTATACATAAGTATTCTGGACATTAAGTCTTTCCTTCAATACCGAGACTAATCGCAGTCAGTTTCAAAATCTTACTGCTTCCCATCATGTCCTTTGGCTGTCTGTTTCTCTCATGATCCCTGGAGTTTTCTATTTCATATCTAATAGTGATGATATATTCAGTGAAGACTTAGACATGAATAGTGCTTAGACCACATTTTCAGACGGAGCTTCTGTATTTTGTCTGATTTTGGGGAGCAATGCTTGTTTTGAGGCACTGACATGGCTAATACATACTGTACTTTGAAAACCAGACCTTTTCCTCTCACTTCTTCTTACTGTCAGCATTTTCCTGCACACAACACAAATGAGAGAAAAATCCTCTAACCCAGAGAAACATTTTTTAAAAACATTTCATTAAATGTCTCTCACTAGGTATTTTGGGTCAACCTAGAATTACCAAATGCAATTTGGAAGCACTACCTTGTTCCACTGAGCAGTTTTTAACCCTTACTTACCATACATTTAAAAACGTCTCCCTGTGACATGTTGCTGGAAAAGATCTGTGCTGACAGAATTCCATGATATGTTATGATGCTGTACTGACAAAAAGAAACAGAAATAACTGGGAAACATATTTACAAATCTGCACAGTTCTTAGGAGAGTAATGAAACTAGAAAGACTGCCAGTGGGGTCTCTGGAAGAGATTTTCAGCTGTGGGATACCTCAGTTAGTCATACCATCAACTGGTATAGATGTGGTGTGGCACCATCTAACCATGTAACAGAAATATATCTTTTTCTTTGATTAATAATACATAAGGTGTTATCATTTTAAGTGTGGAAGATTAAAAAACTGGAACTCCTTAAAGTGATTTACAGTTCAGGCAATTGAAAACTTTTACTACCTCACCTCATGTGCTGTAGTCTGAAAAAGTGAGTGCTCATTTAGTCTCAGATGTCATCACACCATTAAAAACAAGACACCTTGGGATTCCCCATTGTGTGACTGGGGCTTTAACTTATATAATTGTCCATTTCATGTCTGCTTGTGTACTGCAAATCTGGTCTCAGCAAAGTTAATTTTTTTCACCTAGTACTCCCTCTGCTCATTTCTGAAGAAACAAAAACAGATTTCCTGCAAACTGGCTAGAAGCTCTGTTAGCTTTCTGCTCTCTCTAGAGGAACACATTTTAGTCATGGGAGTGCAGCTGATAATGGCTGTAGAAATAACACTTCAGCTCAAAGTTTCTTTAAGCACTACTTTGTCTGTCACCTGAGTATTCTCAGGAGTAAAAACTATTATTCTACCCGCACTGAAAAATGTGTGTGTTTTTGAAAGCATTTCTCTCTCACCCACAAATATGCACACACAATACCTATCTCTGCTGAGCAAAAAGCACTTATTGATATACTCCCATTCAAGTGTTCTCCACTAGTTTCTCCTACTCCTTCTGGCTTTATTAGTAACAGATTTGTTGTTTCCCAGACAGAATATCCCTGCCATTTAATATGTGGGAATACAAAGTCCATCTTCTCAGTCTTATCTGACAGGAAGAGGAATCAGGCACCCAGAAAGATAGAAAAATAAAGATGGAATTGATCCATTGAGTAGGGCCAATGGCTCAATAATTTTCTCTCCCAACTGTATTATGTACATTCAGTGAAAAGCTAGGAAGTGGTGTTAAATAATTTTGCATCAAATTCTCTATGAGTCAGTATATTCCTGCCTCCCAAAGGAGTAGCTGTGGTCCTAGAACTTGCCCACATGAAAGCCAGCACTGCACACATTAATTGTGGATGGCAGGCTAACAGCCTACATCAGCTGCCACATTCCCTACACCTCTTATAAAATATGAGGGGCTTTTATGGATAGAGGAGAAATTAATAGTTCTAAGAAATTGGTTTATTTCTCTGCACTTTATTTCATAGGTGTGTTCTACATGAAGATAGCCATCTTTCACATATCTAGCTACTTATCCAGAATCTTTGTTTTCCCCAATGTAGTTATTTGTTGACAAATACAACATAAAACATTACAAATACAACATAAACCAAGACAAATATAATACTAGGAGTATAGCTAGATCTAATGAGTTCACTGGGCATTCGATTTGATGTAACATGGTCGCTAATGAGGCTGAAATTTCCCACTGACATGTATGGTTCAGTCCTATGAAGTATGTATTTAAAGGCAGAGGATCCACACTGACAGTACCCAAAATTCACAGACCAAACAGCTTACTGGGAAAGAACCGAAGCCTTGTTTTCTGACAGCACTCTGGAAGATGACCTGAGCATTGGTGTAAACTACAGATCTTCCAGTAATATCCCCTGGTGACTGTGGAAACCTTTTCCAGCAACAAGACATCAGTGTCACAATAGGTGGGAGATGGTGGCAGCTATCTGTGAGCTACCATCCCGGACAGGATAGGCTGGACACTCTGCTTACACTTCTGCCAGGAAACAGTCCTTCTATTCCCCTCCTCCCTGGTTGCTCCAGATAGCTCTGAATGCAATGCTTGCAAAAGTATGTCTGAATGACTCATGACTCATTTTGCAAGGAGTAATTTACCAGGTCGATTCAGTCTCATTTCCTGTTTGTGGGTCTATTTGCATGCAAGTCATGATTTCCTCAAACGTATTCATTGTCCAAAGTTAATTATGTTTAACCCTGTGGACTGAATATGAACTATTCTCTGTATGTGATCTCCCTTGCTCCAAAAAGATTTGCACAAAATTGTAGGAGATCGAATCTATCATGTAACAGGACAAGGAGGAATGGCTTTAAGCTGAAAGAGTGGAGATTTAGATTAGGAAAAAATTCTTCACTCTGAGGGTGGCGAGTCGCTAGAACAATTTACACAGAGAAACTGTGGCTGCCCTATCCCTGCCTGTGTTCAAGGCCAGGCTGGATGGGGTTTTGAGCAACCTGGTCTAGTGGAAGTTGTCCCCGCCTATGGCAGGGGGGCTGGAACTACATGAGCTTCAAGGTCTCTTCCAATCCAAACCATTCTATGATTCTCTGATCCTGCGTGGCTTCACTTCTGTTTCTTGGCCATGTGAAAGCACTGTTGCATGTGAAAGGTGCAATAATAGGGCTTGGTAGACACCTTGCACATGAGTGTAGAAATGAGAACAGGATGGCTGTGGCTCTCACATCTTGCATAAATGACCACTGGCTGGCATGTGCAGGGCTAGTGTGAATTCCAGTCAGTGGCATCACTGGGAGAGATTGCCGCCTTATGCTCATTTTAGTGTCTGACATTCTGAAGCTAATCTTCTGTTAGAATAGATCAAGTCTCATGCATCGAGGAGCTGGTTCCCAGTATATAGTCCGACTTTTTCACCTCTTTACTGAGAGTTCGTAAAATATGTTTTTTTCCTCACAGTAAACTATGGCACATCTTTTTTAAATACCATTATATAATTTTCTTCTGTGTCTGACTCATCTCTCTGTTATGTCACTGTTATATTAGTGAATGCACCAAAGATGTTCCTGATTTAAACAAACAAGCAAGAGGGCAATCAGGCCCTACATATTCAGGCAAACAATCTAGAAAGTGAATTATAGATAGGCATAAAGTAAATGCATGAATGTGTTCAAGCTGATTTGTTGACTCAGTTCTATAAACACCTCTTGGATTTTAATCTACACTCTTCTGTTTTCTGGTTTTATGCATCATTCAATTTTTTTTTAAATTCATCTTTTGTGTTAGATTTCTTCATCTATTTTGCCATTTGGAGGCTTACGAATGCAGCACATTTCAAGATGTGGATGTGATATATATCTGTTTTTCTCAGGAAAAAGAAAAATGAAGAAACATAACGAGTGAAAAATATGTAAAACCCAGCAACAGCAACATTTGCAGTTAACAAAAGTAACAAGAGTTGGTATTCGTATTGGAACCAACACCATCTTTCCCATTGTATTTTAGAGAGGCATCTGATTTTGTCTAGGCATACTCTGTCCCTCTCCATCTCCTACACTCTCCACGATGCACATCTCCACTGCAGAGTTGGTCTGCTGAGCCTTTCTGCCTCTTCCATTGTCACCGCATCCAAGTTAGACCTGCCAGCTAGAGAATCCACCAGTGGGTCTATATGTCTAATGTAATGGCTGCCTTTACCTCACAATTTTCTTAACCTTAAAAACATCAACCCCCCACAAAACCCATAGAGCTTTTGTTGTCAGGGGAAGAATGGGATACACAAGCTTTTTAAGACTGAGAAGAAGAGCATCTAAGTCCATGCTATCAGGTCCTAAGACTGTCAACCCCAAATGCAGACCAGGGAAACAAAAAAAATAAAAAGCACACAGGAAAGAAGCAGTTTCAGAGTAGTAGCTTAAGAAGAAACAGGTAGCAATCTGTAGCAAAAGAAGAAGGAAATTGTATTGATTTTACCAGACACAACTGTGATGTGTATAAAAGGATGTGAAAATCAGCTTGGATGAAGTGTTTACCTATTTGTCCTTTAGTTCATATGTCTGTGTTTTCTTCCCTAAATAAATAGCCACTCAATCCTTCCATTTTCTTTCTTTCTATCTTTTTGTTCATCCTAACAAGCCAACAAGTGTTTAAACTATCAAACAAATACTAGTAAATCGTTGTTGCTCGTTGTGACACTACGTGTATACCACTGTACTCGAAATCAGAGCAAAGGTGGTCTGAATAAAAAACACACAGCTATCCACTGAATGTGAATTTAACCTATTTTACATCTGCTTAACACAACAGAACAATTGGGTCACTCATTTGTACAGTATGTCTAACTGCACTGGATTGGTGGCTTAGCTAATTACTTAAATACGCACTGGATTTTCATGCATATAGATATTTTTCTGGCTCAATCATAAATGCTTCATTTAATTCCATAAATCAATCTTGGCTATAGATTGTTTTATCTAAAATGAACTGGGCATAGAAGCAGGTGCATTTTGTATTGCTAATTGTTTTACCATGTCCTAGATACAGTATCTCAAATTTATAACTGCAAATTGAAGGCTAGCTCCTTAGCTTTCTTTTTCGTGAAGTAAGTTTGTTAGCCAGGCTTCATTAAACCCCTGAAATAAATTACTTTGACAAGCTCTCAACTGATTCTTCTGACTCCCAGACCTTTCCTTAGACGAATGGAACACTGGCTCATACTTAAACTCTCCTCTCCTTTTTTTTTTTTTCCTTTAAATCCATGTCACTTTTATCTAGCACCCATCCTACATGTGTGACAAGCAGTTGAAACTAGGCTGTTGTTGGTTTCTAAATATATGTCACTGTGTGAACACTTTCAAATAAGTACTGATCCTTGAGTGATGAATTCAGCTGCTAACATTATATTAGACCCATTCCATTAAACTATTCCAAGCCCCATTTTAGATACATGTGACCTTAAGGTTACCTGGGTTTTCCTCCTAACAAGGTAAGACTTCCTCTTACTGCGTACTTATCTTCCACTGCTTCTCAGACATCTCAAGAAACAGGTCTTTTCACATATTTCAAGGCAAGCACTTCCCTTCTGACAGGAAGTGATATTTAGTTTGGATTCTCTTAATATTAAATTTAAATTCTTTTCCATCCTGTGTCACACTAACAAATCTGCCTACTCCCTCTTTTCAGTGTTCAGGAAAAGTATTTCAAGGCTGTTTGGAAGATCATTGGACACATCCTTCAATGAGCAGATCCCCATTTCACTGTATAATGTCAATTGTCCCCTTCCCAGCATATCTGAGAAAAAGGATAATACAGGAGCAGATGTGTAAATATCATTCATATTTGTTTTTCCTGAAGACTGTGAAAAACTCAGGCATGTTCTTCCAGACCATAGGCAGTCATTTACAGTCTTTGAGGCTGACAAACTTTGCAATAGCATTGGGGCAAAACAGCAACACCCTTACTGAAGCCAACAGCCTTATCGTGCCTATTTAAAGCCTGCAAGAGAGGAGGAGATCAGGAACAAAGGAAATATAGAAGGTGAAAATGAAGACAAAATTTGGATGAAGATCTATTAGCATTTCTTTTCTGGTTTGAATTTCATTTAATAATTTCCTGCTCACAGTTTCATTCTCTTTTCTTCTTATTTCTTTCCTCAGTGGTGTCTGAAGTTCCTTCCAGGCCAGGGTCTTTACAGCCATTTTCAAATCCTTTGCCTGCACTCACGTCCAAAACAATTTGAATTATTGTTATTTTTTCTATTCAAGAAAGGTTATGCATGGCTAGTCTGGAGTTTCTAGGACAAAAGTCAAACCAGCTGCCCACAGACTTCTCATATTGCTTGCTGTTTGTATTTTAAATCTCACAGAAAAGGAAAATTATTTTCTGCACAGTGCATCTGGGAACAATTGATAGAGTTTACGAGACCAGCAGAAACTAGACATGTATTTAAGCAGGTTTTGGAACACTGTAACAAAGGCCTGACCCCAGCTTGCGAAGTAAATGGAAGAAAATTCACCCTGATTCCTGTGGTCTCTTTGGATCAGTCCCTTAGTTACTTAAGCCAAAGGACACAGTAAGGCACTTCAGTAATTAGTAATGGCTGACTTCTTCGCCTGTGACACAACCTCTGGGGGCAGAGTTATGTACTCTCTGTTTCCTGACTTACTCGTTTTCAAGACCAGGGGCATTGAAAACTCATTTGAGGTAAGTACCTTAAAGTGATTTTAAAGCCTTACTGCAGCTCTGCTGGCCCTGTGGCTTTGGAGGTTATATACAAACCTAAGGTGATCAAGGATGCAAGATGAGCACAGACTACTGCTCCTTCTGTGCGAATGAGATTTGTACACTAATGCTTTGTATCAATAAAGAAGCTGCAGAGAATAAAGTATGAAGGGCTAAAAGATTTTTCACTGAAGGTATTAAAATGCTGAATTTTGCACCAGGTTTTTTTTTTTTTCACAGAAGCCCTCACTTATCTTCTTTCTGACTGTAACATGGCTTTTTGCTGCATGCCCATTTCCTAATCCTGGCTCTGCTTGTTGCTCTATCTAGAGCAGCCCACCACACAGGTAAGCGGCCTCTGGCACATTGCACAGCATCTAGGATTGCTGTCAAGTCTTCTCATAAAATATACTGTGTCCCAGTCTCTTTCAATAACTCCAGAGTGTATCTGTGTAATCCTGTAGAAAATTATGGATTTCCTTTCCAACTAATGTGAGTAAGAAGTATCTGGTCAGTACAATTCAGACATATTTTATATAACTTATTATTATTATATACCATGTATTCCTAATGACTTTATGCAGTTTAGCAACAAAACTGATCAGTCATACAATAAAAAAAGCAGAGAGATACAGGCAAATGCTAAAAGGTACATCTTCCACTGGTATTTGGAAGAAGATGAAGAGTTTATGAGGCAAAGAACTATAAGGAACCAGTTTCAGATGTCAGGGACCACAGTGAAAAATGCATTAGGAACCGCAAGTGGTGGGCTGTACAGAAACACAATGAAAATTCTGCTGCAAGATGAGTATGAATACTAAGGAGGCTAATTGAGAAAGAAAACACCCAATATAATATCCTGTGGCAAGATTTGTGTAGGGCTCAATGAATACAAAGTCCAAGTGAGAGATAAATAGGGAGCTCACAAGAGCAGCAGGGCTGCTTTATTTTGAGAAAGTGGGTAAAGCCCCAGGAACCTGCTGCTAGGGAATGCCACAGAAGAGAGAAGTGAACTAGCCAAGGTATACCAATAACTTGGTAGAGGAATCCAGCAGGCATAAAAAGCAAGTGAAAGCAGGCTTGGGCAGTGCTAGGTAATTGCAGTGTCAGTAGGGTGCATGCTGTTTTCCCCAGGAAAAGATTGCTTTAGAGCACCTATCTCTTTACAGATATCTTTGTAGTATCACTCCATTATCACAGTGCCTGACAAGTTTAAAGACCATTATTTATCCCTAAAGATCATCATTCCAAAGGTATGGATCTAGGAACAGAGGCACAGAAGCAGATCATTGCATTGCATATGTGCTTACTTGGAGCCTGACAGAGGAGCTGAGAAATGCTTGTGCATTGATGAAAATTGCTTCTTTTCAGACTTGCCATACAAACAGGTGAGCTGTCTTTCTCAGTCCACAGTGCTCTGAATGACTAAAATGTCCAACAAAACCAGTACATATACATAACTCTGAGGAGTTTTTGCATCCAGGAGTGATTGAAAATGCTGGGCTTTTCTGATCAGCAACCAGGGCACTTAAGGAAGTGAGAGCTCTCCTTTAAATGGGCAAGAAACCATGGTGTTACATTTGAAATTTTCTCTGGCTGTCCCATTTCAATAAAAGCAGACCTATTCTTTATTAAATGCTAACCTGTAGCTGCTTCTGAGACAACAGCAAATTTAGGGTCTGGGCTTGAATCCTAACCAGCTCTATGCTATTAGGCAATGATGGAGGAAAAATGCTGTTTGCCCCCATGCTAAGTTTGCTTCTGTAATTATCACCCTGTAATGTGAAGGTTCACAATTACAAGATAATGGAGTTTACAAATGGGTTAGTGCTTATAGCTGCTATTTGTACTGATAATATTAAGTGTAACTTTTAGTCAGTGACTCTTCTGCAAAAACATAGTTTTCTGGTTTGGTTTGGGGTTTTTTTGGTTTTGCTTTGCTTTGCTTTGTTTTGTTTTCTTTTCTTTTTCAGGAAGTAGTCCAGTTAGGGAAGAATTAGCATCGAAATATATGAAAATTTTATGTCTAAAGCGTGATAGGCACATATTTATTCACACAGAATTTCTCACAGCTCAGCATTTATGCAGTTTGCTTTGCATTTCACATCATCTGAATAATATGAGAGCTCCCAAGCATATTATACTTGACAAAACTCATGCTTTTCTATTCAGTTTTGCCACAGAATTTTCAGACTTATATCCTTTTGTTATTTTAGCTTAGCAGACTTTAAAAAATTAAATATCACATCAGTCCTTGCAACATTTTATTTAAAGAACCTTGTTTTGTCTTCTTTATGCCTTCATATTTATGTGAGAGCTGCTAGTCCTCTCACATAAGGTGTTGACTAGGCTATGCACAGTATTTTCTTTCCACAATTCAAGTCCAAAGCAATTTTTTATGCAAGTATTTCTGATCAAAGTAAACAGCATCTTTCATTTCAGTGTAATGAGATATGGTCCAGGATTGCAGGCTGGGACTTTAACTTTCTTCTTTGAACTGTTAAAGGAACCATTGCTCCTTCGCTTCTTCCTTGTGGTGCCTTGGATAACAAGTGCTTCTTCTACACATCCTTCTATTCTTTTATTCTGTTTCTTCTCAACACTATCCAAGAGCAAGCATCCTTCTGAAAAGAACTTTCTTCCTTGTACTGTTTGAGGTTTACCCTACCCTATTTCCCAATATCCCTTCCCTGTTTCTTCATGATGTTTTCATGAGGCAATGCTATTTCAATAACATAAAAGTTATCTCCCATGTCAAGGACCATCAGGGTTCCCAGGCATCATTGCCACTGAAAAGAGGGATCAAATGATGATTCTGTGGAATAGCTGCTACTTCTTGTAATCAGCAGGGACGCATTTGAGATGGTTTCTTCAGCTCTTGAGGTTCCCCACCCTGGACTGAGCACAGGGGAGCTGATTCCTCCACCCAGTCTTTTCAGATTCTCTACCATATCAGACATGACCTGTCTAAAGACTTTCTGAGGCCATATAAATGACAAGATATAATACATACCATGAACTGCTGCTTGAGAACATAAATATGCCTTGGTTAACTGGCAGAGCTAGTCAGAAAATAACCCAATTTGGCTGCAGTTTCCCCATCTAGTACATGTATTTATCAAGCAAGTTTACAGCAGATGACTGTCACATTCTGACACTCCTTCTTGTACTAATGTGGAAAAATGGGGTTTAGTATGCATTAACCTAAGGGGTGTCAGGAACAAGAGCAGCCAAAGACAAGTATCAGTGAGGAGACCCACTGTGATTTCCTCTAGTACTTAACATTATTGTGGACTTCCTAAAAACCAGATGAATGTTTTAAAATCCCCTGAAATCCGAAACTTTTGCTTTCCCAGTTCTTGCTGCCAGAAGTTATTTTCACTGTTTCAGAGCAATTGCGAATCTCAGAGCTTTGATAGACTGATCAGGGAGGACAAGTTGTTTTTTTTTAAGGAAAAGACATAGTGCCACATTTGTAATTGTCAATCCAGATACAACAGACGAGTCCAAATCCAGATGAACTGCCCTATACGTTTTTTCTAACCCCTTTCTCAGTCTTCCAAAATTCCTTATTTCAGGCATTTGCTTGATTTATCACATTATTTGATTCAAGACTATGTAATTAAAAAACAAATAAGGGCATATGTTTTGCCTGTATTCTTGCTGGCTGCTTTCTTCATTAAGTATAACTTTACAGTGTACCTACTTCCATTAAAATGTACACCATCATAACTGTAACACTGAGTAGTTATTTAGTGAATGGCTGACATAACCATTTAGGTAAGGGTTACCACTTTCTAATTGAAATTACAAACAACACAGTAAATGAGTTGGAGATATTCAAGGCCCGCCTGGACAAGTTCCTGTGTGATGTACTCTACGTTACCCTGCTCTTGCAGGGGGGTTGGACTAGATGATCTTTTGAGGTCCCTTCCAACCCTCGGGATTCTGTGTTTCTGTGAACATGCAAAATTTTTACAGTAGCTTTATATGCAAGATTTGCATACAAGCAGTGGGTAAGAACCACCTGCAAAATAGCTACATCAGACTGTAAACTGGCAATTTAAGATGCAGTTACATGCATATGACACTAGAGTCAGATGAAATATTACTATAACCCACTATTTATTTGTATAAGCATGCATATAGCTTGAAGAAAAAAATCAGGTCTCAAATGTCACTTGTTTGTTTGGTTTGTTTTTTTTTGTGGGAAAAGGGTTTGACATTTAGGATAGTAAAACAGCTCCGTGCAAGATCTATGTTGATTAGCTTCTTCAAAAACCTGGACACACTGTAATTTCAAACCTATAAATAATATACATGACAAAAGAAATGTAAGCATGCGACTTGCCTCTTCCCTGCTCTTTATGAACTAGAGTTCAGCCTGGTTGCAGTACACATCTATTCATTTTAGCTTACATAGTCACGTGTCGAGAGTAGACAAGCTTTACTCCAAATAGCTCATGAAACTAGTGACACTGTCCTCAGGAGATGTGGAATGCATTGCACCATCACTTTCATAAACTGGCTTCCTATTTATAAGTCAGGATTCAGTTAGCATCCAACAGACCTACCAACTTGTATAGGACTAACTATTTGACTGCTTTCCCTACAACATTGATTCTGCAAAAGCTAAGAGAAAGTAGGGATGGATGTCATATTGTCTGTGTGGTGTGATTTGTATTTTGAGGTCAACAAGTCATGTGTAAATACTATTCATATTGCTCCCAAAGAGAGAATCTAGATAATTTTTAATCTGCTGTCTTTCCAAGTAATAGATCAGAAACAGTATTTTCCATAAGCAAATTTTAAATCAACTACCAGAGTTTTCTACCTGATGCAGACATTGGTTACTAGGTGATCTGTGAATCATTTAGCAGGAATGTAAGCTCTATAGGACTACTTTAGTTAGGTAATTTCCTGTCCATTTTCTCCTCCTTCCCAAAAGAAAAAAAATAAACCAAAACCCAGAATGTGGCAATATGCTTTTATTAAAAAATAATAGCTAAAAAGTAAGTTGGATGCAATTTTCAGATAAAATCTCACCTCATCCTACTTTCTGTTTCCACTAACACCAACTGTTTTGTAAATCCTTGCAGTGAAACTCTCAAAACAAAATTTTTCTCCTGCCAGTCCTGCCATCACCAGCTTGCACATCTTTCTCTACTTCCGCAGATGATCATGTTTGTTTGAGTATTAGCATTTTTAGAACTACAGAACACCGTTCATCGTGGTGGTGTTATCCAATGTGAAATAAGGGCAGGAACAGTCTGCAGGATGCACAAAGTACTAGTACTAGATAATAGATAAATAGATAAAATTAGAAAATAGATAAACTAGTACTAGATAATAGATAAATAGTACTAGAAAATGAAGGATTTTAATCAGAAGTTTTTACTAGCAGGAGAATGTACTTTAACAGTACCAACAACGTATACCTTGACTATAAACCAATGCCTAGTCTCTGATTCCTAGCATACAAAAGATTTAATTTAATTAACATAACCCATATTCTGATATATGAATATTACATATTTCTGTTGCCTTTTGTTTGCAGACCTAGTAAAAATCCACTGGCTTTTTACTATTTAGAACTGACTTTTAAAACAGGCTTTCACAGCCTGCTATTTGTTTTGTTTTGTTTTCTTTTCCTGTTGATCTAGACAGCCTGGAAGATTGGGAGACCTAGCTCTTGCTCAGAGAATGAACAACTCTTAGGATTGCTACCATTATTCTGTTTTTGTTCAGTGTGAAGGAAAACTGTCATCCTGTATTCTATAAGTTACTATTTTAATGAAGAGATATTATTTTACCCCCTTTGTCAGCTACAAGGTGAGTATCTTGTTCTCAGTTCAGTCATGAAAGTGTCATGCTTTGTAGTCCTATTGCTTACTAAGGATGCTTACAAACTAAACAGAACCCCATGACAGTACTGTATGCAAGTCTTTCTTATACCCCTATAAGTTACTCTGATATGCTTTTGAACCTGATCTTTAAAATTCCCTTAAAATCTCTTTCTTCTTGTTACTTCATACCAACCATTTGCAATTAAAAGCACTTTCCAGTGATAATGTTCCTCCACTTATAACACCTTGGATCCAAACAGCTCCCAAAGCATATTACCAACTGGCTTTATTGCACAAATGAGCTATTCAGAACTACTTTCTTTTGGAGTATAGCCATATTTGAAGGAAAAAGCTTATGCTGCTTAACATTGCACTACTATCTTAAGCAAACCTTCAAAAGTAGTTGCTTACACTAGGCACAGCTCTGAGCAAAAGGTGAGTATAAACATCCCAGAAATAGACCTACTGAGCAATGAGCTCATCAGTACATTTTCATGTCACAGTTTCTGCACAGGGAATTATTTTAGTAATGCTGTTTTCTGAGGGCACGGTCATTCTCCCTTCATTCCTCCATGCTCTGACTTGGCAGCAACTGAAACTCGCAAGAAATAATAAGGAATATGACATGGCTACACAGCTTCTGCACAATGAAGAAGCCTGATTCCTATGAGGTTATATAAAAGACAGGCCAGGTCCAGGGAAGTAAGCAAGGATGCTCCTACAAATATCATATGATATAAGGTCTGTAGAAGCTATTTCAGCAATAAGACAGAGGTGATCTCTGGGGAGAGAATTTTAATTTTCTTTCATGCCAAGTTAATTCCCTAAGCACCCAGTTTGATTCTTCTGAATTTGACCTTGAATTATCAGTAACAACCAGCCCATATTTGGGACTGGAGAAGGTCTAGTCAAGAACTCCAGGGCTGAAGTGCAGTCTGGTGGAAGGGCTGGCTTTTGGGAATACTGCAATGATGTCAGTTGCTGTCATGGACTTTCTTCCAATTCAGAGCATATATGAACTCGATATAGAGATTAAGGTCCTCTGGTTTTAATTCTCCTTCACTGAACTAATAAAATGAAAAACCCCCAAACCCAACCCACAGGGGGATGTAGATTCAGATGCAAGAATTGCAAACTGCATCCTTAAGAATCACAGATTAGATTTGACTTGGAAAAAAGGTTGGATTGGGCTCCTGTTTGAGAAAAATATTGCAAAGTAAGGTTTATTTTGTGCATGACTCCTTTTTTGACAGGAATCAAATCGTCACATATTGCTTCTAAGGAGACTGCAAAATCAGACAGTTTGTAGTATGCTAAAGTTAGAGTTTAGGGGTTTCTAATTGTATGTTCTTGTTTTACTGAAAAGGTTTATTTTTACAGTAAATAGGGACTGGTTAGGGAAGACTTTAGGTTTGTTCAAATATGTGATCTTATACCACTGATGTTTAACAGGTTTCATGAACTAAACCCAAAGAAACTGCCATGGCAATACGTACAAATTTAACTGACATGATCCCCAGAGACTACAGTACAGATTCAATGCAAAGATCACAAAACACTGCCTCAGAAAAACTGTTTTCACTGCAAAAAAATACAAATAAAATCCCTCAATGAGGAATGACTAATCATGCTTCTGTATCAGAGGATGGATGACAGCTCACATGCAGCTAGGGAAGCACGAAGTAAGTCTCTTCCTTAACCAGTTAAAGTAAGGGGGAAACTCATTTTCTTGTGACAATCATTACTGCAATGGCTGAAAGTAAACAGCAATCTGACACAATGTGTTGACGAACAAAAAACTTAAAGTTTTAGAGTGGAATGCATTACACATAATTAAGTATGGATCCTTATGAATCAAGAGCGAGTTAATAGTTATGTTCCTCAAGGTTAGTTACACAGGGTGCTGTGAGGAAACACAATGAATAGAGTCAAGTAGACAAGCCAGACAATCAAAGATTCTCTATGTGCTCTCAAAGTGCTCTCAAAGTGCTACAGAAACTGTTTGCAGTTAGTCTTTTCATAGAAAACTCAAGAAGGGGAGTGGAGTGAGCAAGTGGCTGCATGGTTCTGAGTTACCAGCTGGGCTTAAACCATGACAGTTCTTTGTGTCACCCAACGTGGAGCCTCTTCAGCACACATCACCTCCTCCTCTGGTGACATTCCAAAATCTTTGCCCTCTGGCCAGTCCATGATGACTTCTAGAATGCCTGGATGACTGGGATTTCCTATTTGAGCTCATTGTGTAATCAGTGCAGCCCACTTACTCCATGTAGCATCATTTGCATAATGTGTAGAGGAGACTATGCCTTTGAACATCCAGCCCAGCACAGACAACTGGGGTGTCAGGAGGAGCTGTGCTTCAGTGCCAATCACTTCTTGAAGGGCTCACACTGAAATTTTTACCAGTAGTCTCATTAGGAAACCACCAAGCAAGGTGATCAAGTAAGATCAATTTTTCCCTCAAAACCAAACCTGTTACTTGTGGGTTTTGCATAGCACTTTGAGATTTCCTGGTTAAAAGGCTTTAATTTCTGTAGACACTGAATGTTACTCCAGATTTTCATCAGATTTTTACCAAAGAGGATGTAAGCCACAAGGATGCAAAATAGTAAATATTTTATCACACAATTTCTACTTACCTAACCACAACAGTAAGTTAAGCATGACTGATAAACAAAGGCCATTTCAAAATCAGACTGCTTCAGTCTCAGTCCTTTTGACTCAACTCTTCTCTGTTGAAAATTTCCTAAAAGTTTATAGTAAGTGTTTTGTTTTAGTAGCACATCTTATTAGCACTAAAATCGATCAGAATTTGCTCATTACCATTGTTTCCAACCAGTGCTGTTCATGAATTCTGATAAGAGCAGATGGGGAATAACCGGCTTATGCAGAAAAAATACTGGAATAACTGTACCAATAAATGCATTAAATTTGATAAAGCACACACTTTGCAATAAACTGAAAGGTTTTCCATTACATGTACATTCTCTCCCTGTTGGACATGGCTCTCCTGGATGAGTGGTTGCATACAGAGCATGCAAACACTTCAATCCAGACCAAGAGGGCAGCTGTTGGGTACTCAGCTGGCAGCTGCTTATATACTAAAAATTAAATGTTAGCAAAGAAAGCTGTGTGCATCCTAGTGTAAACAGCTTCTTGGTCCACATTTTTCTGAGAAGCTGTTTAGGAAGAAGAAGCTAGATAATATGTTTCTAAGGTTGAGGAAAATCCCTCATTAATATGAAGAGGACATCTTCTTTATTTAATTTGCTTTATAAAACAGAGTTTGATTCAGAAGTGATTAATAAAACTGCCTAAACTAGGTTCTGTCACTCAGTCTAAGTATATATAAGTGTGGTGGGTTGACACTGGCTGGAGAACAGGTGTCCACAGAAGCTGCTCTGTCACTCCTCTCTGCAGCTGACCAGGGGAGAGAACATATGACGAAAGGCTCATGGGTTGAGATAAGGACAGGGAGATCACTCAGCATTTACCATCATGGGCAAAACAGACCAGCCTTAGGGAAATCGGTTTAATTTGCTAACAATCAGATCAGAGTATCATAATGAGAAATTAAGCCAAATCTTAAAATCACTTTCCTCCCAGCCCTCCCTTCTTCCCAGGCTTCACTTCACTCCCCAATTCTCTACCTTCTCCCTTCCAGCAGTGCAGAGGGACAAAGAATGGGTCTGTAGTCAGTCACCATGCTGTCTCTGTTGCTCCTTCCTCCCCAGGGTGAGACTCCTCCCAGCTCACCTCTGCTTAACTTGAGATCCCTCCCATGGGTCCGCCACAAACTTCTACAACATGAGTCCTTCCCACAGGCTGCAGGGGATAGCCTGCCTCACCATGGTATCACAGGCTGCAGGGTTCTGTGCCTCAGGACCTGAAGCACCTCCTCCCTTCCTTTTTCACTGACTTGGTGTCTACAGAGCTGTTTCTCTCACATACTCTCCCTCTTCTCTCCTGCTGCAGGTATTTTTCTTCCTTCTTATGTTATCCCAGAGGTGTTGCCACCATCACTGACAGGCTCAGCCTTGGCCAGCAGTGGGTCAGTCTTGGAGCTGGCTGGCATTGGCTCCATCGGATGCAACTTCTACCAGTTTCTCACAAAAGTCACCTGTGTAGCCCCCACCACTACCAAAACCTTGCTATGCATACCCAATACAACAAGGGAGTCAAAACGGATATAAATATGCTATCATAGAGATTAAAATAATTTTAGTTTAAACAAAGTACCAGGACCCTGGCCATGTCAGATTTGGTCTCATGGGTCATAATCAAGACTTGTCCCCTACTCAGGAAGGACAGGAGCCAAGGGATTTAAGACCCTACTTCACTGAGAGGCCTCAGTGTAGAACTTAATTTGTTTGGCAGCCAGACTGGGATTGCTGTTCAGAGCTCACAGCGTGTTTCACAGTGCAGTTTAATTTCTATATATCTGAACATTTTTCTTCACCCGCCTTCCAAGACCAGCTCTGTTTGTTTTTTTTTTTTTCTGTAAAATCTAGGACCTTAACAATCAGGACAAAACATTTTCTCGACATTCTTACCTTAACTCTAAAATATCTGTTGCTGCAATGCATTCTTTCAGGAGAAACACATCAGGTCCTGGATGCTGGAAAAGGGGAGAGAGGAAAAAAGTTTTATCAAGGATTTTGTTCTAAAAAGCACTTGAAAGTTTTAAATGCTGCTGCACAAGCTATTCTCTTACTGAGCTGAGCCTTGAAAACCCTTTTCTTTCTTTTTTCAAAGTTTCAAATTAGACAACCAAGTGTGTTGCAATTGCTTCTGAGCTGCTTGTGAGTGCATAGTAATAGCAAGGCCAGTCCTCCAATACCGCTCAGCTGATGAAAGTGAGCATCACTCTCATTTGCCCTCATTCAGGGAAAATCTTAATGGGAAGCAGAGCTCAAAAGAAATTGGCACTTTGAGAAAAAATTGCTATGTGGGAAGAGCACTTTTGTTAATAGTAATTGGAGGACATACTGCAACATCTTTTCCAATTGTCTGAAAGTCTGTGGACAATCCAGAGCCCCATTTACCCCCATTTTCCAGCAGAGCAATTCCCTTGACTGCATTGTAATGATCCCTACTTTACACCAGTGCCAGCAAGAACAGGGTTACGCTTCTGTGCTGAAGTCCCTAGTAAAGTTGCAAATATCTAAAATCCAGAGAGCAGATGTTTAATTCAAGGCCCACATTATGCCTAGAGTTCAAGGCTCTGAGAATGAAGACAAAAAATAAAAAGACAAAAGAAACGGTATTTTGACTCAGTGTCTCACTGTAAAGTACTAGAAGCATAATGACATAATGTTAACTTCAGCAAAGGATACAGAAGGTGACAAGGTTATTTCTTTTTATCAGCTAAGATATCTTCTGTGACAAAACTACTGTTCTGCAGTGCAGCCTACTTCATCCTCATACAAATGCAGAACAAAGAGGATGAAAAAAGAGCTTTTCTCTCCCATTTTCTTTTAATTTTTTCCACAGCATTACTCAGAGATAGATTTCAGCCAAGCTGAGCCATGGCCTTTCAGGACTCATTGTACTCAGTAATTTCACAGGTACATTATTAGACAAAATTATTTGCAAGCACAAAGTGGAACAGTAAAATCTCTTAATTCCTAGGGTGCAGCAGCCATTCAGGTAGAGAGAGGTGAAATTATTAGCAGTTCAGCTGTGGCTCTCCTTTCCTTGCTATCTGCCCATAGTGATTCTATTAGCATGAGCTAATAATTACATATTTAAGATTATCCTTTAACTTAGATACAGGTCTAAGGGATGAATGGTGATTATTTAAGACCAGTCTTTAACTAGAGTGCAGAGAGTTGTAACCTTAGGAGCTTAAATCCCCAAGCCATAATTCTGTTGTTTGTTCCTCCTTATGACTGAGTTTGGATGAGGAATAATTATATTCTGCTCTAGATTACTCTTGCTTTCCCAAAGAAAAAATGAGAACTGGGAATCAGAGGAGGGCAGCTGGGAAGCAGCTCGTGCTATGCTCTGTGCTTTTTATTCTTCCTCTCACTGTCACACATTGCCATTCCCTCACTCCTATTGATTTGACCATTTGTATATCCACACCATTAACAAGATGTATATGAGAAACAATTAAAAAATAATAAAACAGATGATAAAAAAGGAAATGCTGGGATAGAGTAAGTGTTCTGCTAATGTAAGTGAAGGGACTTCCTACATGGAAGGGGAGAGAGAAGAACAAGTGAAAGAAGCCAAGTCAGGGTGGGAGCACTAATAGTATAGCAAAGATGCACTACTAAACAGGCCTGTAGTACCAACGCTTTGGCTCTTCTTTCAAAAATACTTTTTTCAGTTCTGATACTTCTTAGACAATAGTGTAAGACCTGCCCTTAGGTAATCTGGTGTACACAACAAAGTGAAACATTCTAGTGAGCAATCTCTTCAAAAAATAGTTGCGAACCATGAAGCCCTGGACCTATATTTGTAGGCAGGGTTCCCAACTAAACATGATTTATACTCCTTTAGTATGAGGAGTACCAATGGAGAAAGACAAAAGGATAAATCCATACATTATTCTTCTGTCAGCCACCATATTTTAAAACTAAACTGTAGTACATTTATCAAGAAGTAAAGAATGTGAGTTTTTACAAGGCCAGACCCTAGCTTCAGCAGCTGTGGATGTGTTATCCTTGCTACTGAAATAAACATCTGACTTTTCAGCGCTGTTCCCATCTCAGGACATAATATTAAAGCTAGGCTTGGAGACACTTTCCCTACCTAACTGTTAGGAAAAGTAAGTAATGCAAGGAAAAGCAACTTTTAACCAGGTGTTTATTTAAACTCTCCAAATATTCTCAGCAGATTCTGTGACTTAGTTCCTTTATCTTAACTGAACTTATGAAGTCCCTCAATAACAATAGCAAAGCTTGCAAGTCCTATGGTTTTAGACCCCTGTTCTCAGGTTGGGTTGTCTTCCTATGCAGCTGATCAGCTAGAGGAGTTGCTTCTTTTACTGTCCAAAGTCAAATCCAGTACAGGATTAAATATGCAAAGAAAACATTTATCCATAGTTTTAAGATTTGCTATTAATTTAGTTAATTTGGATTAATATCTTCTCCATACTTAGTGTGCTGAATAATATTTAGTCAAATATACTTCACTAGTTCAAGTGTTATGCAGTGTTTTGTATTCAGAAATGTTAATTCAACCACTGAAAGAGTCATCTAGTTTCAGTGGAATAAGGTACTTCTCTCTGATCACTGAGTAAAAAAATATTGGAAATAATAAATTTCAAGATAGATTTATAATGCCATTAAGAAATATATCAGAGACTGTGACATGAGGAAGATAAGAAATACACTCTATCTTCATTCCTGTCTCTTATTTTTCTGTGTATCTCCTGATTCACATCCTACCTGTTTCTTGTTTCATACGGTAACTAGACAATTCAGTCATTCTTGATAGCATGGGATGAGAGAAAAGAATCATTCAGTTTTGCATGTGAGCTGCTGGCAATATTACGTATTATGTGTAGCATATATGTAGTTCTTGTATTATGTAGTTCTTGTTTTATATTTTAAGAATTCTTGAGTTTTCTCATGACTTGTTCTTAAAATGAGTAGAGGTACACTACAGAATTTTTTATAATTAAAATTCTGGTCTTTGGAAGTGTGACACAGTGACAAGAACAAAAAATTGCTATTAACAAAACATACACAGCCCAAAAGGATGGATGGCATACCACAAATTTCTTGTAAGTTGTTAGTTTCTCATATCTGGTATTTCATAAAATGTACTTGAAGAGAAATTCCAATTAAGTAATGACTAGTAATGTCCTTAGGCTCTTAAAGATCAAACTGATAACATAAGTGGGTTGAATATTTGACCTTGGTCCAATTAACACCAGCTAATAAGCAAATCCAATTGAAGTAATGCTGCATGGGGGAGAACTATGGATTTCTTCAAGTTTTCTAAGGATTTCTTCATGTTCAACCAATTTTAACTGGGAAGTGCTCAATAACCTGATGACATCAGCAGTACAGCATGCCCTTATTAACAAATAAGTGCCATAGCTGAAAATTTACTGTATGAAAGTAAGCGGGCCAGTAGGCTGTAGGTGGCCTTAATCATACTGTTTCATTCCTTGTTTTTGCATCTGATCTATTGTGTAAGTTTTAAAAGTAATAGATATAATTTCTTAGAGAAACAGAACCACTGCTCTGCCTGGTTTTACTCCATGTTTTCTGGTATTCAGTAATGTGCTCAAAGATTTTCATATGTATGACATGATTGCCTTGCTAATCTCCCTTTTCATTCCTACAGCTGGTCACATGCAGCCTCCTTCAAGCTTTGTCATCTTGCCATTGCTTCGCAGTCATAGCTAATAAGTCCCTAAAAAGCATCCTAGTAATATTGTCCAGTAAAAATTATTTGTGTGGTAATCAAACTAACTTTCCAGAAGCCTTACTGGTTTTGCAACACTTACTCTTGTGTGCATCTAGATTTATATCCATCACTTGTGTGCCCTTGTGCTCTCCTTCAGGTGAGGCACTGCAATACTTTCATGCTATTCTGACACCTGGCACTATGTCATAATAACAGACAACTCAAAAGGCACAGGGAATAAAACTGAACACACAGGGGAAGATGTACAGGTAAGAGATCAAATTCTTCCAATTTACAGCACATCAGTATTCTCTGTAGTACCTGAGCTGATCTCCGTGTGTGTGCGCACATACATTTTTTTTTAAACTCAAGTTACATTTATGCTGTGTGTTGTTTCTCAGAAGTGAGCAGTGAATAATATCCTATAGTTTCATCCTAAAGCATAAAAGCTCTCTATACAGTAACCACAGAAATGATCCACTCCCATTATAGCAGGAATAAAGGTCAGAGCAATTGTCATCATTTTCCCTTTCCCCCAGCCTCGGAAATCAAAATCACCATGACAGCTTTCTGCAGCACTGAGCTTAAATCTTAAATGGGATTCTTTAAAAGATGATTTACTGTTTTTCTGCTATACAAAAATAATAAATAGGTTGTGGTTATTACACATGACATATCACTTTGGAGGGGTGTTTGCGACATGCTCTCCAGCCCCTCCAGAGGTGACATGCTAAATATCCAACAGGCATTTTAAACAGGAAAAGCTGGTATTCTGTCAAACTATTTCTCTCATTGAAAATAAGAAGCCAATGATCAATGTAGGGTAAAAGTTACGGTGAGTGACTGCAGCATTAATAGACTGGATGACTGGTCATCTGCTATTTAGGCCAGTCTGTGATCTATGTCTATCAGCTCACCTTTTTTCTTCCTCACTGTTAGACTCCTGGCTTTTTATCACTTCTCCTGTGATCAGCCCAGAGAAGTTTAGGTATCTGATTCTACCTTTAGACAGCAAAATGTGAGCACAAGGTGAGTAACAGCTCTTGACATTTGCTTGAACAGACCACAAATTCTGCTGAAGATCCTTCTACCAGAAAATCTGATACAGCAAATCTGTGAGGATCATTTTAGAAGCTCTGTCTTTGAAGAGAGGATGCTGTGTGGTGGAAGTCTCTGATCACTCTGTATGACACACCAGGTGAAGGTATTAAGCACCACTGGTATCTTCAACCAGAGATACAATAGATAAACTTGGGAAGTTTTATAGGTGTCATTGAGTCATCATGTTCCCACGCCATCTTCCACCATTTTATCTTAGCAATATTGTAGTAATTTTTCAAAAATTATTTAGAAGAACTTTAAACAGTTTTTTTAAAAAAACCTTTAAAAATTATTTAGAAGCTAATTGATGCAGGGCTTATGGGCTTAAGGGTAGCAATATAAAAGCTGTTTGAGTAAAACATTGTCTTACGAAAACTTGCCTTTCTTTCATCAATAGTCATGTTGTTATGCCTTTGTCCATGTAATTCATCTTCCCTTTATACAGAGGGGAATTTTTAAGAGGTGGGACCTGGCAGCTGGAAGGAATTCTCCCAAAAAGCATCTAGTATAAATGAATATATAGGTGACACTGCAGAATAAACTGGTTTAAGGGATGAGAATGTATGTTACCTCTTACAGAACCTGTGGTTTGCTTGTTGGGCAGTAGTTAGCTTCGGTAAAAGTGCAGGGATCAAAAGGAGTGGGAGAAGGTGGTAGAAAACAAAGCTGCAAAATCAAAGCCTCTGTCTAATGCCCTTTGATTTCACAGTGTTAATTCCCAAGTCTTTGAAATCTTTTTAACAATTATTCCCCCCATGTGTTGCCTAGAAGCCGTTGTGTAGGAATTAGGAGAACCTGAAGGGAAATTCTGTGAATAATAACAATAAATAAAATAAAAAACAAACCCCAAAGCACAATTGTTACTGAAATGGTGGATCGATATTAAGAAGTATCTCTCAACATTTAATAATTACTTAATCAATATAAACACTGTAACACGATAAGGAAATAATATGCCAGTCATAAAGGGCAATTAACAATAAACAAAATCTAAACCACCATTTGATAGAAATCACATTATATTTATAGCTATTGTGGTGTTCTGAGGTACATATGACTTCTTTTTCCAGGGATTTACCAGTGTCTAGATGGAAATAGCATACAAAGTACTGAAGATTTGTTCATGTAAAACACATGAAATACATTTATTTGTGTCTCACAATTTGTTGTGTTTGTTCTCTCTTCCCATAATGGCCTCCTTTGCATGCACTACTCCTACTAAACATACTGTCTCTTCTCACTTCCTGCTATTCCTGCCCTTCTCCACACTCAATCTTGCCACTCCTTTCTTCTAGTGCTTCCTTACACACATACCCCAACACTCCACATCACTTTCTTGCTTTCATCTATTTGCTGTTATCAACAGACAGTTTGTGAAAGGGAAGTGCACTCATTCCATTATCCCAAGATCCATTTTTGCTGAAAATCGTGTCTTTTTTGGTGCCTGTTTTAAGGGGAAAGAACGATCCCGTTGATAAGACACTATGTTAGTACTGTAGGGCTCAGATTGTGTTCCCTGGCTTCCTGCCCAGTTAACGTAATATGGTTTTAGTGTAATTGAGAACAAGGAAAACCACACATATAGAACTTTTAGCAAATCACTTAAACAAAATGCTTGGGTGTCTGAAAGCTTTCTCTAAGGTATGTGCTGCTCTGCAATTCCAATGAGAGTTGAAGGCATACAAAACCATGCAGGCAGGACATGTTCATCATGTTGAAAGATTGAACTTAGTTCAGCACCTGCAAAATGGGGCTAATTCTTACTCAGCTCACATAAGGCTTATGATGATGAAAACAATCTATTAATGTTCATTATATGTTCAGTTGCTACAATGGTGAGTGCCAAGAAATATTTCTCTCAGTAAGATGAATGCCAGCTAAAATAATTCTGCTCTAATAGATTAAATTCCATGCAAGGTCACCCATCACCTTCCTACCGCACCCTTTATCTTTAATATGTTCCTAACAAGGAATGAATCTTTGGAGGCAAAGTTTAACATTAAAGTCCTTCCTTGTAGGATCACATATCAAAGACCAGTGATACTTCTCTTAAGTAGAGGAGCATGCTTCAGTGCCCATGACCACACTTCCCAGCTAGGCAACGTGCTAGTATATCTTTTGGCTGTCAGATGTCACATTACAAGTGTCTACAAGGCAGAAGTGAGGATACTTCTATTCATGTCATGTTGACTTCAGAAACACAAATTAGAATTCACTCTTTTTAAGTTACCTCTGGATTAAAATGAGTTACTTTTTTAATAATATGCTATTTTAATAATCTGCTACTCTCTTCTAATCCCACAATTGCAGGCATCTTTGATTTTTTTTCCTTTTCTCTATTATTTTTTGAGTCTCCATTTCCCATTTATTTCCTATCATTTGACTCTTAGCAATTATTCTATATAATGATTTCATACTTTTCATCTTCTACATCCACTAATACCTTTAATAGGTAGCTTAACTGTTATGATCTTTCCCCTCAGTGCAATTTTTCAAGTTTGTTTCAAACTCGTATTTTGCAATTTCCTTACCTGTGCATAGATTGTAGCTTCCATTTTATAAGTCTTTGTTTCTTCTCATAGCACTGGATTTACCTTAACATTATTGAAACTCTATATGCATTTATGCTTTGCTGCATGTGTCTGAATATCTTGCAGATGTAACGTGCTATTTTTGCAGAAGAAGGGTGTCCTTCTCCAGTGTATTCAGAAGAGAGAATGGAAGAACTGTAAAATTCCTCCTTTTGTTAAGAAAACTGGTCACATGAAGTATATTGAAATAATACATATTTATTTTCCTCTTTTAGGCAACAGAGTAGAAAACTAGAGGACTTTGGAATAGTTTAATACTGAACTCATTCTCTGAGAACAAAGTGAGATGCCTTTACATAGAAAAACTCAGTGGTGCACAGGCTCCTGCTCCACCCAGGAGCATCTGGAGAGCCCATCTAGGGTAAAGAATATCACAGTGACAGAAGTCATGGGGAACAGTACTGCCATGAGACTTAGTCAGAATGATCTCTGTAAAGGTTACTACACAGATCTGTCTTCCAATGACTACAAATGTTCACCCTATCATCTGTAGGAAGTCTTGACACTTCTATCTCATGCATCTGGAAAAGAGAAAGGCTAGGTTACAAGCAACAGACAGATCATTTTCTGAGAACATGAGATATCAAGGCCTGGAGCTTTATTGCAAAGGTCTTGCATTTTATTATTGGCTTTTATTTTCAAAGCTGTCACAGGCAGATTCTTCATAGAGGGATCCTAATTCTGCCATTGGAAAGCCTGGCTCCCAGAGAAGGCAGAGAGAAGCTACAGTGATACTACTTTGGCATGTTTCTTATCCATAATGTCTCTGTCCTTTTACTTTATTTTGTCTCTAAGAAATCAACAGCCCTTCCACTTTCTTGTTGCTCAGAGGAACCTGATGTTTCCTATTCACCTCAGGAATCACAGAATCGAAAAATTGTTTAGGTTGGAAAAGACCTTTAAGATCACGAGTCCAACAGTTAACCTAGCACTGCCAAGTTCACCACTAAATCATATCCTGAAGTACCAGATTTACATTCCTTTTAAATACTGGCAGAGATGGTGACTCCACCACTTCTCTCGGAAGCCTGTTCCAATGCTTGAAATATTCACCCTTTGAGTGAAAAAATATTTCTTAGTATCCAATTTAAATCTCCCCTAGTGCAACTTGAGGCCAATCCCTCTTGCCTTATCCCATGTTACCTGGGAGACTGACACCCACCTCTCTCCATCCTCCTCTCAGGTAGTTCTAGGGAACCATAAGGTTTTCTCTGAGCCTTCTTTTCTCCAGTCTAAACAACCCCAGTTCCCTCAACTGCTCCTCTTATGACTTGTGTTCTAGGCCCTTCACCAGCTTTGTTGCCCTTCTTTGGACATGTCCCAGTGATGATCATTTACAAAAAAAAAAAAGTAACCCAAAACCCTATAAACAAAAAAATTGCTATATCCATGAGAAGAAGGCACTGAACTTGAACACTTTCCAGTTTTGCGTCTGGTTCTCTATATGAACTAGGCAACTGTCAAAGTTCAGATTAAAATAAAACCAAACCAGCTCCTGAAGAAATTCTTTACTGTAAGTGTGGTGAGGCACTGGAATGGGTTGCCCAGGGAAGCTGTGAATGCTCCATCCCTGTCCGTGTTCAAGGCCAGGTTGGACAGAGCTTTGGGTGACATTGTTTAGTGGGAGGTGTCCCTGCTCATGGCAGGGGGTTGGAACTGGATGATCTTAATGTCCTTTCCAACCCTAACTATTCTATGATTCTATGATTCTATAGCATGCTGTCTTTTGATACATTGGCTTGAAGGAATTACAGCACAAGAGGTAACAACATGTTTGTAACCCAGCCATTCGAAGGCTGAGGATCTGTAAAGTGATAATCTTTTGCAGGTACGTTTCCTGGCGGGCTCTGAAAAGGAGAAGTTCATACAGTCTCTGGGTGTCCTTGGCTGTCTGCATACAGCTCAACTCTTTGGCTCAAGTTCTCCTTGCATTATCTTGGCAGAATACCCAGTCTTCAAGAATCCTAATCTTTCATTTAATCTCTTTATCTTTTCAATTTCATCCCTTTCCTATCCTAATTCTTTCTTTTTCATTAAAGCCAGTACACAAAGATCAAGCTGGTAGAATGTGTTCTGTAGCTGTCAATCAGTGGGCACAAAAAATACAAAATGTGAATAGTTAAATGAGCAGACTTGCCTGCTGGAGTTATCTGCATGGCAGAGATGTCAGGGTATTGTTTTCAAGCCTGACTTCTACATGCGGGGAGTAGCAGAGCATATCCCGGCCTCTTTTATCTTCCTCAGGAGAGCAGCCAAGTGGCATAATCAATTCTTCCAGGCTTTTGTCTTTCACCTGATGTTTGCTTTGTTCATTGCCTAGGGCTCTGCTCTTCTTCTGCCCCTTAAAATGTATTTACTTTTAGACAATTTAAAAAATAAATGTAAGTTTTGCACAGCGAAATATACATATTAATATACTATATGAACAAAGAAGGGGGAGATTTCTTCTTTTCTCCAATTACTAAAACTACAAACTTTCCTTAGTTGTTGAGAAATGGCCAGGCAAACAGAAAGTTAAAGAATGAGGAATAACATTCCTTGTACAAGATAATGAGGGAATTTTAGTCATACAGACAGTTTTGATGAGCCTGTGGTATGTATTATTGCAGCTAACAGAGGTCAAATGTTAGAGATGTGACTCTTCTTCAAACTCCTGGTATTAAAAAAAAAGTCAAATCTAGGACTGACATAATCTGTAAAGAAGTTAAATAAATGCAGGGTGATTTAGCTGGAAAATAGCTAATGCATAAAGCAAAACTAAAGTTGGAAGGAAAACCAAGATAGATTTTACTGTTGTTTTGTCACTGTTTTAAATTCATAAAGCTGAGGTATCTCTCGTGGTTTAAGCCCAGCTGTAAATCAGACCACGCAGTCTTCTCTCACCCCACACCCCCCTGCCCCCAACTCCCAGAGGGATGGGGGGGAGAATCAAAAGAATGTGAGTCCCATGGGTTGAGATAAGAGCAGTACAGTAACTAAGGTATAACACAAATCACTACTGCTACCACAAATAATGGTAATGATAAGGGAAATAACAAGGGAAGAGAATACAACCGCTCACCACCTGCCAACCGATACTCAGCCTGACCCAAGCAGTGATCTAGCCCTTCTGGGTAACTGCCCTCAGTTTATATACTGGGCATGACATGCTGTGGTATGGAATACCCCTTTGGCTAGTTTGGTTCAGGTGCCCCGTCTCTGCTTCCTCCTGGCTTCCCCTCTTCCCTGGCAGAGCATGAGACACACAGAGTCCTTGTTCAGAGTAAACATGACTTAGCAACAACTAAAAATGTTGGTGTTATCAGCCCTGTTCCCAGGCTTAAAGTCAAAACCACAGCACTATACCAGCTACTAAGAAGGAGAAAAATGACTGCTACTGCTGAACCCAGGACAGTGCCATAACATGATAATAGACACAGTCATAAAAAACACACTTCTTTTCATTTATGTCAGTTCTTTTTCAAGGTCAATGTCACAAATTTGGGTTAATAGTTACAGAACAATTCTTTAAGAACCATACTTTGAGGAAGTTGATCTTTAGTACAATCTTTCAGAAAATAGCAAGTGTTTCTAGTGAAATAAAAGGTGGAATTAGTAACTGATCAGTGATTAACAAGTTGATTTGGTATGGAAGATCAAATGTCAAATATAACGAAGCACGTTTTTGTCTGTTATTATTTAATGCCACAAAATTGGCATTTTGGCAATTGTGGACTCAAGTTTTCATCTACTCTGTGTTTTGTGTATGCAATTTATTCCAAAAGGGTTTCAAACATAGAATGGAATCAGTGTCAGGTCCACAATGTAACTGAAAATACCTGTGCTATGCACACCTAAAGAGGTGCCCAGGTATTGAACAGAATTAAATAACCCTGGTTTAAGATTATTCTTATGGTAAAACTCTTAGAGGTCTTCGTAGGTCAGTAATTTTCATGGCATTGTGTATTTTGTGTTTTGCGTTAGACAAAGATAATGGAAATGTACTAGCTGATCGAAGTAAAAGTTTGTTTTCAGGAATAATTCTGGCTAGATTGTTATTTCTATAAAGGAAAATGGGCACAGTTAAACAGTAAAACTGAGAAATAGTGTGTATCATAAGAACGACTTGGAACGGCTGAAAAGGCCAAAAAAATGCAGTGGTTTCCCTGTAGCTATGCTTATTTCAGAAATCCCCATATTTGGTCTTTGAATTTCCTCATTTTCATGAGTGTTAACCCATTTTTTGTAATGTACTCTGCAAATATACATTTTTCTAATATTTCGCTTCTTGGAATGCTAACACTGTAATAGTGCCACTGCAATGAAAGCTTTTTTATTGCTAGGGCATGAGAAGTTGTTGCATGAGTTGAAATGTGGTGGATATATGAAGTATCAGTCCAAGAACATATTCATGGAGTTCTAAAAAACCACTCTCTTTTTAAAAAATTATAATCGTGCTGAATTCTTTAATATTGCATGTCTAGAGCTGGAAACAACTATACATACAGATTCACTTTCCAAATATAAAAAAACCTGGAATTGTTATCTAACTTTTGAAATGTAACTAGAGAATCTAAAGTACTATTCTTCTAGGATTCAAGTGCCGAGGAAGGATTAGAAAATAGCAAACAAACCCACTCAAGACAAATCAAAAGTGGGAAGGGAGAATAAAACATGTTCCCCTATCCTGCTACCATCTCAAAGTCTGCAAAAATGATTTAAGTCTTCAGGCAGTTATGAATAGCTGACTGAAAACCTGTATCAAGAATGCATGCAGTTGTGCAATACTGAACATGAAAAATGGTGTTATTGAGTACTGTTAGCATAAGCCAATATCTACCACTTGGAAAAATATATTCAGGTATTCACCCAAACATAAGTCAATGAACTGTAAGTACTGCTATACCCATTCATCCACAGAGAACAAGGGTGAAACACAATTTTTCTTTAAAACATAAAGAAGAGAATCCCTCTTTTCTTTTTCTCTCTTTTTTAAAGGTAATAAAAAGGTGGAACCCTCTAGAAACCTCACACAATACACATATTCCCTAAACTAATTTGTAAGGGCTTCCACTAACCCACAATTGCACTGGAAAGCCATTATGATCAGTGTTTTAACTTCAACGCACTCTGTAGAAAGAGCTCTAGTGGTCTCCACCATCAGAACTTCCGAGCAAGGGAGTATAAACTATCCTTTTATTGGCTTCACTAAGAAGCCGTGTGATTATTTCTCTAGGGTTGGTGAAAATCGAGGTATCTGGATTGAACTGAGACTGTTCAGGGACTTTGACTGACACTGAAGGATCCTAACTCCTTCTAAGAAAGGAAATCCTGAAGAAAGAGGAAGCACAGAAACAATAAGCAAAGATTTCACAGGCTGGCATTGCTATTTTTTCTACAGACTAAATTCTTTTACCTTACCTTTTCTCATTACAGTTCTTGGCATAGGGACCACAGATGTACATGACTGGGAGTTTAAGAAGGGCCCTATCATCACCAGAAAGGCATCACTGGCCAATTAGTCGCTGTGCAACCAGTGGGCCGGCTCCTGACTAAAACCTAAACCCAAGTTTGTTTTGACACCCTAAACGAAAACAAGAGCAATTCTGACACAGGAGGGGAAACTACATCAGGCATCGAGCAGCACTGAATTAAGACTATAACCTGGTGTAACTACCTGCCTCCCATCAGAAATTAACATGTCCATCATGCTTTTGAACTTCACTCAGAGACAGACATTTTGCCTTAGACAGAAAGTATACAGACCCTTTCTTACGAACCGTCTCTTACTGCAGTAGCTCACTGAATAGGTTTATGTAGCTCCCTCGTGCACTGAACAAAGGTATCATGTTCTATTTTAATAAGCTTTATAAAGGGCTCCATTACTTAGCCAAGCAGTAACTCAAGAGATCTATTGCAACATATGAAAAGAAAATTTCTTGTTTAGAACAGACCTTTAGGTTGTAATCTATAGGTTGTAATTACGAAAGTACTGAATATGTATTTTAAAATGTATAAAAATAAACAGAAAGTGAAAGAGGGTAGCCTATGTCTACATTACAGCTAAAGTCCCAACTGCTGTTCATCCAATAATTCCCACTTACTACAAAGAAACCATCTAAGTCCTACCTATGAGGTAGTGACACAGCCTGGAATTTATCATAGGGTGTAAAATTCACAACTAGGCTGGGTTGACAGGTTGTTCTTGGTGCATGAGCTAGTTTAAACCTCAGAAAGCATGGTGTAATCATAGTGAAATGGTAGGGCTAAGCATTCAGTTTCAGTCTGGATAACACCTTTAAGAATAAAACAAACAATGAAAAATGAAGAGAAAAATGGAAATCCTGATGAGAAGGGTGAGCTCATTTGGCTTTCTTCTGCTCTAGAATTAAGACACTGAACACCTGCGGCCTCAGAGATGAGGAAGCTCTTACATTTCAAGGTTCACCACACAGAAAAGAAGTATAGCTTTTCCACAGAAGCCTTGTGGCTACAAAATCTTACTTTTAATTACAGAACACAATATATTTTCTGATAAGAATAAGACATTCTGAATTTAAAACTGAGATAGTACCACGGTTAGTTTGCATATCTATCACTAAGCTTGAGCCCAACACAACAAGCCTAGTAAAGTATGTCAGCCTTTATACTGCATGTCCTGGCATTTATCCATTTGTCATCACCTTAAGGTTATCCAAACGACATGTTAGTTAACAAGATTATCCTTGCTTTTCTTCTGACAGCATTCTATTACAATGAATTATTAATGGGAACAAACATAAAACAAACAAAAAATCCAAAACTAACCAAATGAAGACAGCAGCTGTACCATCCCAATTTCAAAGCTTCTGAACAAATGTATAAGTAATGGACTCCAGACACAGTCCAGTGAGAAATCACAAAATTATGGGTACAAAAGAATAATGAAGGGAGGTTAAAAAATTGAAATGGCATTTGGGGTGAAAACTTTTAGCATAATGTTTATGACGAGCACTTCCAGTCAAATAAAATTGAAAAATCTCATGGACGTACTGAATTCTGCCTTCAGAAAAAGACAGAAATGTTTTGGTGGGGGAGGTTGGTTCACTATCATGTATAATGTATTTCCTTTTCTGAAGGCACTTCTCAGAACCAGCCAGTCTTGGTTCAGCCAGGGAGGATCCTAGCAGAAAACACTGATCTAAGTTGCCTGGGACAAGATGATAGTCAAAGACCAGGTAAATGTGTCGAACCTGAACAGGACAACTTCCTGGATCCCAGAACATGAGCTGTTCTCAAACCTGGAACCTGATGGGCAATAAAATCCAACATATTTCTAGTAGTAGAAAGCTATCAGGAGTTTTTTTTTAATGACTAGCTAATTTTCCACACTGAAAACTGGCTCTTGTATGTTAAAATCACATAAACATGCTTTAAAAACTGGGCCAAACTCACTTGGCTGCTTTGAAGGTTTTATAACTGACTTTCATCCATTTGCATTTGAGTGGCTGGAAAGTAGTTTCTCTAGAGGATTTTTTTGTGCAGACATTGTACTCTACTAACAGAAAACACACAGAAGGTTAATTTGCTAGAAATAATGCATATTTTAATTTTGAAACAGAAATATTTTAAACTCTCGCATAGTTTACATCTGCTCTTTATACAAAACTAGGAGGGGCTCACTTGCACATGTACAGATGTTGTTTAGAAAGGACAATCACACAGCAGGGGACACATCTGCTTGATGGGACAATTTATTATTAATTGTGAAATAAATAAAAATGTAAAAAAAGTTCACAAAAATACTTTTCCTACTCCACAGAACCTCTTAATAACTTATTTCCTAACTGTTGCTCATTTAGGGGAAATGAGTAGCCGTTAATACAAATGATGCCACGAATTTGGCTATCAAATCAAACTATACTGTATTAAAGAGGATATTAAAGCTTATTTAGAAACTCATTAAAGATAACTGCTAGAATTTATTGTGTTATTCTAGTAAAATATTCCCTTGACTCAGGGAATTGCTTTAGTTCTTGTGATTTCAACTATTCTGATCACTGTACTACATGTTGGCACCTCTTTACTCCCTAAACTTTTTATGTACTTCCTTTATCAAGGGGACAAAACCACAGAAAATCAATACAAAGATGTTTTCAATGATTTTCATACAGTCCATCCTTACTCTTGATGTGATCTAGGACATGTCTATGAATATAACCCCCCAAATAATACGTAAACAATACCAACCTGGGCAGAAGGCATAACTCCTGGAAAAATAACCTATTTAGTAGATGTTAATACAGAATCACAGCAACAGTACACCTGACATCCAATTTTTAAAGCACAGATTTATATTGTCCACATAGCCTTACATAAAATAGTTTAATCTTAAATCCATCTTTGAAAAAAAATGAAGCTCTTTATCATTAGTAAGTTTGTGGAAATAAAGAGGTGGTTGTCCCTGTGTTGTACAATAATCAAAACAGGATTAAAGGTTTTGTAGACTGTACAACAAAATCAGACAGAGTGCAAATGAACACAATGAAATCCCATTTACAAGCAAGCCTGAAAGTGTTTTAGGTCAATTCAGCGAGGATAACACAAATCCACTATAATCTAGGCAAGTTATTTTTTTTTTTATTAATATGTTATTGATCTGATAAAATGAACACAAACCTCACTCCTTACTTTTGACAGTTTTCCAGAATTTTAAATTCCTGGAATGTGCATTCACGGAAAATATATTTTCTTCTAAAAATTTTAAAAAATATTTAAAAGAAAGAAATTGTGAAACCCAAATACTTACACTCAGAAAATCCATTTTTTGTAAGTCAACTAACAAGGGAACAGAAAAAAAAAATGTAGTATGTTACCAAAGACATCAGTCAGACCAGACAATGAGGAACCATGAACTTGGCAATACTTACATTTATAATAAAGCATCTTTTATGTTTTAAGTAAAAAATAAATTTTAATCTTTTAATACTTTGATACATTTTCAAAATGATTTGGAGAACTTGTCTGATGAATACCACTGGAAATGATACACTTCACAAAATAATTTCATGATTATTAAAAGATAATTAACAGCCTTTCCCTTATTAAAATGACTAAGTAATACAGTAAGATATTTTCTTCATACTACTAAATTTTAGGGAGGCAGTCCTGAGCTTAGACATTTCCCTAGAAAAGGCTCAAAATATTTATATTAGCATATAGTAAATATCCCAATTCAGCAGTACACTTATTTAGGAAATTATTGCAAGTATCAATTTTTTTCATGGCAGCAATGTTGATATTTCCTAAGCATTCTCTTATAGCACATGCTAAGCAGTTTACTGAATAAGATGGATGTATGGAATACTGTGGTAACCACTGGAGACCTCAAAATTCAATTTATGAGAATTTGTCTCAGTTGCACATATGAAGCCATTGGTCCCTGAATGAAGCCATCCTCTGAAGCAGGGAAAAGTGTTTATAGAAGTTTCTATAAAGTATTTTTGTGGATTTTCATCAGGTGCCATTTTATACTTGTCTAAAGGTCAATGATAAAATCTGTCAGGATGGAAGCTTAAATTCATACCAGAATCTTTGGTAGGTTTGTTTTTCATCAGTCTTGCTGCATTAGTTTCTGTTCTGTCTGAAATCACTTCTGTGTTCACAGAACTTTTTTTTTTCAGCATGAATGCTTATTTATAAACAGCCTTTGTCACAGGGCAGTAGTGTGAAAGTGCAGAGATAAACCTAGCTATTACTTCAGTATATATTAATTAACAATTTCAGCAGCATAACCATTGCCATCAAGGTTGCAAAACTCAAGGCTGAAAAATGCAAACCAATAGAAAATTATAATAAAATATGTACAGTAGCTGTAGTGGAGATGTGCATATTTGTCCTCCTCATGGCATAAAATGTGAAAATCTCCTGAAAACAGGAGATGTTCACAACATTATGAAAATGTAATAATAACATTACAATTTATCTCACAAAATATTAATTACACTAATTTTAGAAAACAAAGCAGAAATATATTTTATGGGAATCACTTTGGCTGTGTATTACCTGCATTTCATGTGCATTTAAACAGTAAATTAGCAACCTGCTCATAAATTAGTTCAGCTGGGAAATAATGAATAAGACCATAAAGATCTGTCATTATTGCACACAATCAAAAGGTGCACAGTTAAAGCTGCACTGTCAAAGAGGATACATGAATGGCATCCTTCACCATTTAAATTTACTCATTTAAAATATTCCTGACGTGCACCAAGATATATCTAAAATTCATCTTTAGTATGACAGCAGGACATTTAAAACTCAATACTCTTAACTGCAAGGACAGAACTGTATTGCCAGGTAGGTGGCAGAGAAGGTGTAGGCATCCAATGCAACACACAACAACTTCCTTGCACTTCCCTTCTTTCTAGAGTATCTGTCATGTGTTCATACTGAGCAGTACCTTTGCCATTGCTGACATGAATGGGAGAGGAAGCAATTTTTCAGTGCATCAACTCATCAATGAGAGAGGCCCAGAAACTACAAAGAAATGTTTCTATAGTATGTATGTTGACAAATACTCAGCAAACACAGTCAAGTGGATTTTTAAATCAAAGTGGGAATTTTCCACACAAAAGTACATGTGTATATATATATATATATGTGAGGAAAAAAAAGGCCAACAAAATTTTGCCTGAGTATGGGGTTATATAAGCACTATTTCAAAGACTGGATTAGGAAATTGCAAACTAATTTGCACATTTTACTCTTATTTTGATGAACTTCAGTTTGCCCAAGTAGGGGTTTTTTTCCATTTATGACACTGGCACTGTTTCTTACTTGAAACTAAGGACTGAATTATTTGAAGTAAGAATTTACTTATTTCTGAAATAAGTGCAATTCTGAACAAGAATTACAATAATTAGAAGTTATGACACCTACACACCCAGACTGTTGGAGGATATCAGCTTTTGCCCACTATTAAACTTCACCTGTTAAGAAAACACATGCAACTGAATTTACTCTGGTAAACCATATTTATATTCTTGTCTTTCAAGACAGACAAAACTTACTTTTTTACATAAGTTAATTGCCTAACTGATTTCTTTCCTAAATATTTTCACCATTTATCAGTAATGACGTCCAGTCCAGGAATTTCCTGGAACAGAAAATTCTTCACCCAGAAGTCATTAGTGCTTAAATCTTTTTACAATACTTCCAAGAATTTTTATTATTTCAGCATGTTTCTTATCTAGCCATGTCTTTCCTTCATGGAAAGTAATGGCTTACAGATTGCCAGAAATTTTGAGAACTGTTGATAATTTTATTCATAATTGTTGATAATTTGGACTGCAAAAAGCATGCCAAGATGAGTACAGCAGTGCATCAACACTGCTGTTTACACACCTTTCTCATTTGGAACACCATGGGCATGGAGATGAGATCCTCAGATTTATGGTGTCATAAAGGTTAGCATTCCCGTTAGGGTTAGGGTTCAGAGAGCCACAAAGCCTACAGGTCCAGAGACACTGGGGCTGCAAAACGCATGCCGAGATTACTATTGCACTGTGCCAACACTGGTCCTTTCAAAATTTTCTCACCTGGAATACCCATGCTGCTGAAGACATGAGTCTGAATATTATAGTAACATAAAGTTTAGGGTTAGGGTTTAGTGAGCGACAAAGCCTACAGGTCCAGAAACACTGGGGCTGCAAAATGCATGCCAAGGTGAGTATGGCACAGCACAAACATTGGTCCTTACAAGATTTTCTCATCTGGAACACCTATGGGGGCGGAGAAATGAGCCTGAATATTATGATATAAAGTTTAGGGTTAGGGTTCAGAGAGCCACAAAACCCACAGGTCCAGAGACATCCCGGCTGCAAAAGGCATGCCAACATGAGTACAACACTGCATCAACATTGCTCTTTACATACCTTGCTCATGAGGAACTCCCATGGTGATGGAGACATGAGCCTCAGTGTTATGGTGTCATTGAGTTTAGGGTTAGAGTTCAGAGAGCCACAAACCCCACAGGTCCAGAGACATAGTGGCTGTAAAAGGCATGCCAAGGTGAATACGACACTGCACCAACATTGTTCCTTACATACCTGGCTCATGAGCAACACTCATGGTGCTGGAGATGGGAGCTTCACAATTATGGTGTAATATAGGTCAGGGTTCTGGTTAGGCTTAGGGTTCAGGGAGCCACAAAGCCTACAGGCCCAGAGACAATGGGGTTGTAAAATGCATACCAAGATGAATATCCCATTGCAATAAGATTGGTTTTTTACACATCTTTCTCATGAGGAACACCCATGACACTGAAGCCATGAGCCTCAGTATTGTGGTATCATAAAGTTTAGGGTTAGGGTTCAGAGAAACTCAAAGCCGCTGGGTCCAGAAACATAGTGGCTGTAAAAGGCAAGCCAAGATGAGTCCGGCACTGCACCTACATTGCTCCTTACATACCTTTCTCATGTGGGATGCGCATGGTGCAGGAGACGTGAGACTCAGTTCCGCATGCCATTCAAGGTAGGGTTTGGGTTAGAGAGCCACAAAGCCTACAGTTCCAGAGCTTCTGAGGCTGCAAAAGGCAGGCCAAGACTTGCAAGTTTGATGGGCTTGCTTTACGGAAAAGGCGTATCACATCACTGAGTGGCAAAGGAAGGGGCACTTAAACAGCTGCCACTGAAGCAATAAAACTAAGCTTTTGGATCCAAGAGAACAGTTAGACCTATGCTTTGTCTTTATTGGGATTGATGATGACCCATTTAGTAATCCAATCATACTGCAATGAGATTGTATGATGCTGTAATTTTATAGTTTGCATGGCCTCATTTAAATTACTAATATTTTACAGGTACAGTAGGAAATTGGAGATAAATCTTCATCATCACTTCTACTCTCATTAGCAATAATGAATAGGTGTTACGGAATTACATTAAACCAATGTATTTAGCAAAAGGAAACCAAAGCATGTACTGTCTAGTTCCCAAGGGCTGCGTGCACTTTTGCCTTGAAACACATCAGTATATTATCATTCTTTCAAAAACTTGAAGAACCCCATTGTTAGGCAGCATTGATAAAGGACACTTTTCAAGTCTAATCTAGAGTCTTTCATAACTCAAGAGAAAAAGCCCTGCCTGAAGACTCAGCACAGGCCTGGTCACATGAATGCATGCATTCCGTAGCTTTCTGAAACATACCTTAGTGCACTCTTGTCCAATGAAGTATATGTTACCCACACTCTCTGAGTTACCAGCAGATTGTGCATGACTACCCTGATGGAGTGAGTCTGCCTGGCATTCTACTGGCATGGCAAAATGTGATGCTTGTGTCCTGCTTTGAGCAGATAAAACCTCTTTGAGCATTCTTGATAATTACTATATTACCTGATATATTGTAATGAGCTTTCATCTCCCAGACGTGCTGCCCTGAGATCAGCCAGTGCTGTAAAGCAGAGTTTACATGCAGGGAAACTAATGCTAAGAGTAAACTAAGGATCTTGTCAAAAGTCAGATGAGTAACAGATAGGTCTGCTGCTGTAATGGCACATCTTAAGCAGCAAGATAGAAAGTGTTCAGGGGTCATACAGAGCCTGTATCAAGGACATAAATGTTGGACTGGGATAAGCTATCTCAGGTGTGGATGTAGATGATACAATCTGAGCAGCCTTGGTGTTTTGGACTGCCTTCTGTGGCAATGAATGACTTTTGTTTGAGTAAGGAAAAAGTAAGCAAATTGCATAGTTACCTTTCCCTCATCCCAGCTTTTTTCCTCTCCTTGCATTAGACTTTAATGGGACTTTTTAAAGTCTGTGCTTTAATTCTATAAAAAAAATACCTTCAATCTAAAGCAGACTTTAAGTCTTCACAGAGACGCTATTATATAACTCATTATTGGAATAGTAGTTACTTAAATAAGGAAGAAAAAGCTAGCAACTCAAAATGGCAATTCATCATCAAGTGTATGCTGCCTTATGGGCTAACAGCCTTTCTCAGCTTCCTTTAATCCATCTGCTTGTTTCAGCTATCTCTCCATATCACCAGCCTCTCCCATTCCACCTCTCTCGATCTCACACATTTCCCAGCAGATACCTCACCTGTACTCAGACTGGTAAGACTTTCTGTTGTACCTTCTGACACTCTTGACTCTTTCCACAGAAGTATTTGTTCTAACAGGTAGAAGCATCAGCAACTTACGCAGAAGAACAAATTTATGTTAGCTTCTTTTGTATCAGAAAGCACCTCCAAAAACCTTTCTCCATTAAAATGAGGCATTGAAGGACAACAGTGAAAATCAGCAGATGTTGATAGGCAGAAGTAGATGACAGGTACTTGGGAATTACTATAATATAGAGAAAATAGGAAGCAAATCACATGTGGAACTTTCTATCTTACTGCTACAATAAGAAGTCTTTTTTTCTTTGCTATTTCAAAACACAGACTCAACTGAAAAAAAAATTTGTTATTATCATTGTCATATTTTTACAAATGCCTAGCTACAAAACTGCTGGGTGGTGGGAGTCAAAATGCAAAAGAATTGCGCATGTAAATGTATAGAAGCATGGAGACTTGAGTATGCAAGCTCATATTCCAGATGTATGGAAAGTAACTGTTACAGCAGCAAGTCATAATGTTACGAAACATGAGGCTGAAGGCTAAGTACTTGCAGCCATTTGATAAATGCAAACACTCAGCAAGGTTCATTGCTATGGAAATGTGGGTCATTAATTTAATAAATCACTAGGGGGGAAAAATGGAACAGGAAACAGTTTAGTGCTGTGTGGAAATGAGGATCCATGGAGGTGAGCAAGATGGGATGCGGGGGGGGGGAAGTTATGCAGAGGTTCCTAAGGATAGGAAGGACCTCATCCCAGGAGGAATCAGTACGTGCCAAACAGGGAGAGGAGTCCCTCTGCAAGGAGGCCACAGGCACCCTTGCACAGGGGAGACAGGCAGTGATTGCCTCTGTTCCCAGAGATTTTGTCTTAGAGAACCCATAGGGACCACTTAGTCTGCTTACTTGTTTTTAAGAAACACTTTAAAAAGCATCTGTTTGATCTTGGACTGCTGTTGAAAAGACAGATGGGCAAGAAGAGAGGTAAATAGGTACTAGTTCCATCCCATGATTTATAATTACCCAACCAATACTGTTGTGATGGAAATTCTTAACCCCAGAGTAGCCAGATACTGTGAGGTCATTTCCATATTTACTTTGTTTTCTAATGACCAGCCCAGTACATATGGAGAGAACAATTTCAAATAGCTTGGAGGTTTGGGTTGACAGAGATGTTTTTTTGAAAAATGGATTTTTGTTACAGTTATCCAATATTTAATATAGTTCTCATAAAACCTTGTATCCAGCTTTACACAAGAAGAATCAGAAAGCCACTATGCTGACCTAGCTAGAGCTTGAAGGCATAAAAAGCCCCACAAAACTAAATTTAGGACTGTTCAATATCCTAAATTTTTAAAAATCTGACAGGCTGTAATCATGGTCATTTATACACTACCTAAGAAATGAGAGATTAGTTAGAAACATGCTGGCAATGAAAATCTGAAGAGTTTAAAACTTTCTTGTCAGCTACTGTAAATGCAACTGGTCAAACAATACAAGGCATGACAGATTCATGCCTCTTTTCTGAATAAAGCTGAGGGGTCACTCCAATCATACTTGTGGGATTATGCTACTACTTGTAAGTATTACGGATTTTATCAAACAGATTTTGAAATCATCTAGAATCACTTTCTTCTACTGACTTCAGAGAATTTTGTTTCCATACCCATTCTTTAGTTTTTCCTTTCATTCAAAATTTGTAATAAAGAAAACAAGCAATAGAACACATATCTTCCTATGTTGAACAAGTCACTAAAACCAAAAGTTTTTGAGGAGCCCTTGTGGTATTAAATCCTTTACTGAAACTCTTAATAATATATGTATATGTATATCAGTTTGAGATAATACAAGGCTACATCTATCAGATAGTATATTCACAACCAATATTTCAATTTCATCTTCTGAAATTTCTGTCCTGACTGATGTGACTCATATTTAAAATTTTGAGCACTCTGAGGAATGCAAAATGAGTGTATCTTCTTTCATACTTCACCCCCTTCATTCCCTTTTCATATGTGATGTCTTGTACTCTGCATAGTCATGCCAGTAATGCAGGCAATATTTTCAAGACAACTGTAGGAACTACCTTAAATATCATCCATCAGCCACAAAATAAAAGATTAGATCACAGTAACAGGAATAGAAATTACAATAATTACTATCTTTTGTTAAGTTTAAAAAAAATAATTAAGCTAAGATCTGGCCTTATAAAAGTAAACTATTTTATTCTTTTAATTCTGCATAGATTAAACAAATATTTAGTGTTAGTTAAAAACAGAGGTTTATACTTGTATTTCATTGCAAATAGATTTGTGATAGTGTGTAGATGGATGATTTTAATAGGCATTTTATTAAACAATGACAAACAATAAAGGCTGTTCTGGAGAAGGGAAGGATGCCATGTTGGCCATCATGCTTTTGAAAGCACAAGGGATTGCCTTGTGTTCAAGTGGTATAGAAGGTAGAACTGCAAAAGAGCAACAAATTAATTAGAGCAATCATTTTGAAGAGCAGTTCCAACCCCCATTTTAATTAGCAAATAAAACAGAATACTAACTGTTTAAGAACTATTTTTGCTTTCTGATTTACTGGATGATGGCAATTGTATTGCGCTTTGTTACAAATCACAAAATCTAGTGCCTCATTTTGCATGTAAAGTGCATTAAAATACCTTCTTACCCATTCTATAGGGGCCTTTAAGATATATTATGATGGTAAAGTCTGTACGACCCAGCACAATTATTTCCTAATTAGCATCCTTAAATGTTGCATTGTGGCCTGAATCAGTTTTAGCATCATCAAGGAGTTCTAGAAACAGCCCTATCTGTACAACCCAGGCCACATGTGACAAAATTAAATTGGCACACTTCACTGTATAGACCTCCTGGCAGTGACAGCCAGCTCAGTTCCTCAGAGAGAAGGCTCAGCTGTCACTCACTGACCCATTAACGCTCAAGTTGCATCCTGCAGTGTCATAGTCCTCATTCTCACAAAGATAGTGCTCCCGGGAGAGCCTTAATACCTGCAGGAATGAGTGAAGTACATTTGTGACAGCAGCACTATCAGAAAGGGCAGCAAACACCATAGCTCGATGGTACCTTGTGCCAGCATCCCAACCTGGAGTTGAAACCCACTATGCTGCCCTGGTGAGATAGTTTTAAATGGGATATCATCTCTAACAAGCTGCTCCTTTCAGCATCAGACAGACGCACACACATGAAGTCTCACTGCTGAGCACCTTTGTTGTCCTGCAGGAACACAATTTGCTCAGTTTGCACTGTGGACCCATTCAGTGATGTGTTCAATAAAACAAACACCTGCTGCTGTTTCTCATGTGTAAAGGGGAATCACTGGGAGAATAAGGAATATCATGCATCAAAATGCTGCCTCTGTTCTTTCCTTTATTCAGTGTCCGGTATTGCCTGTACACAAAAGCATTTGAACACACTGCAGTGCTGTTTAACATGAAGAGAATATTGCTTCAGGCTTCTGTGGGGTTTGCATTCTGGGGAGCAGAACCACAGATCCAGTTCAATGCAGGAGAAGATAACGCCAGCATCACTTTGCCTGTGGAGTTCAGGCACATCTCCCCAGCAGTTTAACACACTGGGAATTTGCTACATACATATGTTTTAAGGGCACACTGTGTGCAGCAGGAATTTAAATTGTACCTTACCTGTAGTTGCATGTGGGTGCATGTGCACATGCATATGAGGCCAAGACAAAGTATGTCTGCACATGTGTGTGCATATGAACATGCACATAGGCAGAAAAATGAGACAAAGAGGCAAATAAGAAGAGTCTGAAACATAATGGAAAAGATAAATTCAGGTATGATTACAGCTGTGAGGTGAAAATGAAAGTCCCAATTCCGTTGATTATGTGCAGAATGATACAGTAACAAGGTTTTCCTTCCAAAGATTCAAATCTTGCTCTTCTTTCTTCTCAAAAGAAACCCCACATTGATGCCATACCCCTTGCATAAAAAGTGACAGAAAAGAATGAAGAAATTTATACACACATTAACAGAAAAATAATTCATTTTCAAAAGAAATAATTCACTATTGATATTGTTGCAGGAGATTCAAACTTTGTACATTGCAGACCCCTTCTTCCAGCCTCTAGGTCTGGTGTACCAATAGACACTAAACAATGTGAAGAATTTCAAGGGTTTTTTTTTTTAAATGACAAAAGCAAAACACCCAAGGAAAAAACAAGGGGTGGACATTTGACTCCACTTGTTCTGCCTACAGAGAACTGAAAGACAGATGAACTTCACTGCTAAAGATTTATCATCAATTACTTTTGGTTGACAAGCAGACATATGGTCTCAAAAAGGAAAAGAGATTAAAAGCCCAATTTGCTAACAGAATGAAAAATACTGGAAAAAATTCTTTCCTGTGTGGTCAGTGCACAAGCCACGAGTGTTGTCATTTTTCTATACCAAGGTTTGTCCGTCACTTAAATCTGGATCTGTCCATGTTTCCCAAGCCCAGCAGACACTTGAGGCACATACACCAATGAAGAGTGCAGAGACACATCTATTTGAATATATGGATTTTACAGCACATCCACTTGGGGCCAATTAGTTCTAAAGAACAGTCCTACTCTGAAATGTGACCTGCTGGAAATGGGTATCGCTGGGCCGGATGTTTACATTGCCGTAACTTTAAAATCTAACTGTCTTCAAAGTAGCTTAAGCCTTCTCTACCATGGTGTCACAGGGGAGTAATGACTCCCACTTTAAATGGGATTATTTCTGGTGCACATTCCCCAGCAATTACTCTGCTGGACAGACCAGACAATGAGCTCCACTGTCTTGTAATTACATGATCAGAATCATCTGGGCTGTCCTAGTGCTCTTAATGAGACTGCATAGGGGTAGTTGAGATTTAGGCAGAGATTATAGAGGTTTCGTTATATAGAAGTACAATTATAAAATTTTGTAAGAATGGATTAAAGAATTAATACATACAGCCCCATATCATACTAATGTATAAGCTATCATCTCAGAGAAAAATTAATTTTGAATAAAATGCAGCTCTTCTTTACTTAGGTCACTGGCTTTGCAGGGCTACTACTAACACTGCTAAGCAGGAAGGCTCCTACACAAGCACTAAAGCCAGTTAATGCAATTCTGGCTCCTAAAAGGAAGCAGATCAGTTGAGTATAGGTTCACACTTTTCTTATTAGACACACACTTTGAAGATTGAAAAGGGGATTTATTTATTTCATGCAGCACTATGTGTCTAGAGGTTATTGGTGATTTAAGCACATAAAGACTCGCTATTTTAGGATTTTCCATGACGAATTTTTCTGTGGTATAATTTCACTATAGCCAATGAAGTTGTGGGAGGGAAGAATTTGGCCTTATATACCTTAAAACCAAATGTTGCTGTCAGCATTTCAGGGAGGTTAAATACTTGCAGAGTGTTAAATTTCAAGGTTCAGGCAGTGAGCTGCACTGTCAGCTTAATGCAAGGCTATAATCACACAGAGATTGTAAGGCTCACAGCCATATGATTAGGGAGGAATGGAAGAGCCCCTCACTTTATAGAGGCTTAAAGTTATTCCCCCTGGTCGGCACTCACCTTGATGTGATCAGATGCCCTCACGTCCTGCTCTCTTCCATGCACTGGTCACTAGCAAGAGACAACCCAAAGAACATGGAAACCAAGAAAAGGTTCAGCCTGAAAGGGTAACTTGTTGCCTCTGGGGGGAACAAAGCAGCTCAGCAGCATCAGCCTCCTTCTTTTTGAAGTACAACCAGACTTCGCTATGTATTCAGGCTAGCAGCTGCTGCCCACGGCACAGTGCAGAGGGTTCACAAGGGAGCATGGAGGACCACAACTGCTGGGAGTCGGCAGCAGTTTCTGAAATCACTGTTGCCCTGCAGCACAGTGTGGGGAGCAGAGCACAGGCCTCCCTTGTCCCACACTGCACTCATTTCTTCCTAAACTCCCCACCTACCTGTTTCAGCTAGGAGTGGGAATTAAACAGACTAAAGTCTAGCAGGAGAACTCTGAGCTGCTGGTTATATCACTTTTCTGAGGAAGCAGCAAAGAGAAGTGCCAGAGACTGAACATGCCACTTACCATGCTTGAGGGCAATAAGATACCAAAAAAACAGCATGAGATTGTGCTTAATTCATAGAGGTAATGAATTGTGATTTTGCTTTTCCTTTAATGATAAAAGACAAAGCAGGTGTGAGTCAGGAAGACTCAGGAAAAATAAAACACAAAAACACCTATTGCCCATTTGATCAGAAGTGTGCACAGACACATACAACACCAAACATTATAATGTTGGTTTATATGTATTTCCTATTCCTCTTCACTTGTTAAATGAAGAAAAAAATATTTAAATGTAGTAAACAATACTGTAAAATACAGTTTATGTCAGGAAAGGCAATGTGCTCAGATATATTGTGCTTTCCAAATGTAACTTTCACTTTAAACCCAAATAGTATATCACTAATATTTTATTTAAGCATTCCTCTCTTCATTGGTTAATAGAGATGTACACATATATACTCATGCCCACACTACCCGAGAATTCATTTGTATAAATACACACACACAAACCTGAGTGTGAAAATGAAAATAAAATTGGGATAACATCAGAGTACAACAAAGCTATCATGCTGCTGCCTTAATGATAGAAAAATAAATGCACAGACTAAATAATCTAGGAAAATAAGCACGATGGGCTGAGTACCATAACCTTTTCAAAGATGGGAAAGAGACAAACTATCTCCAGACAGGTTCTGTTTTGCTCACAGTGTCTTGGTATGTTGAAACCTTCTGATTAGATCATTCAGGAGTTATTAAGGTATTGTGTGGACAATTTACATTCTCTTGTTATAGTTTAGGTTACCTTCCTTTCAGACAATCTACTATATGAAATATTACTTTGCAAAAAGAGGCAGCAATTATTTTAACAGTTTCTGGAAAGTAGAAGGTATTAGATTTTACTTGAATACTTATAGTCGCACATTAGTGAAATGATACTGTCGCTTTAGGAAGTCTATCATTTGCTTCCATTAGAGATTTGTAGACTGTCAGTTCCAGAAGAGTCCAAAATAACTTTCACTGAAGCTGTAATACCAGTACTGGTAGCAAAACAAAGTGTCTCCCTTGATGAATGGAATTCCCTCTTTTGTTTTGAGGTCTGTAACATTTGGGGACATATGTGAAGAATGGCTTTTACGCTCAGTGTGCAACAAAATTGCCTTACAACACAGATTTCTGAGGTCTTTGTTAGTATATCTGATAAATGCATGCAATAGTTATGCTTATGAGTGACAGTATTTACCACATTATTGTACTTTCAGTTAAATCCTACTCATCTATCACTTTGAAAAGAAGTAAGAGGAAATATCATGGGTGATCTAAGACGCATGGAACTAGACTCTCTAGAGAAAGGTTCTTTTCATGCTTTGCTCTACACGTAGCTAGCTTTATTCACATGCATCTTCACCCACCTCCAGCATACTTGCTTCAGGCTTCATATATGAGAAGAGTGCTACCCTTCAAGGAGATAACATAAGGCTTCCAAACACAGAAAATTCTATGGTGAGTTGCTGGGAGACAGGCAGTTGCAGGTGACTGGGCATGCAAGAACAGAAGGCCTTCCAAACAATTACCAGGAACACTCATTTTACCTGGAAGTTAATTGGCAATGATGCAGACAACTGACCTCCCTGGTGCATGTGCTTCACTGAAGAAAAGAAAGAAGCAGCCTCTAGCTTTTTTCAAGGAATTAGGTTTTCTAATGAAAGCCCAAATTATGTTGCTTAAAGCAAAGTTTAATTATTATTTTCTTAAAATAACCTCAAAAAAGCATATTTGTTCCCAAATTTTATCTGTAATACTGTGGTCCTTCCTGAAGGACCTCCCATCTGGAAAAAAACTATGACAAATACTTCCATAGGAAACCTTCATACCAAGATTTTTAGTCATATTTTGTTGCATAGTTTGCTGCAGTTGGATGCTTATGTGAACCTGTGTACCCTTTTTCCAAAGAGCTCCTTAATTATGAGCTTTTAAGGTTCATTCATGCTCTCATATTACTCACAATGTTGTTCTATGTGTAAGAAAAATTATCTTCTTTCTGCCTTTCTTCACAAGAGCATCTGTACCTCATAAAATGTATCAAAGACACTTCACTTACTGTACATTATCATTTTTATATATTTTTTTTTCCTGGGCTCTGCAGGTATGGGCAGCTGTAAGTCTGCAATGGAAAGAAATAAACTTTCCAGCTACATTACATGATTAATGACACTAAATGAATGGTACTTGTCCTAGTGTCTGTATTCTTGTTTGGGCTACAATTTGCAATACCCAGCCACTTGCTTTCCTAAGCAATGGCACTAAGTAATAGCATCTTATATAGCTATTATCCATATCCATAGCACATTTATTGCATTCTGGTTTGCCTTCCTGAAAACAGGCAAAGATGGGAAGCAAAGCTTATACACTACCAAAAGTAGCATGCTATTTATGACATGAAAGATGAGAAAGAGTTAAAGACTTTTATGGTACTCTGAGCTTATCTTCCTATGGAAGTATCATTTGCCCCAGACAAACTTCCATTTAATGAAATCTGTTTACAGAAAATAATTTGCTGCTCAATATTATGTTTGTGAATCCAAGAGCAGCAAGTCACCCTGGCATAGGCTATTAAGCAGCATTCAAAAAGGATAGTAAACTAACTAAAGTGAGAAAATCATTCTGAGACTCAGCCTAAGCTGTGTAATGTTCATTGAATCAATTTATGATCTCCAAAAGGTGCTTTGCAGCACACTGGTAATATTCCATATCCAAACAAAACCTATGAACTACATAAGTCCCCATTAACTCTCAAAATAGATCATATATGATATTTAGGACTTGCATACACTCCTCACAATATTGAATATCATTCACAGAGAAAAACAGAAGAGTTGAACTGCTTAAAAGTTGCCTGTTTAAACTTTCTTTTCCTTGCACAAATGGGAATATATAATTTCCATTTATCACACTGACTCAGGAATTGTTTTAGAAAATGTAATTCAACTACAGATTTATCCCCCAATTGTTAGCAGAGAGAGCCTAATGTCATGTTTGTTTCAAAAGGAAGAATGCAAAGCAAATGCTTTTCTGTGACATGACAATGGATCCTTCATACTTTGTTGCAAAACTACGTTATAGTAACATAGGCAATAAATTATGTCTCTTCTCAGTGAAATTTACCGTTTACCTACTGTTGAAATATATAAATGTGTAAGCTAAGTTTTTTATGAAATAAGGAAGGATATATTGACATGAAAACATACATGAGCTCTAACTCTCATTTGCTTTTTCATTCTCTTTCTTCATAATATCTTACTGATAAGAACAAAAAATCAAGAGCAGCAATGAGCTATGTATATTATGTTTCACAGTTTAGACCGTGACTTTATATTGACTCTAGAATGACAGCAATCCTGCCCAAAAGTGCTACTTGTCCATGTGTACTTTGTGCATGTGATTTAATTTGGTGGTACTTAAGAGATCAGGTTTGATGGAGTGAGTCCTGCGTTTTGATAGGCAGCACCACATAAGTTACTTAAATTCCGTAATAGTTTAGTGTGACATATTTATTGCTATTTACAGCTTCTCAAGTGTTTTGATCATTATAATTTGTATCCAGTCTGGAAATTTGTGAAATGACTCAGTGGTTAAGGTGTACAAAAACCCAGTTTATGTTTTATGATGGTATTATTTTTTGTTAGTTTTGCTATTTTTTTCCCTTCAAAAAATCAATAGCAAAAAAACCTATAATGACCTGCTGTTTGACACCTCATAGCACCATACAGATTTACATTCACACTGGTGCTACATATTGGTGCTATCAATTGTGATAGCACTTTCATTACTACTACTGTAGAACATAACATACAGAAGAAGGGCAGGATCACATCCTGTATGAAGACAGGCTGAGAAAGTTGGGGCTGCAAAGCCTGGAGAAGAGAAGGCTGCGTGGAGACCTCATAGCAGCCTTCCAGTATCTGAAGAGGGCCTACAGGGATGCTGGGGAGGGACTCTTCATTAGGGACTCTGGTGATAGGACAAGGAATAACAGAGTCAAATTTAAACGGGGGAAGTTTAGATAGGATATAAGGAAGAAGTTCTTTACTGTGAGGGTGGTGAGGCACTGGAATGGGTTGCCCAAGGAAGTTGTGAATGCTGAATCCCTGGTGGTGTTCAAGTCCATGTTGGATAGAGCCTTGGGTGATGCGGTTAAGTGCAAGATGTCCCTGCCCATGGCAGGGGGGTTGGAACTATATGATCTTAAGGTCCTTTCCAACCCTAACTATTCTATGATTCTATGATTCTGTAAGAATATTACTGAAATAATGAAACCTGATAAAAAATATTAATTGTAAATTATCAAAAAAGTTTTCAGAAAGAAACTTAAAGAAGCCTAACCTAATTTGTGATATCACATTCTTATTGTGAATAAATTAGCTTCTCATATTCCTATATAAGGTGGAATTTATCTTCAACCACCTTCTGGCAAAAGTAGGGAGCAGGTGGCTATGTTAAGTCAGGGAAGGAGAGCAGCAGTGTGAATACTCCATTTATTAGCATTATTCATAGACTTTCTATCATGAGCAGCATTATACTCCTCACTATTCAGCATCAGGGTATGAAAAGTGCACTCAGGCTTCAAAAATCAATGACAACTTGCCCTCTACCCACCGTTTTCCTCTGGCAAGCAGTGAAAAAGCCACTCCTAAAACTCAGCATGCCATTTTTTAATTCACAGCTATGTTTCCACTTGAAGAGACAAGCCAAAACAAAGTATTACTCCCTGAGAAGCACCACAGGAATAAGTTCCCTCCCAACTTCAATAATTATTAGGCAAGAGTGATTCTCCATTCCTTTTTCCACTGAAAATATAACATGCTTATAAGAACAAGCTTGTGTTCTGCTCCTGTGTTTGAATAACTCACAGATGTCAGTCTGCAGGTTGACTGCACCCAGCAGAATCCCAGCTTGTTTTTCCCCATCAGATTGAGCCTTTCAGAGCTGTAAATGGGCTTGTGCTGGTGAAGAAAGCGGTAGGTGAAGTCCAACAGCCAGAACCGTGTAAGTAATAGTGCCGCCATACTCAGCTGAGCAAATGCCTCTGACTATTTCTGACCACTTCCTTAAAATTTAGGACTTCAGGCACATGTGTGTTTACAGGAACTATAGTTAACCATAAAGAAAATTCTAACAGCTGTTTTCAGGTTGTTTAGACCTTAAACGTTTTATGCCTGAAAATAAACAAGAAAAGAATAAATGAGGTAATTTACAAAACATACTCAGTACTACCAAGGTTTGTAGAGGAAGCAAATTCATTTCTGATTTCCTTAGTCATATGGTCTTACAAAGTAGAAAATTATTTTCCAGATATCATGTAATACACTGTTAAATGTGTTCTTCTGACTAATTAGCATTGTAAATTAGTCAGTTGAACTCTGTCAGCAGTATTTAGTTTCTGTCTTTTGAGTGGCAAAGCTATGGTAATACTTGCAAGGAAACCAGAGACAGAATCCTGAATGAAAGAATACTGAATGAAAGTAGAATGTATAGTGAATAATATAACATCATACAAAATACAAGACCATTTGACAGAAGGAGAAATGAGAATGGCACAGCTCACATAACACACATGTAATGAGCCTACACAAAACTTCATTATGTCAAAGGAAAGAGATGAGAAATAAGTGTTCCTTAGACTCAGCAACAGCAACAACCATGTGCCAAGGGGGTTTAGAAACCCACAGGGATATTTATGGCATAACCATATGGCCTAAACACAGAGCTTTCAAGATAAAACATTGACTGAAACAACCAGTGATGCATTACTTGTTCTTCAAGATGTAAATGATCAGTTTGCATTTCAGGAGAATATTTTCTTTCCAGAGCCCTTCTTTGTACTGATCACATCTTTATGCCTAAGGTAACACCTTACAGGGAATTAACTGTTTAGCAACTGGTGAATAGATCTTAAATGTGTGAAGACTGTTTTTCTTTCATGGGTGATGATACATAATTTAATTCTTAATTCTGTGAAATTAATTAACTGTATCTGAAGCATGAAAAATTTTCATAAAAACAGAGGTTTGTTTTATATATAAGTGTATCAGAACTATTTACCATCATAGAATCACAGAATCATAGAATAGTTAGGGTTGGAAAGGACCTTAAGATCATCTAGTTCCAAGCCCCTTGTCATGGGCAGGGACACCTCACACTAAACCATATCACCCAAGGCTTCATCCAACCTGGCTGTGAACACTGCCAGGGATGGAGCATTCACAGCCTCCCTGGGCAACCCAGTCCAGTACCTCACCACCCTAACAGTAAAGAATTTCTTCCTTATATCTGATCTAAACCTCTGCTGTTTAAGTTTGAACCAATTACCCCTTGTCCTATCACTACAGTCCCTAATGAATAGTGTGTCACCAGCATCCCTGTAGGCTCCCTTCAGATACTGGAAGGCTGCTATGAGGTCTCCACACAGCCTTCTCTTCTCCAGGCTGAACAAGCCCAACTTTAAATGTCTGCAAAGTAAATGTGCATCTCATGAACACAGGTATTTCCATGTACTTTTGGAAAACTGCTTTCTCCTATATACTTTTTCAGTTTCTATGAGAAACCCAAATCTTCTATTTCTGGTTCAGGTGAATATTGAGAAAAAATAAATGTTTATTACAGCCTTTCATACTCCAGCTGATGGAAATCAGTACACTTCCTTTCAAAGTCAAGTGATCCACAGTCTTTGGCTCCAGAAGAAATACCAGCTGAGAGATCTGCAGTTAGATTCAGTCAGTTGCCCAGATACATTTCTGCTCAAAATAAGCAACACAGAGATTATGAATTTACTACTGTGATTTCCACATGGGAAAAAAGTTTTAGAAATCATTACTAACATGAGGTCTGTCTGAATTTCCTTTCTCAATTGTGCAGTGAATTAAAAATAATAGACCTGATGACAGAATTACTGAAACAAGCAGGGAGCCTATTTTCCTGTGGTGGCTTGATGCCTGCTCTGAATGGTTGCACTGGGATCATATTTAGATTTTACTCAAATAAATACTTAAAAGAGACCAGAAATGTGATACAGTTCTGCTTCTACTTTTCCATGTCAATTAAAACTTTTATTTCATTCCTGAGTTTCTTCCAGTTCCCTGTGAAAGACTCCAAGCCACATCAGGGTTTTTTATTCATTTTTACATCTTTCTCAGAATCTTCTCTTTGCTTTTTTTTTTTTATAACTCATTGAATGCTAATTTCTAAATTGTTATTCTTTCATTAGACTCATCTACTTCATATGACAGTATTTTCCCACAGTTTCATGGAGGAACAGGTTCAGTCAGGTTTCTCTTCTTTCATTCCTTCTGGACAGGGCAAATAGGTTTTCTAGCGCTTACTGTGAGTCCAGCAGCATTTTCTCCACCTGAATATTCCCAGTAGACCAGCCTGTGAATAACTGATGTGATTGATAGTGATCAAACAGTGAGACTAGTGTAAAAGATTGCTTTAAGAATTAGTTTAAATCACATTTGTTTCTATTCTTTAGTTTGAGCTTTACCAAGTTTACATTCTTTACTACTTTTACAAGATGCTTTCTGCAAAAAACTCTGAAGTGTATGTAAAGACTATGAAGAAACTCTTTCCTTGCCTCTGGTATACCAGTGAGGACCACAGAAATAAAGAGTAACTCATCAGTGGAATAGCACCTCTGTTTTTTAACAAATGATGCTATGTCACTATGGGAAAGAACATTATTTGCATTTTCCTACTTTATTGTTCCACATCTTCAAGCTCAAACCTCTTGATTTCTATCCTTCATCAAGCACACTGTGAGAACTGTCTGTTTGTTAAAGTGCTCATAAATGTGCAACTGTATCTTGAAGAAAATAAGCAACACTGTTTAATTTAAACATTGAAAATGTATATTGAAAAAGGAAACTCACTCAAAACCAGGGAAAAGTGCATCAGTCAAGACTCAGAGCAACAAACCTCAGATTTACTCAGAAGTAAATAATTTTAGTAAACATTGAATTCTTCTGTTCAGTAACAATGACACACATAAAACTAAATTTGAACAAGAATGTTATCCATCTAAACATGCTTAGAGTTTCAGTCATGCCCAACTCTGCCGCAGAGACAACTAGGAAGATCTTTTCTGATGGAAGGCACCAAAGTACTACGTGCTACAGACCTCTAACAAAGTACTATGCACCAGAGACCTCTAACATGTCCCCCCAGTGAAAGAGAACAAGCTCCAAGAAAGAGCAAACAATTTTAGGTGGTGATGGGGAGCAGCGCAAGAAGTCAGAAGTTCAAATTCAAGTTGGTCAGTCATGGGACTTTGGGTAGAATAGTCTACTACTCTGAGAAGATCCAAGTTTGCTGTGTTTCAGAATGCCAAACTAACAAAACTAGACTCTTTATGTAAGATGGGTGATGGAAGGGTAGAGGGCATGGACTTGCTCCTAAGGAATGTCTCACAGTTATGATCCAAGCACCTATGAGGAGATAACCAGAAGGGATTAAACTGTTTCAAATAACTGTTAATATTAAATCTAGAGAAGATGGTTTGTTTCCAGGACTTTGCTGCTCTTTGCTCTACAGTGTCTGTTTAGAGTGCACAGTGTGCTCTAATGACCAATTGTTGCTAAATTTTATGTTGAGAAAAATACAGAACTATTGGAAGCAAATGGCTTATTGTGCTACTTACAGTTATTAATTTGGTAAATATTCACACTTATCTGTTTTTGTTCTACACACTTTGAACTCATTAAAGGTGCTACGATTTCACCAGGCCTGATTTCACTTTATTTTACATTCCCAAAAGCCTGATGTTAAAGTAACATATTAAGCTTGGGGATAACATGAAAGTATTCTTCAAAATTTGAAGTCAGTTGTCCCAAACAGTAACATTGAAATGACAGCACTGTGCAGCTTTAGTCAGCTTTATAGTGTTGTGGTTTCAAAATTCTGCCAAACATTTTCAGATTGTGACTACTATTTGACTGAGACTTTCAAGACAATACTTCCCCAGGAAACTTCAGTCTAAATTTTCTAGGCATTTAGTATTTTCATTGGCTTTCATTATGCATCAGTGATTGTCGTGGTTTAAACCAAGTTCACACAGCTCCTTACTCACTCCCCCCCCTTGCTCCCCCAACTCCCGGAGAGTTAGGAAGGAGAATCCAAACAATGTAGCCCCCACAGGTTGAGATAAGCATAGTTTAATAGCTAAGGTATAACATAAATCACTACAGCCACTACTACTACAAATAATAATGATAAAGCCAATAACAAGTGAAGAGAATACAACATCTCACCAGCCACCGACCCATAACTCACCCCACCCTGCCCGACCGAGCACCGACCGATACCTCCTCCATCCCCCCACAGCTCCAGCCATTCTGGCTCTCCCTCCCGGTTACGTCCTGGGTAATGACGTGCTATGGTATGGAATACCATTTTGGCTAGCCTGGGTCAGGTGTCCTGTCTCTCCTTCCTCCCGGCCTCCCTTCCTCCCTGGCAGAGCATGAGCTCAGAAAAGGCCTTGGACAAACCAAACATTTGAGCAGTAACTCAAAACATACTTGCTATCAGCAACCGTTCTCAGCACAAAAGTCAAAACACAGCACTGCACCAGCTACCAAGAAGGAGAAAAATGACTGCTACTGCTCAAACCAGGACAGTGCTGAAAAAGAAAATGACTTTTCCTTGCAGGTTTGATATAATTTGACTGGGAGAAACAATAGCTAATCCAAGTTAAAATCCTTATAGAATCATTTGATTATTCTGAAATCCTGTTAACCTGGATGTTGTGTCTGTCCTTTGCCTAGCAATACTGTGTCATGTGCATCACTCCATCAACTAACTAAACAATTTATTTTGGTTATTAATAACTTCATAAGAATCTGTTTTCTGAGGGTCTCATAAGTTTATGTATTAACTAAGTATCATGATGCCCATGAAAATTAACTAAGTACAAAACTTCTAATATTACAGAAGAAGAAATCACGATACTGGGAAACTAAATGACTTGTCCAAGGGCACACAGGGAATCAAAGTTAAAGGTCAGCTCGCTGGCAAAACAAGAATTCCTTGTGCCGCAGTAGTCAGTGGAAATGAGAGCAGGATCACATTAACACCTTCAATATTTGGCATTCAATGGGGTGAAGTTTTCATCTCATTTCGTCACATTTTCCTTACGCTTTTTAAATATTTCTGAAGCCTTGAATACATAAGATCATAAAATTACATAAAAATGAAATTTAAAGTGCTCATTTCAAACATAACAACCTATATATATCCTTCAATTGCTTTGAATCCTACATGAAGAGTCCTCTCTCTAGTTATAGTGCACTCCAGGCAGAACAGTTCATTCAGGATTCACACACATTTGTTAAGTGAGGCAGCTTTCATAAAATGTCAGTGTTTTGGCCAGAAATAGACATTCTGAAAAAGCTGCCCCACTTAATAAATTAAGTAACTTGAATACGCTGCTCTCAGTAGTACCCCATAACATAAGAAGTATTTACACTGGCAGTAGAGCAATGTCAAGAAAGTACAATGATCTGTAAAACAAGTCTCTACATTTAGGATTTTATGTAGTGAATTATTTTGATGTACTGCTGGTTATTGCTTTCAGAGCTTCCCTGTTTTATTTATATTGATTATTTGACATGTACAAGATCCTTAACAACATCAGTGAATGTAACATCAAAACAGCGTGTCAATAGAAAGCAATGGCACTAACCATGCAGGAATTGCAGACTTTGAACCCCAAGTAAGTGTTTAACAGAAGAAGATAGGAGGAAGGATCCTATAACTATACATCCAGTTTGTGGCAGTTGTGCTTTATGATGTGTCCTGCAGCTTTTACATTTAACTATCTAGACAGAGGCCTGAGTGTGCTGGAGCATGCTGAGGGCTCTCTATAGGAAAGCAGGGACCATGGGCAATACTGACAGCACCCTGACTGTGGTGTGAAATCAGGACAAAGAGAAGCTGCTCACTAGGAATGAGGACCCCTCCTGTCTCACAGGGCAGACACAGATATAGTCATGCAGTTGGCTCAACAGCTGGCTTCAGTTACCTCATAACTTTGCACATACCTTCCAGAACAAATTTACTAATTTGATATGTAAAATACTCTAAATTCCTTAGGTATAAAGAACAGTAATAGAACCCTGCTTCTTCACCCTTCATAATTTTATATTTTTTTACATTTTAAACTCTCCAGAATTATATATGTGTGCAGTGTTTTGCATAATATGTTTTCAGTCTCAGCTGGGTTTTGCTCGGAAATGATGATCACTAGCACATCTTGCACGGCCATATTACACATGCTAATGACATATCTTTTTAATCTCTGAAATAGAGCTAGAAATCCTATTTGGAAGTAATTCCAAGTGAAATGTGTAGTCAAATATATGAATATATTATAAACTGAAATGTTAATACTGCAAAGCAAGGCTTCCAACAGGTAGGAAGTACTGGGATTAGGACTCCTTGCACATTTTGCACTAGAATATTTTCTTTAGTAATGTGTTTACTTCTGTATTTTCTAGAGAATTCTTCCACCATTTAGTTGGAAGTACTTGCTTAGCTGGCTATGAATTTCCTCTTTACCAGTCAATGTACACCCTGTACAGCAGACTCACTTTTGTCCTCTTTGAATACATAACAAGTATCTTCGCAATCTTTTCTATGGTGCTACTGTTAAATTATCCAAAAGCTTGGCTTTGCTCATTGTAGTAGCTTTATGAAGCAAATACATGTTAACAATTCTACTTTAGAATAGTGAAAGTCTAAGGCATGACCTAAAGTTATAACTTCCTACTGCCTTTTAATGTTACCTCTTCTCTTATTCAGTCTAATGTTCAGGAGGCAAAGCAAGATTAAGCAGGTGGCCACAGAGAAGGGCTGCGACTGATATCAAAGTTGAATCGCCCCTTCAGTTTTTATTTTATTCTCTACTTAAACACAAAACATTGTGTATTTATGGAACACTGCATGACGCATGGTAATAAATAATTTTAATAAATGCCTCTAATGATAATGATAAATCATAAATTATCTTATGTTTTAATTTCCTTGGGTAAGTATATTGAAGCACAACATCTCATTTTCGTTGCTGACCTGGGGTGAGAGCACAGCAGCATGACATTTACAACACATACTTCAACTGTAATTACTAAACAGTTAATATATCAATTTAATTAAAATCCTATAGTGATGAACAGCATAAAGTGTCAGAAGAAGTTAACCCAGGCAAAAACAAACAAGAGAACCAAGGCAATCAACTGAGGCAAAATGAATTAGAGTACTTGTCCCACCAATTCAGAGAGTTATATGCCTCTTGGAGACAAGAGGTCTCGCTGCAGCAGTCTTTCAAAAGGATATTCATTGTGAGACAGTGCACAGGAATATTAAGAATACCAAATTGAAGAAAGAAAAAAGTATCTAAATTGGATTTTATAATGAGTTTGGTGAAACAAAAGTGACCATTCGTTAGGTTTATCTCCTGATAAAATAAAAGATAATAATGATAAAAAAGCATGTTAAGTCTTGCTGAAATTCCTTCTACTGGTGTCATTCTAGAACTTCTAGAGTCCAAATTCCTATAATTTATATACCAATCCATCTTGAATTGGTTCACTTTGGATACTGTCAAACTGTTCAACACCTTGCTACCAGCTACTAGTGATGCAGTTCTTTCTGTCTGAGACACCCCTCTCATTTACCAGATTGAGAGTGGACAAAGCCAACTAACATCAACACAAGAGTTTATATATATCAACAGAAAAGTCCTTCATCCTTAAAATCTAACAGCTGATCTTTGCTTTAATTCAGTCCAATTCTTCTTCCTCTTATCTTAAGAGCAATCCAGCCTTCTTAAGATTTTGCTCAAGTTAAATCTTGATTTTTCTTCACTATCATCTGATGTAGCAGAGTGAGTATTTGAGCACTGTGGTTGGGAAGCTGCATTTAAGCATGTAATTTGAGGCCTGAAGTGGGAAGAAAAACATAAGCAACTCCAAACACTGTAGCAAAAGTGAATTGTTGGAGTGGTTTTGAGAAGCTTGAATTCAACCCTTAAGACACAAGTCTGACAAACAGACCTTCCTCTCCAAACAGTAATACATTCAAGGATTAGATCATGGGTCATGGTAAGAGTAATTTTGACATGTGAAATATCAGTAAGATTTGGTAAATGCCTAACTAGATTTTTTTTTATTCTTCTGTTTTTGAAAGCTGATACAATCTCTTACAATATGAATGATATGTAGGTGATTTATCTCACCTGTCATAAAGCTCCTTCCCTCTATCAGATTAAGGAAATCACTGTCTTGAAAATGCTTTCAACATTAACTATCAAAACTTACAAGCAGTAAAACACACTTTAAATGAAACCAACATGAAAAAGTTCTAGTGAAATCCAGGACTAGGTTAGGTGCCAAGGAGCAACACTGGAAGCTTACAGAACAGGATCCAAGACAACTAGTATACTAAGCACAGGGCCAACATCCCTACATCATTACAGTGAGGACAGGCAATAGGAAATGCTGCTGTGAGCAATCTGTGTCTTTTAAATGTGGCTGTTTTGTTCACAGTGCAGAGATGTGCCTGTGTTCACTCAGAGGTATGTGGCTCCAAAGCTGGATGTGGTTTTCTGTGGACAGAGGGCTGAAACATTTATTTATTTATTTTTAAAATTAATCAGATGTCAGACTTTTCAAATTTGCTATTAGAGCTGATTCAAACCAGCAACTTTTACTTGCACAAATGATGTTTTAACCACAAGGATATTTTACTTGGAAGACCCTAGAAAACAAAATTGAGCCAACAGTCTTTTGGCTGAGATATAGGCTTCCCTTTTCCAGGCAAGCACTCCAGGATTCATCCTCAAGTTTAATCTTTCTTCCTGACCTAATAAATACTTTTGTACTGCAACAGAACTTCAAGAACAGAGAAGTATGTCTGTGTTTGTTGTTGCCTATGCCTGGTGACTAAAGATCCATCTTCCATCTTGTAAGAAGAAAAGTAGTTTTGTACATGATCAGACACACAGTGGAGCTGAACTTTCAGTCTTTCCCTTCACATATAAATTATTTAATCAAATAAGGAGGGCTCACACCAAGAGTACTAGAAGTCATCACTGGATTTGGGAATCTGGTTCTGGGTGCAGATTACAAATACTCTGAGATTGCTGCCTGGATTGAGCCTCTCAGGGTGTTTGGAAAGAAGTAATTTCTGGCTCCTACTCAGGACTGGGTAAAAGTTAGTATCAGACGGGCATCCTGTCAAACCTCTTGCATATCTAGGAACATACAGACAAAGCTGTAGGGAGCTTGTCCAAGAAGTACCAAGCTACTGGAATTTAAGTGCCTCTAGGTATAAGCAGTATTTAAACTGAAGTTTTCATGATCACAGTTTTGAAACTTGGCACCTAAACTTCACTTATGTTCTACTCTAGACAACTGATGTTTGGATCTGCTCTCTATTTCTAAAATGTCCAGTAGTAGTTTTAAGGCCCATTAAGAATTAATTCTTTGGAAAGTGTAGTTTTCTGTTTACTCTGTTTTTCTTTATGTGAATATCATCCAAGTTCAGTATATTTTATTTCATTTTGCAATAAAACATGAAAATTTGGTGGGGTTTTTTTTTCCTGAAAATCTGTTTAAATAGTATCCAAGTTTTACTATATAAAATAATCCAAGTGCTATTATTGTTACTATTACTGTATGGAAGAATGCGGTTGATTCTTAATGGACACCATCAGGTCCTTACCACCATAGGGTCCCAAACTGTATATATTTACACTTATTCTTATTTTCCTTCCTTCTGGCCAGCCCACTGAGTGGGATCCTTTGTTCAGCTGAGCTGTACTTGTCGCAGGAATCAGAGTGGGAGGAAAAAGCAGTTTTATAACACTGTGTACTGGAAGTAATGTGGGCCTAGTCCATAGAGGGTGTTCAAATTTATTTTGGTTCCAGTTGTCTCCAAGGATCTGTTTCTCAGTGGAAGCAAGCTGAAGCAGTGTCCCGATATCCCCTTCTCTCCAGTCAGCCCCCCAGGATTCGGTAGAGGGCCAAGCAGACTTTTATGCTTGAGAGACCCCTCTGACAGGAACACTTGCTAGGAGTTTGATAAGGCAGAAAGAGCAAAGGCCAGCAGGGAGATCCTTGTCCTACTTCTTTACAAGTATTAGTCAGTAAGCATGAACAACAAAAAAGCCAAAGCAGTTGACCTGAAGGGCAAAAAGAACAACTCTGGCTATGTATTTTTGCTGTCATGATTTCATTGCTTACCTATTTTTTTTCTACTGATTTTACTGTGTGCTTATTGTAGCTACATTATAAAGAAGTAATCATTCCACTTTCCTTCTCTTTGTGAAACTGTGTACAACCACCTTGAGTCAATGCCACAGGTTCAAAGGAAAACAAGCAGTGCTCTGAGTTATCCTTTTCCAAGGCATTCCTATTACCTTATAGACTATACCTTCCCCCTTTTTCAGTTTGTATCTCAAATCTCAATCCTAACAGATATTTCTTTCCCTACCATCGTCCATGCTGAGGATGTGATAAAATGAGTCATATCGAACCATAAGACTTGAAACAACTCCCAAGAACTCAATATACTAATCTTTTGAAGAAATAGCAAAAGAGAAGCATGCATAAAACAGGTTATTTGAGAGAAAACAGGTCATGTGTGGTTTAAAGAGATGGGCTCCAAATTTTCATGCTATATCAAAAGTGTTAAGCACCTGTATTCCCCAGCTAAAAGTAAGCTCCTGTAACTTGTAGTTGTAATTCCGGTTTCATGTTTATAAATTCCAGCTACAAGGACTTGCTTTTAAGCAATGGAGCTCCAGCTCTTGGTTAGAATACCATGGAATCATGTCTAACATACTTTGCAGTAAGCTTGTATGAACCAAGGTAGCAGGTTAGATTGCATTTTTTTCTATTTCCCCTACCCAAACTCTTTCAAGGCGAAAAACTCTAAATGTGTACATATATATTGTATTAAAATAATGAGAGCTTACATTTGCAAATATTATAGGTTGGCTAGTGCTGCTCCCAGAATGGGAAATGGCACTGGGGAAGAGGTAAGGCGTACTGCTTCCAAACATTTGTGAATCTACTGCCTTTGAGAAACAGAATAGTGTGGTTATTTGTGCTATCACCTTTCAGAAGAACAAAGTATGCTTGGCTAGTTTTTATGTCCAGATGGGAGTACACAGACCCTGATCTTGAATGCTGGCACAGTATCTTCAAGGAGAGAGGAGATGGCAAAGATGAAACACTGTACTTCAATCTTAAGTGAACAGGAGACATTTAGATATCAATGTGGGGTGGCATAAGGTACAATTTGGGTCCAAGAAAATGTAACCACAGACACCTGGCACTTCAGAAGAGAGCTGCTGTCCCTACCAGTGAAATGTGAGAACTCAAATACAAGCATTTCCAATAAGCCAGTTTGGAATTTATTGGCATTAGCAAGAAAACAGATAACTCTGCAAGTTCCAACAAAGAAGTAAAACCAACTGTAAACAAATAATCAGAAATAACTAGGAGAACAGTTGTTGACAGAACTTCACCTTTTACACAAGTTACAATGCTACTGGATTATTTTTCTAATAATATGTAATTTATAGTTTATGCCTGGGTAAAAAAACATAATCTCCGTAAAGACTGCTTGTTTCAGTTCATTCCATAGCCAGAAGGTGTTTTATTCTTAATGTCTTATTGTCATGCAGAGCTGTAACTTGAAAGATAACACAGCTGAGGGGCTAGTCTCTGGTAAAATACACCTACCATTGTAGGTGTACTACATCCATTCATTATCAGTTTCAGTCATTAGTATCAGTAGTGATCAATCTTTGGTTTCATAATTACTGCTGATGGCTGTACATGGTCTGTTTTATTAAAAATCCTTTCAGAATGACGCAAGAAATCCATAGCATAGCTACACTGTCTCTGAAAAGAGATAAAAAAGGATCAGACGAGATAGAGAGGACCCTTGGTATATTAAAGATCAAATTCTACAGAACAGTTTTAGTGGTTTATGCAGTATCCAAACCCAAACAACATCCACTTATAAAATCCCAGTAGCTCCAAATGGCCAGGAGCAACTGGGCACCAAAACCTAATGAGCAATAAACTCAGAACAAGCTATTCAGTAGATCTAGTTGATTCTAAAGAATGAGTGCAACAAGAGACACTAACATTATTATTAACATATTGTACATGACAAAGAAGTGATTCTATAGATCAGTGTCTGTACTTAACTGTCTCATACAACCCTAAGTGAATTTTAAGAAGGTTTTATTTTTGAAAAAAATATTATATCCCATGCCACAGCATAGGTCAAATTCTTAAACCATCCCTGGCAGAGCTTTCTGTGCTCCTGCTTTCATTTTGATATGTGGGTAGTTAAAAATGTTAAATATCAGAAAAGAAGCTTCTGAAAAAATTTTCATGACATGTTGGAACTTAAAGATATGTGTTTGCTTTGACATTATTAGATGAAAAAAAGGCCTTTAGTCACAGGTCTCTATTAAATGCACAGCAGTTATTAATAACACCTGTTATTTTGTTATAAATCAGGATGATTATTTTTTGAGATGTAGCTTATGTGACATTTAAATTACAGACAGTAATAACAAGCAGATATAAAATGAGAAAAGGACAAAACAGAACTCTTTTGAGTGGAAAATCCTGTACAAGGTTCCAGTCTTCCAATAAATTCTTCACACTCTTAAATGCACGCAATGGGAATAGTTTCACTTATGTAGCAGAATGGTTTACAGTGGGTAACATTTAAGATAGCCCCCCAAAGTTTCAGTTTACAGTCAAATGTCTGTAGAAGTGCAGACTTTCTGTAGAAGTTTAAAGAAAATAAAGAAAATAAACTTGATGCATTTGGAGGAGAAAAGGGTATGACCACATTGCATGCCATGCAGCAGTAACCTTTATGTGCTTTCTTACAAGTATTTCTCTGCCCTTTCTGACAAATCATTCAGACATTTCTAATCTCTGGGCCACTTCTTTCCTTGACTTCTTGGTTAATATAAACAACTCAGTGGCAAGCTAATGCCAAATATACACTTGGTTTCTGTGACACCTCTTATGAGAATGTACAGCTTAAACCAAAGCCCATCATTCAAGCCTGTTAACATCTCCTCAGTGAATGTAACCAAGTTGCTCTTATGGAAATGGACTCTATTTTTAGTCCATCAATGTGAATATTATGTGATTGTTTTGTTTTCTATACTTCTTTTAATCTTTCATATTGGCAAATTAATTCTTACTCATAAATTAACACTTTTCTATTGAAATCTTTAAAAGTATTCTAACATTAGCAGACACATGTCCATCAGGTACAATAAGGTCACCAGTTTATATAAGATGAGATGCCAAGACATCAGGCTGGTATAACATAGTATCTACTGATCTGAGCTAGACTTTGTACAAGTGACCTACAGCTTAAAAATGTGGACATTTATTACCACTCACTAGAGTTATCCAGTCCCTCTTCAAATTCTTCTAAACACAAAAGCATAATGCAGAAGGTATTGAGATTTATCTGTTTACCTTCATGTCACCATTAGAAATTCCGGGGTAATAGATCCCCTTTTTAAGAAAGTCCTTGAGAGAGGAAAGAAAATGCAAAACCACATTGTCATTTCAGTTCATGTAGGCTGCTGTCATAAACCAAGCACCAATTAAGCTATAAAAACCCATCTTATGCATAGCTTTTCAACATTTTTTGAACAAATCTCCTTCCATAATACTATACCATACACTTTTTAGTGTTAACAACTGAGATTTCAGAGCTGAATTTTAGAAATATTAACTATAACCAACTTTTGAGTCACACTTTAGTATTGTTATCTTAGTTCAGAATTATCAAAATGAGGTAAGCTTGGGGAGAAAACCCATATGACAGTGTTTTTGATAGCTACACAAATGGTTAGTTGACTTTAAAAAGCTTTCGCTGCTTTTGCTGCTGCTGCCTCATATGAAAGTAGGAACAACACCACCATTATGAAGGTGAAATTTTAATTATTATTAACTACATGACTAACATTAAATTACAAATGTACTTCTGCCTTGGGATAGCTCAAGTGTCTTTTAAAGCTCTTTGGTATCTTTCACTTTATCAAGCTATGATTGTTATTAATTAAATCTTGTCCAACTGAATTACTTAGCAACATGGGTTGTAGCACAAGCAAGATAATATCCACTTTGTGGTCTTCTTAGACAGATTTTGATTTGCTAACAGCTTGCCCAAGTTATATAGAAATTCTCACACACTGAAATGGTAGGGCTTGCAGTATGATGCATGTGGTCCACCTCTGCATGAGAAAGCACTGGGCAGGTAGTTTAGTTCTGTGGTTTACTCAGGAGAAAATAGTTATTCATTAGTGTCTCTCACCCCTTACATATCCTTCAGGAATAACATTGACTTTGGCAGTAGCACAAAGAACTGGCAATTATTTTGGCTCCCCTGACACAGAAATAGAGTACAGAACTGAGCACATCAACACTTTGTTTCTCATGTTAATCAATACATTTCCTGAAATGGAGTATCCTTTATAGGCATAAGCCAAGGGAACTCAAGGAAAAAGTGTGAGAGTAAAGGGTTTCCATTCAAACCACTGCTTAAGGAGGATGCTAACAGGACCAAGAAATGCACCACAGGGCCTTTTTTTCAAGTTACCAGCTTTTTCCAAACAAGCAGATTAGAATCTATTGAACAAGTGACCATGTCTCAGTTGTGGGATTTCAGTGTAACCTCCCAGCATGTAGAAACACCTCTTGGATGGAAAAACTGATCCATCTCCCTTAACTTCCTCTGCTTTCCCAAAAAGGAAGTGTCCCGGGTTCAGCAGTAGCAGTCATTTTTCTCCTTCTTAATAACTGGTGCAGTGCTGTGTTTTTGACTTTCAGCCTGGGAACAGGGCTGATAACACTGATGATTTCAGTTGTTGCTCAGTAATGTTTACTCTGACCAAAGACTTTCTGAGTCTCATGCTCTGCCAGGGAGGAGGGGAAACTGGGAGGAAGTAGAGACAAGACATCTGGCCCAAACTAGCCAAAGAGGTATTCCATACCACAGCACATCATGCCCACTATATAAACTGGGGGCAGTTACCCAGAAGGGCTAGATCACTGCTCGGGTCAGGAGAGGTATCGGTCGGCGGGTGGGGAGCGGTTGCATTCTCTTCCCTTGTTATTTCCCTTATCATTATTATTATTGGTGGTAGCAGTAGTGATTTGTGTTATACCTTAGTTACTGGACTGCTCTTAACCCATGGCAGTTACATTCTTTTGATTCTCCTCCCCATCCCTCCAGGAACTGGGGGGAGAAAGTGAGGAGAGGGAGTGAGCTAGTGGCTGCATGGTTCTGAGTTACTGGCTGGGCTTAAACCATGACAGGAAGATACCAGTTTCCCTGCAGCCGGGTGATTAGGATTTAACATAAAAATAAGATTCACAGGCAAACACTGATCAAGGACTTTCAGTCACAAGGCATAGCAGAGCTTTAAAGTCTTGCCTTAAGTAATTCCTTTATATTAGGGCTTTGATATGAAAGGCTCAATATGATATAACTGATTGATTAGGGGACAAGGAAAACAATCTATGACACAGCTTGTGATAGCACTTTGTGAAACAAAGCGCTAGGAACAAAAATTTCTCTTGATCTCTTTTATTTCACTCTTTCTTTGCAATGAGTCTTTAATTCTGCATTAATATTTGAAATATTCTTTTATTTCAGTTTAACAGCAATGACAGATTCTCAGATGTTTTCACAGGAAACTTAGAGAACCCTTTAGGATCAAAACAATTGAAAACAATCGGGGAAAAAAAGGCAATGAAGAGAAAGTATTTGAGACTCTGAGTTGCTGGACCAACACCAGAATTCACAAGGTAAATGCACGCTCACATACAAGTTTTGAATAAATACAGTCCCTTGAACAAAATGGAACAAAATGAAAATAAATGTATTTAATATAATGATTAAAATAAGGTCAGTTGCCTGTTTGGGATGTTGGGTCCAGGGATCAAACACAGACATCTAGCACCATTTTAAATATTAAATGGCCTCGTAGGTATGCTGAAAGACCAAAACCTTTGAGTGGCTGCTAGAAACTAACAAAAAAAAGGCACTAAATGCTTATCTTTAAGCTCCTGAATTGTTTCCTTATCACTTTGATCATACACATGTTAAGCCGCATGGAGCAGAAACTATAAGGTTTTGGACTTTTGCAAATGCAAATAAAGGAGGCTGTACATAGAACAAAGCTCTGTAAATGATGGCATCCCAACCTATGCTGGACACTGTATTTTTTCCTATGAACCACAAGACAGGGATAGGAAAGAGAAAGAAAAGGATTCATGACAGTTTTTAAACTAATACCTCTTTCTCAAAATAGATGATATTTGTTACATTTCTGACAGATTACATATTTGGAAGAAAGTAGGAACTCATAGCAACAGCTACTACTGTGCAATCTTTTTCTACAAAAAATCACTCGGGCTATTTACAGGACTAGCTACGTAATGACTTATTTTTGACTGGTCAAATCTGGTTTATGTCCCACAAAAATGCCATTTGGTAGCTCTTACTTGATTGCATCTACAAAGCACAAAACTCTTAACTGAACTGTCTCCTGCTCTTGAACTCAGTGAATGCATTACTCAGGACTCACCAAGTTGCTTCCAAATCCAAAGCCTACAGTCAACAAATGCTTTATAGGATTTTCTGCTTTAGCCATAAAAGGAAAAAAAAACCTGTTTGCTGTTTGGAACAACATTGATTAGCATACTGTTGCAACAAAGTGTTGACCTAACTATCACAGACTCAGCATGAACAAGTCTTCTATGTAGAAGTATCTAACAAAATAAGTACTCATTTTTCCACCAACATTAACCATGTCCCTAACTTAGAAGTTCCATATTCCATGTGTTGTGTTTCTCATGCAATGAATAAAAGTGAAAATGATTTACCATCTATTACAATCAAATTATCAGTTCATCTAGAATTGGAAGAAATAATTTCATTTGCATTCAAAACCTTTTTAAAAATAGAGATGTAGTATTTTCTTGTGCTTTCTGTTTGTTAAGCTATTTGTTTAAATAGAATCGGAAATGACCATGAGATGTTAAGGCCATGTCAGGACACCCTCCAGAGCATGTAAAAAAGCATTTGCACACTCTGATATCCAACTCAAGACAGCAGGATATGAGCAACATGGGACTGCTGTATTTGTAACACTCCTGTTCACCCAGCTGTGATGCAGAATCAGAATAATTTTTACAGACTTCCTGGATGTTGAAAGACACAGTGTTTCTCTTGACCTTGAGGGGAAAAAAAAAGTCATGCTGAATGAAAACCTATGTGGGACTGTACTGGGAGTCAGATCATTGCAATGGCATATTGTGGTGGAACAGAGTATTTTTAGGTACTTTAGAGGATGGGAACTGCTGGCATTTGTGTAGAATTAAGGGCATACAAGAAGTGAGAATGCCATACAGCCTCTTTTTTGTCTGTCTGCGCTTGGTTTCCTTTCCCTGAGTTGTTCCAGTGTTAATCCCAGTTCCAGTTTTGGATGCATGTGCCATCCACATTTCCTCAGAGAGCTGGTTTTAAAGTGCTGCTGTCTATGTTCTGTCTGAGTCTATGTTGTACAGTTGGTGTTGATAATGCAGTTGTAGTTAAGAATGGTAACTTGTAGCAACTCCTCCCCCAAACAAAAACCAGATCTTAGCATATGTTTCTCTGCCATTAACTGAGAACAGGCTATATCTCTTGTCCCTAGGAATCATAGTACTTCTCATGCAGCTTCTCTAGCATGATAAATGCATGATGTTTTATAGTTCCCAGAATGCAGAGCAATGCTTCACCATAAGCAAAATGTTTTGATCAACCAGTTCACAGTCCAATGAACAATGAAAGGCTGAAAAAAAGTCTCTGAATACATCTTATCATATATCCACTTCTATGGATGACCATAAATTAGTTTTACATGTACTAGCTCTGTTAGAATATTCCCTCTGGCAAATTCATTCACAGATATAAATCAGAAAGGATTTAGGCACGTATGTATGTATATGTATACACACATCCTTTTCTAAACCAATAAAAGAGAGCACAGCATAATTCTTCCAAGACCTGAGTTTGTTCAGACTCTACTTATTAACATGCATTCCTGCTTCATGGCAGAAAGCTAAATGCCTCATTACCTGATTATGTCTACAAAATAACTCTATCTGTCTCATTTTTACACACGGAGCACTGAGGCAAAGCATAAATTAATTGTTCAGAGGGCAAGTTATAGTTGACCCAGGACTGAATCCCAGCCCAAACCTCTATGTACCAGATGATGCTTCCACAGTATGGCTCTGAGACCTACGCCCCACAAAGGGAAGAGGAGATTTTCTAGAACTAGAGAATTTGTTATGAACAACGGACTTTTGTAAGGTTATGCACTGTCCTTACACTTCAGCCTTTAAAATCTAAAAAAAAAAAGAATGCAAGAAAAGATTGAAGACATTTTCTGAGATAGTGGGCATTTTAAGTTGGTATAAAGGGGAAGCCTTACAAAAGGGAGAGCTAAGGTAGTTATGCAAATCAACACAACTATGCTGGTGTACAGTGGACATAATGAGGCGAAAAGGAGGCACAAGAGTAGCTTCATCTTACTTGGCTTTAGATGCCCACACTGTTTGTGTCTAGCCAGTCACCCATAATTCAGCATAGAAAAAAAAAAACAACACTACTTCTAAAAATGAATTTGGCTGTTTAATATTTGTGCCTTGGAATGAGAGAAACTGCATTCTCTTAAGCTCCGTTTCTCTCTCTTCCTTAGGTGGAAGTAGCAAATTTCCTCAGATATCGAAATATATTGCATCATTGCATCTCCCCAGCTATTTTTCTGCAACAGTGGACATATGCTAAGTGCAAGTAAGCATCTGCATAAAGTCTGGAGAAATCTTTAAAGTGACAAATGAATGACTCCAGGAGTCTTTAGCTGTTTTCTGTATTCTCCTCAGCCAGTTTTTAATCCATTTCATCATCTTCTCATTGACTCCAATATCCTTGAATTTACATATCAACTTCTTCTGTGAAACTTTATTAAAGCCTTACTCAGATCTAAGTCAATCAGATCTATAGCATCTCCAATCTCTAATTTCTTTGTCCCACTTGCTTCTTATTAATTCTATCGCATGCTTCTGACAAGATCTACTTCTATAAACCCATGGCTCTTGGCTACTGCTTAGCGCACTTTTATCTAACAAGCTAACAAGTTCCTCCTTTATGAATAATTCTAGAAATATTTCCCAACACAGCACTTAAATCTTCAGGCCTGTTGTTCTCTGCTTCACAACCAGAGTTAACTGGCAATGAACAAAATGTCAAAATTATACAGTTCTGACAGGGTCTGATCTAGTGAAGATGTCCTCTTTGCAAACTGCACCTGTTTAGTGCTCCATCTATGAGACAAAGTTTAAGGTGTGCCTTGTCCAAACTGCTATGGCATCAGTGCAAGATACAACAGGGGGAAGAGATGGTAAATAAACTGACTTCAAAGACTGTTGCATGAAAGAAGATCACATTCCTGAGACAATATCACTTTCACAGAATTGTAGAAAAGTATAGCCAAAACCAACATGAAAAAGTAAAGCAGTCCACCCATTTGCCCAAGACATGTTATGCGTGCATTACTCCAGACAGACAGCTGTGTAAGCTGTGCTTAAAGACATTGACAGATCAGCATAAGCTCAAATCTATTACAGTGTTTCATTGCCTCCTTACTGATAGAAAGCTTTTACAATGGACTCTTTAAGATGTGGTAGATAAAAAATATTATTAATGGCTTAAAAAGTAACTGAGCTACTTAAATGTCTCCAACATTTAAACCAAAATGGCAACTAAAAAACATGATGCTGACATACCTTTGAAATCAGGAATTCCCTAAATTCCAGCTTACTAAAATCTAGGAAATACAAAGAAAGTAATTTTATTTTATGCCTAGTTTTACTAGTACATAAACAGTCACTGCTTCTTAGTGTTAGGGACAAGACACTGAACTAGATGGACTGTTAGATCCAGTATAGCTATCTTTTTTTTCTTATGATCTTGCTGCTCTATGCTGAACTCTCTTCAGTGGGTCTGCATCTTTCCTGAAGTGCGGCTATCAATTCCAAGGCTCTCCAGCTTACACTGTCAAATGCTCCATGTCACAGTCAAGCTGCTATCATCTTGCACTATAAAGGACTGCACTGCCACCACCACTGTTGTAATTATGTTTCCACTTTTTGCTTAAAGGCCTTTGAGACTACAGATTTGCCAGGATGGCCTAAGCAATACTTCTTTAAACTGATATCCTCTGTCTAGCTGCAAAAATATCCCATTGCCCATAATGGTTCTTGGGATTGTATATAGTATCTGCAGTTAGCTCATCTCTTCCATAGCACTTTGACTTCTTTTAGTCAACACTATCTATTCTTTGTATTAATATTATTCATATGTGTTCCATTGTAAGGACTGAGTGAAACAGAAGCTCAGCTCCTTTAGAACTGCTTGCCCTTCATAGGAGGAAGAGATCTTTACTGTTTTTCAGGGACCCAATTTTTTCTCCTTTCTTCTTTCATCACCAAGGCTACAAGCCTTGGCAACAGGGAAAACGGAACATCTATTTATAGAAGCAATGAGTGAGGAGTGCAAAGACCTAGAGATGGACCAATTAGTAACTACTCTGCCTCGTTAGCATTCCATTTAAGATGGAATAGAAAAAAGGCAAATCTGGAGATCATCTGTATGAGATACTGGAAACAATGAGACCAGTCTGATACTGCCTAAGGAAAGCACTTAATTACAAAACAGTATGGGTTCCAATGTGATGCTGTAGAACCCCAGCATTAATGAATGTTGCTTTAAAGATAAAGAGGCTTAACCACAACTAGCTGGCTCCCCTGAAAGAAATATGATTAATGCAATGCTAGATAATCCAGAAGAGATAGTTAATCTCTGCTGCAGAAACTGATGTTCATTGATAACAAATGCTGCAAACAAATCCTAAAATAGGAGATTAACATGGTCTTTTTTAGTAAATATGTGAAGAGAGCTCTGCTGGATACTTCTATTAAGCATCTGGGGTGAATGACAATTGAAGTTGGTACTGAAATTTCTTGCATTTGTTACTAGTGAATGCACTTCCACCTGAACTACAGCCACATCTTGATTAAGAGGATGCTAAAACAGGATATACAAAAGCTAATTCTCAGTAGGAAATACTGATCAATTAAGAATGTATCACAGTTAAGTCCAAACATGTAAAATGAGACATGGTTAACAGACGTAACACTGGAACTCACAGACAAGCTGCAAGGTGCAATACTGGTTACAAAATAACCCATTTCAGAATAAATGCACCATCTCCTATTACTGTGTTGCTGACTAATAGGTCAGTTGAAAACATACCTAGCCTAATTTTCCATAAGTATTCATTCAGTTCTAGTCTTCCTTATTTGGCAGCCACCCATTTAGAATACACACCAATTGCTCATGCTGCCGAGGTAATTACAGTTAAAAGTTTTATTGCCTAAGATTATATTAATAAAATTCCAGTAAATACCAAGTGGCACAGAAACACAGCTTTAAATGGAATTTTAAAATGGAATTTTAATTTTGTGGGTACTTGTCAACAGGATAAACCTAACATGAGATTTAAAATTATGTAGTTTTCCTGAGGATGTTTTCTTTACATTTTGAATGAAAACTGTGGTCACTTGGAAAAACTTGTTACAATGCAAAATACTTCCTGTTTATGAAAGCCATGAATATTACCCAGGTCATGAAAACAGACACTGAGCAGTAAGAAATTACTAGATGGACAGTGAGGGCTTAGCAAAACCAGGGGAGCAGCAGCTCAGGATAGAAAGTATGGTTAAAAGGTTGGACTGTTGCCCAGCCTTTTGATGTATTACTAAAAATGTTATGAAATCTAAGGCATACATTTTCTTCAAACATCCCATCTTGTCAAAAGGAAAAGCGTTAAGCAAATGAACTCTTAAGGAAAAAAAAATATATCCTTTGCTGAAGAAAGAAAGAGTCAGGGAGAAGAAAAGACAGAAAAAGGTATGGATGCTTTGCAGCCAAACAACTGCAAATTCTCCTGAAACTTCCCCTGTAAAATTATTAAGATACCCACACCCACATTACCTTTACAAATTAAGCTAATGTAAGTCCCCCATAGGAATGAGAGATTTGTTAAGTTACAATCTAACAGATCTTTTCTGGCGGCTCCTCCTCCAGTGGAGTTTTCCTTAGCAAGTTTACAGGCTGAGGGTCTCTCCTTCTGGACTGGCACTAGTTGAGGAGACTGGGGTACAGACAGGAGCTATCTGATCCTCCTGGAGTTCCCTTCCAACTCTCCTCAGATGTTAATGTGCTAATCTTTACCATCCCCATTATACTTCTCAGCCTTTCACAGTTAGCCAAGCTTTAATTTGACCAGCAATCAGACTGTTCTTCTCAAAAGGCTTCTTGGCAATTACATCTACTCCAAGAGCTACAATTCACGAGGCTCTTCCAGAAGCTCTCTGTATTGGAAGTACTGAATGTACTAGCGAAAAACAGATAATCAGGACTCTCCCCAGGGGACAACAATCACTAGCTGTAAATACAGATGGAACATTAACATCATCCTATCAAAACAAATCACAAGGAACCGAGTTTGATAGTTAAGCCCTAGAATGAAACAGAAACCAGTCTTTGAGTGCCCTCAAAAGTTATGGTACCTTTACATCTAAACTTTTCCTGCTCCTTACTCATTTTTGTGGTCCCCAGGGCAGGGACACTGTGTGCTGAATTTACTGCAGCCACCACTGTTCTGCCACAAAACACTTTCAAGATACAGAAAGCATGAGCAGAGTTCACTGCAGAGCCATGAAGCAATGGCGCTAAAGATACTTTTCTCATGCCTTGGTGGTTCATTTCCATAGCCACTCGACTACTTGTCTAGCAAAGGACTCTCCAAAAGGTAAGGGAATCAAATCAAGAGTGTTAAAAAGATGAACTGTAACATAAAATGCAGTCCTTAGGAAGAACAGTGCAAGGACTTTTCAGGGTACCAGTCTTCACTACCAGTGAAGAAGAAAGAGCTGTGGAAGTACACATCTATACACACGTATATGTACACACACACATATATATATATATACACACATATGCATGCATATATATGTATAAGTACAAGTTCCAGGGGAAAAGAGACTTGTAAGGAACAGAGGAGTGACTACTCCTGTGTCCCACATCACCAGGCAGTTATCAACTAAGACCAAGTGGGGCAGTTTCCGGGCACTACATACTTTTCCAAAGCCCTGAGAACTACTGTTGTGAACATCCTTTCTCCCATCTAATCTCTGCTATACAGAGAGGATCTGGTAGTCAGGATCAATAGATCTCACCTGCTGTACTGGCACCATGTCCCTCCTATCTGCTTCTTCTCACAACTTCACTGTCAGCCTGATCCCAGCTTCTGTGGCCAGGTCACAGCTGATCTTTATGTGGCTCTTGCAGCCCTAAGCATGGTTCCTTGTCAGCTTCTTCCATGAGTCACTTCTCTGATGCACTTGTCTTGTCAACTAGCATGAAGAACAGAACACATGTATGTGTCTGCACAGGCATGGTGATGAGATGGGAATGGTAGCATCTTGTAACAACTAGTAGTGTCATGGCCTGATAGTACCTGGACAAGATGGGCCATTGCCCCAAGATCTTCTGCAGTTACTGAAAGATAGCTGAAGGCTGTTTTGTGGCATTTTATCAGAAAGAAGAGAACACCAGAAATGTGTAAGTGGATCTGAAGAATGTTCAAAATCAAACACATGGCTGGAAAAAAAAAACAAACCCATAAAAATAAATTCCTATCTAATTGATCACCAATGAGAAACTTTCAATCATAGTGCTCTACATTTCTTTGATATTTCAAGTGTACTCTTTAATGTGTAGAGCATAATGAATACACTTCTGATTAGTCTAAGTTCTGTTTTTTATGGCCTGCAGCTGAACAGTGCCCTTGTTCTGGAGCTAACTCTCTTCCCTGGCAAAGACTGCAATAGCACTTAGAAGTCTTAGAAAATGTTACCTACTGTTATCCTGTCTTTGGGACATTCAAAGTACCAGAATATGTGGCAATCATGTAACACCAACATGTGGCTATACTTGAAACAGACTGTGAAAATGAGAATACTGTGTATTTTCATTAGCCTTCCATTAGGACTATGGAGGAATTTACTAGGTAGGAGTTGTGCCATAAAACAGAAAAGGGTCTTGTTCAGTTACAAGAAAGCTTGTAACTCCAAACCACACTCTCATGACCTCAGCTATGCACCTCATTGAAAACTGAGCAAGCTTCCTTTCCTGCTTACTCAAGGTCTAGTGTTGCTCCCTTTCAAACAGGTGGCATCGTTCCCATGTACTCCAATTCAAGGAGCTGGCTCCCAGTCTGTCAGTTGATTCCAGCTTCAAAAGATTACACTGTTTTCATCTTGAACTCTGAAAACCAGACTAGTTTTCTAGTGGGTTTGGCCATATTTATGAGCCTGTGTGGTACGAGCAGCACACAAGGGATCAGTCATCTGGGTCTTCTGTGGTTTTTACATGAGAAATAAGCTCACAAACTGAAATGGATACAGTTCCACAGGGTTAATTTGGTTTGAGACCAAATCACAGCAGTCATTAAAATGAGATTATTTAAGGTCTATGAAAGGCTGCAAGAATGTCATCCTCTGTCTGTGAATATGTCCATTTTCATGACTAGATTTTCAAAAATACTGATAGAATTCTGAAATAGGTAAAAAAAAAATTGCAGAATCTCTAGGTTAACTTACTTGCTGTTAAAATGTTGATGAGTGAGGGTATTCAAGTATACAATTCACTGAAGAAATTGTCCAGACAGACTAAACCTACAGAAAATCTCCAGTAGGTTATGGGCTTATAATTTTAGAACTTTATTACCCGTCAAAAACGCAGTGTCACAAAATTGCTGTCTCTCAATATTTTTTTTAAGTATTTTTTTTTAACTGTCAATCACAGCTATGCCAGATACATAGTAAATGCACAAAACTGAACTGACTGATTTACAGCTATGTATTTGGCTGAAGGAAATAACCTTGGAGGCTAATATGTAGCTTTACAAGACAAATCAAATGCTTCACGTGACCAACAGCCTAGCTCCAATTATTTTAATTTGTGATGTCAGAAAATCATTGCTGACTATTTATTAATAACAAACTGTGCACCTTCCTGGGTGTACTACCACCAATAAACCTGATCACTAACCAGACATGTTCTCAAATAATAATTTTTAACGACTAGCATATCTGAAAGAAAATAGGAAAGAGATTTACAAGAGGTTGAAAGATAGCCGCTTTATAAGCAACCTGTAAGGTGGAAAAAAAGGTGGGGGGAAAAGGCAATACTGAACCTCTAAGGTCAGTCTCAGAGCAGCAGGCTTCTAAGTCATATAATTTGGGATTTTTTCTTCTTTGTGGCACTGTCATTTCTGAGACATTCTTCTATATGCAAAACTTTAGGCCTGTTCAGTTTATATGGTGATTTTGTGCCCAGTGAACTTCACTTAGGGGCAACCCCCAAACCCACGGTATTTCATCAGTTTTACATGATGGACAGGAGAGAAAATAATAATAAATAAATAAATAAATGCCACTACACTTTGGACTCTTGAGGAAAGGTGACTAATAATCTGTCACATCCTAGGTCTCCTTATCAGCTACTTCTCCGGCAGCACTATGCAATGGCACTTCCCTAAAATAGAAGTTCATTGTGACACAGAGATGGTTTTGCCACCTAATTCCTGGTCAATTATATTATGGGTGTATTACATGACATAAGTGTAGAAAAACAGCTTCTTCTGGCTGTAGACTTAGCTTCTGATGGCCACTACAAAGGGTGGTAATTGAAACAGATAAAAGCATACACATGTAGGAAAGCTCTTCTCCAGAAATACAGGTTTTGTGCAGCTAGTTGTAGCTTTCATTTTGTGATGTGTCACATGGAGGAAACCACAGCTTCAGAGGAATTCACTGTTCTCTGCCAGCATTGTTGGTAGGCTGATCATGATTTCATAAATAAACAAACAAATCCAAATTAGCCTTAGTTTCATAAAGCTGCTTTTACAAAAGTTAAAAATAACATGTGCACTTGTAGAAATTGTGGCTAAACACATGAATTGTTAGTTCTCTTTTTTTTCTCACCCCAAATATCTTCAACCTTAATCCTCAATTGCAAACTGGCTGGTTAAATCATTATTTATGTGAAGTAATCCCACAGTATATGACCCTGTAATTTTAAACGTAAATCATCAGAATCAAGAAAGACACAGCACCTGTAAATCAGAATGGATTTTTACCAGCAAGTTTTATTTGCTATCATGCCCAATTCAAGATTAGATATGTGATTTCACTTCAGAAAAGTACAATACCCATTGTTATCTTTTATCTTTTCCCTTTATTCAGCATACAATAGAATTTCAAGGTCCCTGGTGCTTCTGCTGTTGTGTAACAGGTTAGGAGTTACATATAGGCACAGTATTTTCACTAGTGAATTTGTCGTTGTACATGATGCAGGGTCATGGCCATTCTTTATTTGCTTGGCAAATTGATTATAGCTCTTTAAAGCCTCTCAAGCAACACAAAGCAGACAGAAGAATTATGAGCTAGCTTAATGTGTTTTACCTTGATAGAAAAAGCTTATAGCTCAGAGCAGCAGTTAAGACATTACATACACATACAGCCTTCAGCTTGAGGCTTTCACTGCAAGCTGCACATCTAAATCAGAGGTTTATTAGTACCTTGTCAATGACTTTGCTTTGAAAATGAATCAGAGTACTGGTGTAGGGAAAAGGTTGTTAGCTACTGGCTAGTATGATGCATGGCTGAAATATTTATCAAGCCACTGGCTGACATATGTTCTTCAAAGAGCAAACCTCAGAAAAATTGACTGAGGTATAACGGAGCTAACTGTGATTATTACATGTAACTTTGTTGCATGTTTGACATTTACTAAACCAAGATTTTGCACCAAATTTAGATTTCAATCCAAAACTAAATTTCACACAGTATCTGAGATTGGGAATAGCCATTCTAGTTTCATTGCCATTCATTATCATTCTAGTTTCCTTGCCAGCTGAATTGCCTTTTTCCATTACCTAACAATCAGGGCAATTTGGCAGCTTGGCATGTGGAACAGGAAAGTTCTGGACACAATGGATCTGATGCATCCTAGATATGACATTCCACTTAGAGCTGACTGTGGATACTAAATGGGTATTCCTCAAACATATTAGTATCATCAAAAGTCATGATCCAAACCCATTCAGAAACAAGCATGTTTAATTTGCTAAATGCCTCCTGCATTGCCACGGGCACCCACATCTCAGGGCAAGTTCCCCAGGGTATATGTCTTCTGCTTTTCAAATAGGAATACTAGCTTAGAAGATGAAATCCAACCGAGGTTCCTGCCTGCAAGGCTTAGTGAGGAAAAGACATAAGCTATGTTTCTTCTGAGGCACTAGGCCGGATGTTCACATTCTTTTAGGGCCGATGTAGAATGGGGAGAGGATTAGAAAGAATATTTTTTAATCAGCTCTAGGACAGAGTTCATACAATTTTTGAAAGTCAGTTTCACAGTTTTCATGCATTTACTGAACCATTTATTCAATTCAGTGTCTTGTTTCAAAAAGTCACTAAGCAGGTTCTTGTTAAAATTTCTGGCACATTATCTCAGTACCAAAGTCTGACTATATTCCACTCCCTTTTCCCCTCCCCTGAGAACCACTGCATAACTAGAACTTCCAAAAATACCCATTTTCCTTCTGATTGTCAAAAATCATGTACTCAATTCAAGCAATGACATGAGATCCTTACTATTAAATCATTTGTCATTTGTTGGGGGACATTTCTTGCCCATGCAAAGTAGTATAGTAACATACTGATCTGGAAAAAAAGTGTTATTCTGTGTCTGTTTTGAAAACTAGATGCCTCATTTGAAGACGTCACAGCAGAATCTGAGTATTCACTCTTTACTAACAGAATGCAAGTGGCAGCATTTGCAGACAGCAGAGTATTTGGGTTGCTCAAGCCTGAAAAAAGCCTCAGAGTATGTCAAAAGGAGAGATAAAACACAATGACTCCTGTCATTCTACAACAACAGTATTGTGTATACTGAATAGATAATTTATGATTGTAAAACTCCTGTGAGGGAAGAATGACTTTGAATTCATTTGGGACACCCTTAAAATACCTACTTCATTTTCATCAGTAGCTAAATACAAGGTAAACAGAAAGATTGGGATAGCAAATAGTTGAAAATATGTCATTAAATCAATTATATGATTTCATCAACAATAACATTTGCTCTCCGCATTCCTTTAGAGAGGGAAAAGCAGGCATACAGAAAATCCAAAAACAGCTAATAGAAGTCTGTAGGAGAATGAACAACTTCCAACTGAATATAAATGTATTGAACAGAACTAATTAGTCCAAGGAACAGCCTAAGAAGCAGCAACATGACAGAAATATACAAATAATGAATAGCATGGCTAATAAATATCATGATCCCCATACTTACCCATGCTCATTCTGCAATTACAACATCCACTTGAATGCAACATAGATTTTAAAAAGTTCGGCAGCAAGATTTTACAATCTCATATGAATATGATCTTCAAGACTAACAAGAGTGCTCAGACCCTGGGGACACTGAAGGCAATTCACAGCAGAAAAACAAAAAGCATAATTATACCTAATGGTATAATCCAAATCCAAATTTGGTTTCAGCAGATGTGATCTGCTGCTGCATGTTGGTTATTCTCAGTGTCTCCCACTGTAATATATAATTTGCTAATTTATCTAGATTTGTGGCTTTAATCTGTTATTCTACTTCTATCATGGTAAAAATCACGTACGTTATTAGCTTAATGCAAATCATTCCTTTTCCCCTCCCGATGACACCCTTATCCTTTCCCTAGAACAATCTGAAGTGTATATTCCCTGGCAAATATTTGCACTAATCTGCAAAAATAAAAAAAAAATGTTCAGACACAGCTGGATGATGTAATTTCTACCTTCCCCTAAATGCAGATACCAAATTTAAGGCAAAACTTTGACAGAGAAAATTAGTCATTCTGCACAGGAACCTTAGTTTCAAGTTCCTTCTAAAGGATATTCTTCCATTCTTCCTCATTCAGGCAATAGAGAGATGAACTTTGTTTGGAAGCAAAGACTGTGCCAGACTGGAGCAGGCTGGTTTAAAAATTAAAAACGGACACAAGCACCTGCTTTCTGTGGGATATAAACACAAAATATTCCGTGCTGCCAGCACCTTTGATCCTTCCTGCACCTTGGTACAGCAGGCATCAGTTGGCTTTCAACTGCTCTGACACCCGCTTTGGCTGAGTTGCATCAAATCCAGGAGAACCATTATCATGTCAGCCTTAATACTGCTTCTGAGTACTTTCTGTGAGTGTAAAGTACTGCTGTTAATTTCTTGTACTTAAAATAATTAGGTATAGGGTCTGAAATATTATAGTGAAAAAACATCTGTAGGAATATTGACTCCATACATCACAAACATCAGCTTAACTTTAGAAAAACTCTCAAATTGTATTGGCATTGCATGACACTTTCTCTTAGGAGAGCATAATAGTGAAGGAAGGACAGTGTTCAGCAGCCTTAAGGCATTTGGTGTGGGAATCCCTGCTCTGTTAAGATCCAAGAACTGTTTAGGTTTCATTCATTTAGATGGCTCAAGTACTTTGAGGAGAACTGGAAGGATTAACCAAACATGAAAGTCTCCCTTTCTCTGATATTAGTATCAGAAATCTCACAAAACTCCTCATGAAGGTCACAAGATTTTTTTTCAACTTTTTACTGGACTAAAAACAACTTTTTTCCCTTCTCTTTTGTAATAGCTTGCACTTAACATCAGTAATAGAAGTAATACAGATAACATGGGTAATTCATAAAGGTACTGGGTTCTATAAAATTCCTGTTTGAACTGGTTTGATTTATTATTTGCATTAACAAAGTCTTCTTATGTCTTTGCCGAGTTAGGAGTTGGTTTTCAAATGCTAAGAGCCCATTATGAACATGCAGACACTTACTTAACATCCATAGGCACTTATTTTCCCACCTGCACAGTCACTTGTCAATAATATTATACTGATAAAAAAGGGTTTCCTCTGTAATTCTGAATACTTCTGATATTGTGAAGTGCAGAATTGTGACTTACAAGCATATGGATCATGAATGTTTTCACAGAGGTTTCATCATGTACCAGGCTGCACATACTATTGCCTTTTGGAGCAGATTCTCCTGGAAGGCATACTAGGGCACATGAAAAACAACAAGGTGCTTGGTGACAGCCAGCAGGGCTTCACTAGGAGGAAATCCTGCCTGACCAATTTGGTGCCCTTCTATGATGGGGCTATGGAACTGCTGGACAGGGGTGGAGCAGTTGACATCTACCTGGACTTGTGCAAAGCGTTCGACACTGTCCCACATGACATCCTTGACTCTAAATTGGAGAGACATCAATTTGACAGATGGACCACTCAGTAGATAAAGAACTGGCTGGATGGCCGTATGCAAAGAGCTGTGGTCAACTGTTCAATGTCCGACTGGAGACCAGTAACTAGTGGTGTCCCTCAGGGATTGGTGTTGGGACCAGTCTTGTTTAATATCTTTGTCACTGACATGGACAATGGAATTGAGTGTGCCCTCAGCAAGTTTGCCGATGACACCAAGCTGTGTGGTTCAGTTGATACGCTAGAGGGAAGGAATGCCATCCAGAGGGACCTTGACACACTTGTGAGGTGGGCTGATGCCAACCTCATGAAGTTTAACCATGACAAGTGCAAGGTCCTACACCTGGGTGGCAGCAATCCCAGGCACAGCTACAGGTTGGGCAAAAAGGAAATTCAGAGCAGCCCTGTAGAGAAGGACTTGGGGGTGTTGGTTGATGAGAAAATGAACATGAGCCAGCTTCAGTGTGCGCTTACAGCCCAAAAAGCCAACCGTATCCTGGGCTGCATCAAGAGGAGCGTGATCAGCAGGTCGAAGGAGGTGATCCTGCCCCTACACTCTGCTCTTGTGACACCCCACTTGGAGTATTGTGTGCAGTTCTGGTGCTCTCAACATAAAAAGGCATGGAACTGTTGGAACAAGTCCAGAGGAGGGCCATGAGGATGATTGGGGAGTGGAGCACCTCCCATATGCAGACAGGCTGAGAAAGTTGGGGCTGTTCAGCCTGGAAAAGAGAAGTCTGTGTGGAGACCTCATAGCAGCCTTCCAGTATCTGAAGGGGATGGATCCCTATAAGAATGCTGGGGATGGACTATTCATTAGGGACTGTAGTGATAGGACAAGGGGTAACGGGTTCAAACTTAAACAGCAGAGGTTTAGGTTGGATATAAGGAAAAAGTTTTTTACTGTTAGGGTGGTGAGGCACTGGAATGGGTTGTCCAGGGAAGTTGTGAATGCTCCATCCCTGGCAGTGTTCAAGCCCAGGTTGGATGAAGCCTTGGGTGATATGGTTTAGTGTGAGGTGTCCCTGCCCATGGCAGGGGGGTTGGAACTAGATGATCCTGAGATCCTTTCCAGCCCTAACTATTCTATGATTCTCTGATTCTATGATTTTGCTGTCATTTTAATTCAAAACATTTTTCTGAGAGAGTCCAATTAGAGAGACCTCTAATTTACTCCTTATGTGTCTTTGCAAGTAATAAGTAGACTCTGAGCTTGAGAACCTGGCAAGATTTTTGAGAATTTTTGGATCCTGTAAGGAGAACAATGTATCTGCATGCATTATACAGAGCCCTCTTCAGCTTTTTCTTTGAGTTATGTTGGCTAAGGTTATGGAAAAACATGATCTATAAATATAATCACATCAGTTGAAATAATTAATGACTTTGGAGGACTAGAAAGGCATCCTATCTTCTTGCCATGACAACAACAATATGTTCTACAGAACTTTAAGGTATGATCACAAGAATCACATGATAATGCTGTTACTAATAGCTGCAGCCCTGTATCAATTTGACTTGGTAAAGTAATTTATGAGAATATGTGTCCTGCTTTGAGCAGTAGTAGTCATTTTTTTCCTTCTTGGTAGCTGGTGCAGTGCTGCGTTTTGACTTTTGGGCTGAGAACGGCTGCTGATAGCAAGTATGTTTTGAGTTACTGCTCAAATGTTTGGTTTGTCCAAGGCCTTTTCTGAGCTCATGCTCTGCCAGGGAGGAGGGGAGGCCGGGAGGAAGGAGAGACAGGACACCTGACCCAGGCTAGCCAAAGAGGTATTCCACACCATAGCACATCATTACCCAGGATGTAACCGGGAGAAACTGGGAAGGGCTGGAGCTCTGGGGGGGATGGAGGAGGTATCGGTCAGTGCTCGGTCGGGCAGGGTGGGGTGAGTTATGGGTCGGTGGCTGGTGAGGTGTTGTATTCTCTTCACTTGTTATTGGCTTTATCATTATTATTTGTAGTAATAGTAGCAGTAGTGATTTGTGTTATGCCTTAGTTATTAAACCGTTCTTATCTCAACCTGTGGGGGCTACATTCTTTGGATTCTCCTTCCTAACTCTCTGGGAGTTGGGGGAGTATGGGGGGGAGTGAGTGAACAAGCTGTGTGGACTTGGTTTAAACCACGACTATATGAGAGGATTATTCAAAGCTGATACATACTTAGAAATTAAGTCCCACAAAACGAGTTGTGTCCCCCAGGGTGTCATAGTGGGACCAGTACTGTTTAATATCTGTATAAATTATATAGACAGTGGGATTGTGAGCACCCTCAGCAAGTTTGCGGTTGACACCCAACTGTGTGGTGCAGTTGACATGCCTGAGGGACAGTATGTCATCAAGAGGGACCTGGACAAGCTCCAGAAGTGGGTCTGGGTGAACCTCACAAGGTTCAGGAAGGACAAATCCAAGGTCCTGCACCTGGGTTGGGGCAACCCCCAATATCAGTACAGGCTGGGGGAGGAATGGAGCATCTCTCCTATGAGGAAAGGCTGAGAGAGTTGGGGTTGTTTAGCCTGGAGCAAAGAAGGCTGCAGGAAGATCTTATTACAGCATTTCAGTACTTAAAAGGGACCTATAAAAAAGATAGGGAGAGATGTTTTAGCAAGGCCTGTAGTAATAGGACAAGGTGCAATGGTTTTAAACTAAAAGAGGGTAGATTGAGACTGGATAAAGCGAAGAAATTTTTCATTGTGAGGGTGGTGAAACAGTGGAACAGGTTGCCCAGAGAGATGGTGAATGCCCCATCCCTGGAAACATGCAAGGTCAGGTTGGATGAGGCTCTGAGAAACCTGGTCCAGTTGAAGATGTCCCTGCTCACTGCAGATGACCTTTAAAGGTCCCTTTCAACCCAAATTATTCTGTGATTCCATGAAATACTGTGTTTGAAGTTTGCCGTAATTAATCTAGATAGGAAGTCAAAACAGGCATCCGTTCTTAGTAATATTTCTGAGTGAAGTTTTAGTCACTTTTAAAAACAAAGTTTGTTTCAAGAAGAGTGTAAGTGAGCAATCTGATTATCAGCCTACAGCTTAGCCAAGTCAGTGAAAGGCTAAGACATTCAAGAGTTCCCTCATTTACTAGAACTTCTATCATGAGAAGAAATGCTATGTCATTAAAAAAATTACTTCTATCATACCTGTCCAAATGTTTAAGTAGCACTAGCAGAGTTTCTGAATGACAGATATTGAGTATTTCTGGTGTTGACAGGTTTTCACAAAATGCCATTCATCAGTCTTGGCATAATTATTCCTATTGAAATAAGAGCCATGCATGTTAACACAACACACACGTGGCATATCAGGTTTAATCAAAGTAATACTATTTTTGAATTTTTGACTGACAAGTTCTTTTTGTTGCTCCCTTAACTCAGCTATGACATTATTAGCACACACACTTCTGCTCAACATATCAGAAAATTCCAGGGCTGTTGCAATCACAATTTATCCATAAAAAATGGATAAACATTTTGTTTGTAATGAAGGTCCATTAAAACTCTGCATAAGATTATGCAGCTGTGTCCCAGCAGTGTGGATACTCCCTGCAAAAAAAAAGATGATCTCTGCATCTCTTCAACAGATGCCACAATACTCATTAATCCATGTTCTGGAATAGGAAAATTCTGCTCCAAACCGTGCTATTGATGGAGAAAAGTTTGTCTTGATGTACTTATAAGGAGAATACAGAATGATCTGAAGACCCGTGATATTAGCTGCCTTCAAATCTTGACTGAACAACAGTATTCCCAAACACTCATTTTAGAAGAGAGAGTTTTTGATATAATTTCAGACCTAGAAAATTAGTAAATCAATCTCTATTACTTGGTTATTAAAATCAAATAATGATAAACAAATAGATTTATGTCTGTAAGCATTTCTCACAAGTGGACCACACTAATCTAGAGGCAAAATGTGCTTTGAAGAGTTTTGTTGTTATTCTAAGCATGAGTTATAAGCTGATACATATGAAAATAAAGAATGGTGTTGGGGCTTTGAGGATGCCTATAAAAATTGGAAACGACTGGTAAATCAAAAGCTGGCTTCATAACACTGACATTTAAGAATGACTCTTTAGAGCTGACAAGACTACTTCTGGGCACACACAAATCATTCATTCATATACGAAATGCGTGAAATGCAGAACCTCAGCTTTTTGGCAGTGGACCTTCACTTCCATTTTAAGTAAGCTTACTTTCATCATCTCAAAGGCCTACTGAGTACTTCATGCAAAGTTCCTTACTTCCAAAGTCATGCAGATTACATTTCAATTTTTTAGGGAAAAAAAAAACATTAATAACTAATTTAAGTTATAGAGGTAAGTTTAAAGCATACAGTAAAAGTGAAAAAATCTGGGGAAATCAAAGCACTTCTTTGTGTATGCCATTTTCAGTATCAATTCTATCACTGTCACAACATCTGCCCAGCACTTTGCAGTCATGCTTTCACACTGGTACTAATATTCTTGTACTACAGAGCACTGCTATCTGCACAAAAAGACTCAATTATTTCTTGGCACGTGGTAGGAGATAAGTTCTGTGACAGCCATTCTCTTGTTTAGAGAATTATGTATATCACTCCGATGTATATCACTACAGAAATGAGCGTGACCACTGCCTGACAACTGTGTTGATAAAACATGAAGCAGACATACATCAAGGATTCAACTTCTGATCATTATTTTAGCCCTTCCAAGATAATGTTACACATCATTATATACATCACAAAGGCATAGACAATTACGCAAGATACTTCATGGCATTAATTTTTTCTTCAGGAAATGTATGCATATGAGGGACAGAAATTACAATCCCACTGCAGCAAGGGAACAACAGTGAGTTGTGCTCATTTATACGTTTGAGAGTCCTTGTAGCAAAAACCCCAAAGCAACAGCTATGGGGAAAGATGAAAGCTAGTACAACCCACTGTGTCAATGCTAATGAGGAAAGACTATCAATGCAAACTCTCTGTTGGTCACATCAGTAGGACAATGAAGATCAACTTGCTGAATGTTCCAAAAATAAAATGACAAATTAAGCATCATCATAAAATTTCTAAGTGTACGACAACAGTTTTTGTGATTCCTGCTGAGAACCATGTATTATTGTGGAACATATGTAAATACAGATTATGTATCACAAAGCCATTTTTGCCCATAAAAATGCACCTATCCAAAGTTTGGCAAGCACAAATAAAAAGTTTTTAAAAAATTCCAGCAAATGTAGCAATGAAATAAAATACATAGTGGACATTGTTTCTATTGACTACCTTCACAAACCAGTCGATGAGCCAATATTAAAATACAACTGTAGAGATGTCCCACAGATGACAAAGACAATTTATTTTCTAGCAAACTGTAATGCTTGAGATGCTACTAAAATAAATCCAGAGGTATGCTGTGTTACTGCCAAAAGCAATATCAGAGAAAAAGAATATAGGTCCCACTTACTGAGAGAAACTATGGGGTCTCATGAAATCGAGTGCTATGATTCTGAGAAGACTTGATTATAAGTAGATAATCACTTGATACCACTGTATCTTAACAAAATGTCACAGGTATTTTAATGGAGTGAAAGGGCAACATGTGTATTAAGAGGAAGTTTTATAACTTAAACTCTTTCTGACACTCTCCCAGCTGAAGCTGCAGAAGTAGGGTATTGAAAGTACTTCTGAAGACCTCAAGTATTGCAAGAAACTGCATAAAATTTAACCCAGTGCAGATCCTGAATCACAGAATTGTCTTGGGATAAGGACAACAAATCACATCAGTAATCATACTTTGCAACTGTTTTCTTGATCAGCCTGGCACATGGAACACTCAACAGGACAACTACCATACTTACAACTACAAGAATTATGCTGAATAAAAAGCTGATATGCAGACCTTGGCAAAGGTACGGTTACTTAATCTCCAAAACAGGTCAGTAATTTGTCACATCAGCCTTTTATGAACCATCAACCTCATTATCGCAGTTCACTGCACAAACTGCCCTTGGGAGTCTCATACTAATAGCGTGCAGAAAGAGGTAAGACACACAGTCCAAACTACCTCATTATAGATCCACTTTAAAGAAACACTTACATATTAAGGTGAAACAAGCATTACATTTAGAAAAAATAAAAATCAATAAGAGGAACCCAAAAGCTAAATGTGTATTTTCAAGTAATAACAACAAAATTAGCCTTAAGAAGCAGCCCAGGAAACCATACATGTGACAAGCACCATTGATCTAGCTGTCAGCAGGCTGAATGGCATCATTATACACTCACCATTACTGGCAAAGCCACTCCATGAGAGAAGAATTGCATATTTGAACAGGAACATGCTTTAAAACAAAAGACACAAAGGATAGCCAGTTTTACATCTGCACATATTTGCATTATTCTCCAGGTGTAAATGACAGCAGTGTCTAAGGACTCAAGTCTTTTACTGAATTTGTTTAGAGCTGATGATACTGATACCTTCTTGGCATCATTAATGGAAATTTCCTTCTAGGAAGCTTTGAAAATATGTGGAGTGGTAAAGCAGAAACAAGAGTTTCCTCATGTAATCTACTTAACAACATTAAATATTCTAAATAGGTACTGTATCTGTAATTTTTGATGTACCCATTATAGAGGACAATTAGACATTTTCTTCAAGAAAAAAATAATAAAGCAAGAGAAATTGTAACATAAAATCACTTTGTTGGCAATTATAAAATACCCTGTTCTGTTCAATGTAGCAAAAGTAGATCACCCAAAAATATCTAGTGATTTATCAGTTTTATTTATCACAGCTACAGGTTGGGAGGTGAAGTGATTCAGAGCAGCCATGTAGAGAAGGACTTAGGGGTGTTGGTCGATGAGAAACTGAACATGAGCCGGCTTCAGCGTGTGCTCGCAGCCCAGAAAGCCCTCCAGTATCTGAAGGGGGCCTACACAGATGACAGAAAGGGACTCTTCATCAGTGATAGGGCAAGGGGTACTGGGTTTAAACTGAAACAGTGGAAGTTTAGGTTAGATATATGGAAGAAGTTCTTTACTGTGAAGGTGGTCAGGCACTGGAACACGTTGCCTAAAGAAGTGGTGAATCATAGAATCATTTAATCATATAATGGTTTGGGTCGGAAAGGATCTTAAGATCACCTAGTTCCAACCCCCCTTCCACGGGCAGGGACACCTCACACTAAACCATATCACCCAAGGCTCTGTCCAACATGGACTTGAACACTGCAAGGGATGGAGCATTCAGAACTCCTTTGACCAACCACTGCCTCACTACCCTTACATTAAAGAACTTTCTCCTTATATCCAATCTAAACTTCTCCTGTTTAAGTTTGAACTCGTTACCCCTTGTCCTATCACTACAGTCCCTAATGAAGAGTCCCTCCCCAGCATCATTATAAGACCTCTTCAGATATTGGAAGGCTGCTATAAGGTCTCCACGCAGCCTTCTCTTCTCCAGGCTGAACAGAACCAGCTTTCTCAGCCTGTCTTCATACGGGAGGTGCTCCAGTCTCCTGATCATCCTCATGGCTCTTGTCTGGACTTGTTCTAACAGTACCATGTCCTTTTTATGTTGAGGGCACCAGAACTGCACACAGCACTCCAAGCGTGGTCTCACAATAGCAGAGGGGCAGGATCACCTCCTTCGACCTGCTGGTCACGCTCCTTTTGATGCAGCCCAGGATACGGTTGGCTTTCTGGGCTGTGAGCGCACACTGAAGCTGGCTCATGTTCATTTTCTCATCGACCAACACCCCAAGTCCTTCTCTACAGGGCTGCTCTGAATCTTCATCCCTGTAAGTGTTCAAGGCCAGGTTTGACAGAGCCTTGGGCAACATGATCTAGGGTGAGGCATCCCTGTCTGTGGCAGGGGGGTTGGAAGTGGATGATCTTAAGGTCCTTTCCAACCCTAACTATTCTATGATTCTATGAATTTTAAACTCATTTGCTTTTTCACTTTTAAATATGATCTTGGCCCTGTTGTCCTCTTTGTGACACTACAGTGGTCTTCAGCAGAAAAAGGGTAACATTTTAAGTGTCTGAAAAAGCGTTCTGAGAATTCAATGCAGACACAAATTCTGCATCAATTTTATGTCTTCAGCTTATCTCTAGATTTGAAAACAACTTACCCAGGAAAAGAAAAGAAAGTATATTGTTAAGATATCAGAAGCACTGAGAATAGATTTGTTGTTCATTTCTATGCACTTTATGGGCCATTATTTTTCTTACAGTTTAAGTGGACTCAGATCAAACTTCCCTTATACACTTTTTTATTTGTTGTCATAAAACACCACAGATCCAAAATAGCCACTGTGGAGAAATTTCTTTGTGATAGTATACTGTGACAAGGTATACTGGTATTACTTCTTCAGAAAACAATGTTTTGCAAAAGGAGATGGATGAGCAGCAGGTCATAGAAGACTAGATAAAGCAAATACATTTGAAATACACTTCAATAACTGAAAGCGAAGATTTAGGAAAGCAGTCTTATCAAATTCAAATCAAATTTAGTAGGCCTGAATTTTAAGTTACATGAAAACCTTGGAGGCTGGAAAAGAATGGCAGGAGCTACCAAACAGTAGTAGGGCTTTACTTCTGAAATGTAATCTTGCTTTATAGTCTAGTTTAGCAAAAAACGGAAGACAACAGCATCGTTTTGGACTAGTTCCCAGCCTGCAGAGAGATCATACACACCCATAATTGATTTTGTTTTCTTTGATATGCTGACCTAAACTGACTTCACATTCTTCAATACATTATTTTCAGTGACACTTTTTCCTTGCTTTTTTTTTTCCTGCGTACTGCCTTAGAAGTAGACCAGCTCGAACCAAAATGCCTTGGGTTTCAAATCACGTGGATCAAAACTACAGTTGAAAAAAAATCTGTTTCCATCTGTTTTTACCAATCTGTACCAGGTAAGTCTCTGACTTTTGTAACAGTATTTTGTATGTGGTATGATGGTTTCATTTTAAAACTAAGACAGCCAAGCAACCTCTGTACAAATGAGAAGTTCTGTTCTCCTCCATCCCCTTTTCACTTACCACTTGTCTGAGCAGCACCCAGCCCAGGGAAACAAACTGGAAGCCCACAGAAAATGAACAGTTTTCTACTTTTTAGGTTCCCCAAAACAGCTTGTTGTGGGGTCAGACAAACCCCAGAGCCAGCACAGAGGACAAGATGGAACCATGTCTGTGAAAAAAAAAAAAAAAACCCAGGAAGAGGCACCCATTTGACCCCAACTCCTCATTAGACGGCTTACTAGATGAAGGCATATTCTCAGAAACTCTTTCTTTTTACACATATTCCTTTGTAAAACACAGTATGTCCTCCAGCAATATCTGCACAAGATGTCAGTGCCTGCTGCTAAGCCCAGCACATCAGTACAAACAGCCTTGAAGCTTCCTTCTGAATATTACCCTGCGCCTTTGTTACTCCAGCTTTACATATCCTATTTTAGAATGCCAGAGTCTAAAACGTGTAACAAAATTCATGTTTTAACTACTTGTATCAGCAGTCTGATCATCGGCGCATAATGATGGATGTTCGCCACTACAGAAAATCAGGCCACCTAACACAAATTGTTACTATGTACCTTTGAGCTTTGCTTGTGAGTCTGTTTCTTTCTCAAGAAGAGCTGGGAACAGTCGAGGATGTCTTGTACTTTCTGCAGAGACCATGTCCATTCACTTTTCTTAGTTACCACAAAATACTGTAAACAGTCTCTTGCTTTGCTTGAGGCACAAGGATAAAGCTGGACAAAAATTGTGACCCAAATTTTGGAAAGTGTAATAAATTGATAGGAATAAAATGCACTGTGAACTGCTTTCATATTCATGCCACAGTTCATGTAAAAACATCAGAATGAATCAAAAAATACATCCACTTTCTCCAGCACTTGAAGTCTTCCATAAAGACTATTTGAGGCTGCACAAATTAACTGGAACAACACACATATGTGAAATTTTTGGTGTCAGCTACAAAGATCTTTCAGGTATGATTGTATGAAGAGGTTTTGTTGAAAGCAGGGGTTATTCTTAGGCAGCATTAAGGCCTTCTCCCTTCTCTTGTCTATCCTCTACAGCACACAAAGCTCAGGTAGAAGTAATTTTGAAGTTTTGCCTGAGAAAAGACAAATCACAGTGCCAACAGCCTTCATTGTAATTAAAACAGCCATTTTTTAAAGCACCCCTCTACTCGAGGGACAAAGAGCCAAAAAGCAGAGTAACAACTTCAGGGCTCACAGAAGTCCAAGGAACTGTGAGAAATAAAGCTCTCAATGCCGCCGAGTGCACAGAAGGCAACAAAACAGCAGTACCTCCTCACAGCTGCTTTACAGATTCACACCCAGCTCCCGGTGACGCCTAAACTGAGCGTAGCGAGCTCCTCCTCTTCAGCTCCTGCCGTGATACATGTGCTCAAACACCACCGCCTCTACACTTCGGAGTGCCTCGGTGCCTCCGAATCCTCATGGTGGTGAGGCCAGCGTCTCACTGAAACGACGGGACCAGGAGATGAGGGAAACGAAGGCCGCTCTTTCAGCGGGCCGCGGCCTGAGGTGGCCGCGGGTAGCCCTACCCCGGGCCGCAAGGTGGGGCGGGGCGGTGCCGCCGACCACCGCCTCGGGGCACCCTATCGCGGTGCCCTCCCTGTATGAGCAGTCAATAAGACACAGCGGGTCTGCCGCGGGACCCGTTTGGAAAGGGGATTCTGCTGGGCACTCCGGGCCGCGGGAGGAGCGTCCAGGTTGCCGGCTGAATGCAAGCAGTGCTGCTCAGTGAGCTGCACCCTGTGTGGCTGGAAGGGGAGGAGGAGGAAGTAAAATCTTCACCTTGCTCGATGAGCTCAAGGCAAGTGTTTGGGTGTTTTCTGCTGTATTTGAGTAACTGTTTCCAAGCAAAACCCAAATTGGGGTGCTTTAGAATTTGACCTGAAATAGAGGCGGGGGGGTAGGCAGAGAGGGGCTGCTGATATGGGAATGAGTTGTGTGCTTCACCCTTTGCTGTGCGCACACAGCGAGCACATATGTGTGTCCTGGGGATCTTTCTCTGCGTCCTGGGAGGTGTAAGCCTCTCTTTCCCCCTTCCGTGGGCTCCAAGTTACCAGAGGAGCTTATGGATCCCGTTGTGGTGTAGGAGTAGAGGAGCATCAGCCTGAAAATCTCATGCCTTGTTCCTCACAGAAAGTAGTGCTTGGTGGCCTTTCAGACAGGGAGCTGAGTGAGGGCAGGTGGCACTGTGCTGTGGAGCATTAAGAGCTCAGAATTCTCCAGGCCCTTGTGCTCTTGTATGCTATTGCCATGTCTGTACTGACATTACAAGCTAATTAGTTTTGAAGCTAAGATTATGAGGTGGCACTTCCTGCCTTTCCAGGTTTTTATTTTTTTAAAGAGCAGGTAATTGGATTACAGTGCATTCTGCCATTAATTTTAGATATTCCGGTATGTCTACTACATACATTAGACCACTATGCCTTTGAACTCTACTGAGCAAAAGTTTCATTTTTCTGTATTACTCTGAAATATCTTGGGCTTAGATATACAAGTTATTTTACCCTAACAAAATAAGAATTTCTGAGTTAAGTCACATCAAAGGTCCACCCAGTCCCCTTTCCAATAGTTACTGTAAAGAGTAAGACTAGGGCAAGGATACTTCATGTGCGTTTAGCCTTGTTGACATTTTCTGTTCAGGAGACTCGCTAGGCTGGAAATAGCTGTATTTTGTAACTCCCTTGAGTTTCTTGTCTGTCTTCCTTGAATTTGTGTGGTCTTTGACATACTTGCATCTTTTGTTAGTAAGTTTCATAGATCTGTTTTGTAAAATTTATAATGTGAAATGTAAATGTTTTGCCTTTTACCCATCCATTGGGAAGTTAAGCAGACTTGGGTGTTCCTTTCTCTTCAGGCTACTGACAAATGTTAGAGCAAGAAGATCCCTCTTCTTTTGTATATAGCATACCAAATGAAGCTGAAATGAAGACTATGAAGTGTCTCAGGGCAGATGTACACCTCTCTTCATGATCACATATGTGCAAAGCTCATCTGCTACGGATGTACATGACATTCCTTTTGTAGTGGCTTCAGCTTAGCCAAACTAGTGCACTTGCTTAATTCCTCCCAAAGTTCAAGCTGAAAAAAGTACTATTGTTTTTGTGCTGAGCTGCCATGCTGGAATTAGACCTTAATTGTGACAGTGAAGTCTATCTACAGCCAGTTGTGTTTCCAAGTGCAGGCACAGTGCACAGCATTATCAAATAGTAGCTTTTCATACATAACACTTGACTTTTATTAATGTTTTGAAATAAGGAGAAGATAATGGACAGTCAGAAACCCTTTCCTTTGAAAGTCTTAGTATGTAAACTCTGAGCATCAACACCGAAAGCAAGGTCTCATTTCCCTCCAGTTTGTAGTATGCCAGGCTAAATTCTCTGGTGCATAGTATTTTAAAATTTTGAGCAGATTTTTGCTCCCACTAGGTGGCATACATTCTAAATGCAGGTTTAGGTGCACACCAGTATCCTTTGGGGGAGACTATGTCATTATAAGCCTAAGGGATCAGAGATGCTATATTTTTTTTCCTTGTGCTTTCCAAATAATTTGGTTCCATGCTCTCTTTTAGTTAAAACCAAAATTCAGTACTAGCACTAGATATAGAAAGTCTGCTTTTTTAATAATGTAAAAGCCAGTCTTTTATACTGCTAGTCAGCACAACTTGCAGGGTATGGGCACCTTAATTATTTGTAATAACCAAAGATGTAGCCAAAATTGTTTCCAACTCTCAATATGAAAAATGATACATGCCCATTTGGGTAGTTTTCTGTCTTTATTTTTCGCTCAGCAGTTTTGTCCTTTATTTAATTTCAGAATTCCTCACAATCCTCAGCTGTTTCTGTTAAAATATGCAGGTGTTAAAAATTATGTTTTTCAAACTTTCTTCTATCTCCTTACTTAATGTATGATTCCTCAATAAACTGCAATGCCTTCTTGTTCATTAAGTTTCTATTAGATCAAGGAGTCAATATCATAAAAACAAACAGTAGAGCATACATTTGTTTTCAAAACCTTTCTTGTCCTTGCTGTTTCTCTTAAATTACTTTACATAAATCATAGAATCATAGACATGTAATGTGTTTATCCCACTGCTATATAGTATACTTTGACACTTCACCTCTCTGCATTTGGAACACCTTGCAGCTGTATTGTTGTACACTAAAGTGAACTAAAATTGTGAGCAGCTTTCTGTGGATGCGTAAAGAGTATAAATTAAAAATGGTATTTTTTTTTTGTCTGGACACCATGAAATTTGCATTAGAGGTGATTACCCAAACACCATAATTCAGGCATAGTGTTAAGAAAAAAAAAGGGCAGAGAGAAGGCACTGTAACAGTGAGAGGGACTATCAAAGTGGTGCAGGAAAGGAACCGCCTTCTTGGGGCAGAATACTAGTGGTGAGGAAATATTTTGGATTAGTTAAGTAGATTATGGCAATAAATTTACAAATGCTGAATTGTATTTGTTTTAGGTATGGATCGTGGTCTCGCATATCAGCATAAACCAAGAGCAGTATTATGGATGACTGTAGACTCACACTGGCATAATACCAAGTAAGTGAAAGAAGAGCTACCTCTGCTGACAAGACAGTTTTCCAAAGAGAATCCGTAACTATGTAGGCACATTCATGCTATATGTTGTGCAGGACGGAACAAGGATGCATCCATGTCAGGTACAGAGAGGACAGAAAGGAGATATGCCTGAGTGTACTGAAGCATCACTGATCTTAGTGGCAACTGGAGTGATGTTAGTACTTGTAATCTGATACAGCTCAGTTTTTCAACTGTTAACAGTTAATTTGGTCAAGTAACCCTTCTAGACCTTCCCTCTGCTGTAGAGAATCTTAATGTCTTTTACTTTTTATTGTAGTAATAGCTGGATTGCAAACCTCTGAGCCAATACCCCATGAATAGTAGCATCAAATTCAGTAAGATTTCAACAAGAAGCATTTGTTTATAAATGACAAGGCAAGATTCCCAGTCTACTTCTTTCACCTTTTTCATCCCAAATTGGAGAAGGGTAATTGAAGGGAAACTTGGTTGGTAACCAAGTAGAAACTACTGTACATGAATGACTGTAATTCAGACAGAATTTACCGCTTTCTCAGAGCATTAGCATCAGCTTGACAGCTTGGAAACTTAAATTAAGATAAATATGCTGTCATTTATTTCAGTCATTATTAGATGGAGGTTAGGGAGTTAAAAGTCCTTGTTCATTCTTCTGCTAAAATTTTTTTTTTACACATGTAAGGAATATTTTCAAATAGTGACTTTGTATTGGACTGAGATGAAAACTTATGGTGGGAGAGTACAGAGCACATGGTCTTTGAAAATCTAACCACTTTAGGTCTACATTAATAATAATTTGCTATCAGTATTAAAAATCTTGGCTGTATGTTTTCTCCCCTGCTCCTTTTCCCCTCTTTAATTGCTACTTTTTCTCTTTGTACTGCATAAAATATTCAAAGGGAAATTTTGGTTCTTTACTTGGAGTGTCCAGTAACTTACTTTTCTCTAACTTGTGCTGAAATTTGTGGGACTAACCTGCAGGGTGTTTTAAGCACAGTGTTCATGGAAAAGTTCTGTTTCCTGAGTTTATTCTTTTGCTCAGTGATTTAACTTGGCTTCTCCCATGGCTTTCTCCTTCCTGTTCTTATCTTCTGAGGTACTGCTTTGGTTGGACTTAGATTGAAAAGATTAAAGCAAGTAAAATTTGCTGTTATTCTTTCTTTGGGCTATGAAGAAAGAGACCCATGCAAATCCCTCAACTGGAGCCACTGCCTAGACTTGAGTTTATACTTATGAATTCCACAAAGAGAATAATGCATTACAATTTCAATGTCTCATTTCCAAGTGCAGATGCTGATACTGCTGGAGTTAGCTTAAAGCTATCAATCATTAGAAAGCTTATTGACTGTTCAAAATAGTTCTATCAATATCTCATTTGCTGTCTGATCTAATGCACAGGCTGTGTAATGCCAATTCAATGGCTCCATCTTTCAAACGATAAGACAGAATTTCTTACAAGCATTTGTAAAAGGAGTACCTGCCTATGTTTGGCCCATTGATTTAGATGGATGTGTTCAGCCTACTTTGCTGCTAGGCTGATAGCTGTGAGGAAAAATTGCACTTACAACATATGTTTCAAGTGCGTGTAATAAGAGTATTGAAAAAAATACTTACTTTGAAATACTTCTCAAAGGTAGGCTTTTGGAACATCTAGGTTAAATGGCAAGCATTATCTTTATTGGATAGAGTCCAAACCAGTCCAAGACAAAGCCTGACATAGCTAAATGATATATTATGAAGATAGCCCAAAACAGTGATGACAGAACCCAGCTCCAGATCCTGCTCTGGCTTTGTATTTTTCTTGTTATACTGTGACAAGTCAGCAGGTACAGATGTATGGGAACTGCAGTGTATGTGTGGGCAGCTTTGCCCTTTATGGAGCTCTAAGTGTTGCAATCACCAAGGGATATGCTGTGATTTGGATATCAGGTCTGAGCAAATCCAAATGCTACCCAGTCCTCTCAAGATGACTTACCAGACTGGATATCCAGGAGCTAAGGACAACACAGGTATGCCGATTTCTGGAGCAGACAAAGCAGAAGATAGGCAGAGATGTATTTCTGTTCTTTGCAATTCAGTGACCAGCACAGCTGAGCTAATGTTTAGGGGCAGGAGGGGTTAATGGTTTGCTGCTGGTATAGGCCAGCAGCTAATTACTTTCTGTCTCCAGCACCACGGAAGCAGGGTGGAATTGCCTCTGTCTAATTTGCAGTCATTCCTGTGGAATGCTCCTGTACAGAAACATGCTGCTCCAGGCTGTGTCTTAGTGACATTGTCTAGCCCTCAGTAAAATATGCAAACTCTAGTAATGTCTTAGGGGGATAAGAAGGATTAGCTTCTGTAGGAAGTGTATAGTAACAACAAACTTCTCAATACATCCCTAAGCATCTGAAAAAGATGATGGTTGGGGTCATAAGGGAGCAGATTTTGATAGAATTGTACAAACGTTCAATATAGTTTTCTAGATACACCCAAACCCAGGGGCTGTGTGCCTTTGCATGACATTGTAAACTAATTAACTCCTCCTAAGTGCAAGTATGAAGTTGAAACCAAAAGATTTCTTACAAGATTATGGTATTTCAACATTCTGATTAGGCTGGAAGAACAGACTGGCTAGCAGGAGCTGATGTATAATATTAGCTGAATCTGCAATGAGCAGTCATGCAATTAGATGGTTTTAAATTGACTCAGTGATACACACTTTAGAGATGGCCAACATTCCTCTCTCCCCAAAGAGCAGATCATAGTATTTGATGGGAAATATTTTCCTCTAAGGTTTATATTTTTTTTTCTGGAACTTGGCTTACGTTTTTCACAATTCTAAATGTTCCCCTTATCTGGTTTTACTACTTTTTCATGTTTTCTCCTTTTAGAACTGACTATGCAAAAGCTTAGGATTTTAAGTAGCTTTTCATAGGGAATGTTAAAAAAAGCTTTAAAATACTGACACATTTATACAATTACAAAAATATTTTTTAAGAAAAATTGCATTTTTAACCCATTTGTTTTGAGTCAGAACTAGCCTTTTTTGTGGGGTGGAAGGGAAGAAAGGAAAACCATTCCACTACTGGTGGATTCAATCTCATAATAAGCTTTTGCTGTGACAGTTAATTTGGGGAAGTGAATAATAATAAATTTGAATCAGAATGTAGAATGTCAAATTTTGTGTTTGGTTGTTTGTTGAGTTTCTTTTGAGGGGCTGTTGGTGGGAGGGTTTGTGGTAGTCTCACCCTGCACCTGCTCCCTTGTTATCCTCACTTGCAATGCAGAATACTATGGCTTTCTGCTGCTACTGAGACTTGGGAATGCTAAAACGTAGCTCAGGTATGGAATATGCTGTTCTTTAGGTATTATCAATAAATATGAGACTTGGGTCTGAGGATTAAATCACAAAACTGACTGCACAACAACCCATACTCAGTGCTTTGATCAGAAATGTACAGGAATGTCAACCAGCAAATAGATATTATTAAGAACCACAGGCAACTAAGTGCCAAATCTCCTCAGGAGACCGAAACACACAGACCTGAAAAACTAACAAGTATCTCTGATGTTGCTTCATAGAGGGAATACTTAGGACTAACTCCTGAGAATTATTATGCTAATAACTGCATTAGACATGTATGAGGATTTAGAAGTAGCTGTGGTAAATGTGAATAAATGAAGTGAGTGTTTGAGGTGGTAAAAAGGTGAATATTATCACTTGTTTATACAAAATCATGACTGTGTAATGTTTTTCTTGGTTTCTTCAGGCTGATAGCACAGGGTAAAACTGTCTCAGTTAAGCTACTGTTTATTGTAGATAAGGAAGAGTAAAATATCAGTTTTTTACTTGTGTGTGTGTGTAAGTTTTAGTAAGCAGATGTGAACCTGAAAGCTGCCATGGTTAGGTTATTTCCTAGAATCCCTAAACTCTTGGTCAGTTACACTACGTGCTGTGTACAAAGCATCATAAGACTATGTTTTTTACAAGTTGTAGTCTTGTGTAGCAGAGGAATTAGGGATGTAAAAACTCAATTAATGTGACTTTTCTAGCACAATTTGAGATTTGGTATGATACTACTTTTGTTTCTCAACTGTTTAAAGGTGCTAAGTACATCAATGTGACACCATATGTAGGCATCACTGTGCATTTTGCTGAGGCTATTTAATACAGGAAGAGTTGCTCATAAGAGTTGGACATTTTCAATGTATCATTTTAAACTGTTTTTAGCTGGTGCACTGTACTGTAACAGAAAACAAAATGCCATTATTAGCAGTGAAAATTCGGGTACTGAGAATGTAGAAAATGCCACGCATTCAACTTCCAGTATGTAAATAATTGAGAATAATGGCATAACCTTTTACATAAATACCTGCAATTTCAAGCAATATAATTAAATTATTTATAGGTATATGTGTGTATTTTTGTTCATTAGTATAGTTTGCTTGTGTGAATGAATTACTGGGCAAAGCATGATAAAGCTAGTCAAAAGTCTGTGGTTCATCAGAGTCTGCAATTTATTTGAAATGACCACATAGTTATGTTAACTTGCTTGGATTGGGAAGTATTACAAAGAGCCACATCTCATAAACTGAGGCAAATTGTCTGTGGGAAATGTTAGAGGGCAACTGTATTCTGTATATGCTACATACATTTTTTGTATATTCTATATCCATACCTTTATCTATAAACATTATTGATGACAATGTGAATGCTCTTTCAAAAAAAACAAACATCATATAACTTTTTAATTGGATAGAGTAGGACATTATTAATTTGAGTGGGGAATCACTATCAGGACCTCTTAAAAGAAAAGATATTCCATCTTCATGCAAGTATAGTTATAAAACCGTGGAAGAGATTATGGAAGTGTTATCACTAGTGCTTTTATGGATGAGAAGGTGTTTTCAGGAAAACTGTGATGGAGATGTATAGGAGAGACCATTTTTCACTTGTCAATTGTGTGGTGGATGAGAGGTAATGTGTGTCACTTTCCTTTTCCTTCTGCATGGAAAAATTAGATATCATAATCATGCTTAGACCATATGAGGAGATGCTATTTTGAATGTAGGTCAGAAGAAAGAAGGAAGACTTGGCTGCTGAGTCTAAAGAAGCCAGTAGTCAGGACTACTGGACTGGGGGATGTCTCATTAAGGTAGACAAAGCAAACACAGTACAGGTGCTGACAAGGTCTACTTCACTCTATTGCATCTGGTATAAACTACTGTTACCTTTGAGCTGAGAAATGCACAGTACTCTGTTTCATAGCATTGTATGGAAAACCCTGGAAAATCCTGGTTTGACTAAGTGATGGTGACTTAGTAGCTGTTGGTACTCTCTGTACAGAAATGTATCAAAATAAATACAATAGCCAGCTTTATGAAGACAAAGTACAGCATCCAAGCCCCATTTTACAGGATGTACTGATCCTTCAAGGATTTGCCTTGCAAACTGAGCTTCTGTAGGCCTTGTAAACTTGCCATGCACATTGAAGTCAAGAGATGCTAAAAGAATGTGGAAGTATCATTGCTATTCAATATAGGAGCATTACTAGATCACTCGGTGGTTTGTGGGGTTGAATAGAGTAGCTGTTTTACCAGAGATGTGACATCCTGCAAATATATCTTTTGTTGTTAAATGCAGCAACACCCTTCAGTGGCAATAAAGTACCAAAATGTAATGTCAGGTCTAGTGGGAGATTTATCATTGCTATGAAGAGCAGTAAGCCCCCAGAACCCCTTGTTCTTTTGTGTGTATGACATATTTATGTGTATGGAGAAAAATAAAGTTCCTTTTTATCTGATTTGGTTCAGGATTTTAATGTTAAAAACTTTGTAGTTTTATAGAGTTTTGATTCTGTCACAAAGGAGAAAAACATTTTTCAAAAAGATTTGATGTAATGCCATGTTGTGGAGTTGCAGCATCAAATATATCCTGGCCAGCTTTACTGAATTACCAGTGAGTTAATGGAAGAAGGAGGAGGCCGGATGTAGTGTCCTTTGCAGTCCTGCAACATTTTGGAAGGGTTTAACCCTAACAGATGAAGTGAAGATGATAAATCACGCTGTCAGTTTTGACCAATCAAGCAGTGAAATGGCAATAAGGGGATACTGCTTTCTAGAGTAGGTGTGGATTTTTTGTGTGTGGGTTTTGGTTTTTTAAGTCCTTTATGACAAATTTTTGCAAGTAGTTGTTACTTTTGTAAGAGACTATGCCAGTTATCTTGTTTTGTATATGATGCTTTCCATCCTATAGAAAAAAGTTTCTTTGGCAGGTGTACAAGTATATGTTCTCTGAAGTAACAACTATTGTGTGAGAGTACCATAGGTTCCATAGGTTTAACAGTGAAGGAGAGTTGATACAGAGGCTTTGTCTTAAGTCTTAACTATACTTTTGTTTATTTTGAACCAACTTTGTATCTTTATGTAGATTTGCATGGGAAATCAATTACTGAACATCCTTTGGTACTTTATTTACTGCTAAACAACCATCAATTTAAGAAGGAAGTTTTGTTTGGCTTTTTTAACAAATGACCATGTGCCATTTCTTAGTTGGGTTTACCTTTCGTAATTGTGAGCATCAGACAATAATTATTAAAGCAGAATAGTTAAGGAAATGCTTTGCAAATCTTACTATAAATAGCCAAAATCTGCATGGATTCACCTCCTCTTTTTTATTTTGATATTTGGGGTATCTTGAGGAGTGAAGTTTGTAAACATGTTTGGAATGAGCATAACCCTATTTCCTAGGAGTCCTTGGAAATGCTTTGGTTGACTTTAGGAGATAGGTAGTAAGCCACTAATGAAGATCCTACCCTGACATATCCAGTATAATGAAGTGTGTTTTCTGAGACCTGGATCAGTCTTTGAGCAGTAGTTTTCTGATGGAGCTGGTTTACAGCTCCATCAGAAAACTGCTGAAGAGAAGTGATTGTTGCCTGAGAGAAGGTTACAGTTTTCTGATTTCTCTCTTGTGAATCCTAAAGTAAACTATACCTGGTTTTCCATGTTCTGTTGTATGGAGAGGCAATGATGTGGTCCTGCGTGCAGTTAAGAAATACCAATGCATTCAGGCCTTTGTGTAACATGAGGCAGAGTTTCAGCAACATTTTGTGAGCCCCAGGATGGTGGGAGTTTTGAGAGGACATGACATGGCTGGAATTACTAGATCCATAAACTGTGCAGTAAGGCAAGCAGGTGCTGTAGAACTGTTTTCTTGTAACTCTCTAGTTTACTGGAAAGGCTGTATCCTTGAGGGAATTTACAAGCACACACATGGTTTCTGGAATTGCAGGAGCTTTCATTTAGCTCTAAATGACTTATTCATGGAGGTGTTAATTTGAAAAGATGAGTTAAAAAAAAAAGAAGACCCCAGAATTCTAACAATGCATAAACAGAATATTTGACAGTATTTCTAGCTAATATCTAATGAGGTAACACATCCTTCCTGAAATTCCTGCTTCTGACTCCAATTACTGTTAATGAGAATTTTATGCCTTCTGCATTAAAAAGAATATGTTAAGGATACATTCATGCAACAACTTGTGGCTATATATTCATATTTAATACCTCAAAGGGATAAAGATAGTGTGTGTGCCTGTATGTCTGTAATCAGTATTGTTATCAATTATAAATATAACAGCTTGCTGTAAACTTTGAATCTGGATTCAACTAGGGGCTCAGACCTTCCAGCATCCCAGACTGCTTGGCCTATAGTGGTTGGTAGATAAGATCGGAGAGGAGTACTACATTTTTATTACAAATTTTAGCTATAACAGGAGCTATGTTATTCTGGACAAATGAAAAAGACATCTGCTACAGAAGCCTATCTGACTATCTACTGTACTCATATGTGTAATGTATATTTTACAGCCTTGGGTTAATGGAACCTCCTAACTGCTGATATAGGAAAATGTCTTTTATGCTCACAGTGAAATATAGACAAATCCATAGGATGTTACTGAAAGTCACGTGTGGTTGTCCAAGTCTGATCAAATAGAAAAATTAATTCTTGCCTGATCAGCTGTTAATTTAATGGGAAGGTATTGGGATTTTCTGGTTTTCATTTGGATTTTTGAAGTACATTGTAGGGAGAGGTAAAGAAGGCTACAAGAAATCTTAGATTTTTTTTTTTTTTATAGAAGTAACATGAGAACTTATTTTGGACTTTAAAACTTTTGGCATCCTTTGAGTTGGTGGTCTGCACCAGTGATTGGTTGCATCCAGCTGGCACATATAATTACCACATTGCCACCTAACAATATCCACAGACTTATTTAGCAAGAGTAGTCTCTAGGGATGACCTTGAGCTGTCAGTAAAGATGTTTCCTTTGTTCTTATATTGTTAACTTTCTGCAGGGAAAAAAGCCCCCCTCTGATGCCTGCTGGTATGATAGCTTGAGCCAAGTGGAAGTAAAATTCAGGCAATATGGTCATGTACACATTCAACTGCTTAAGTTTTTAAAAAATTAAAGCTATCTTTTTTTTTTTTGTTTAAAGTGCAAACAACAGATCTTTAAAATGTGCTACATGCTACTTTTTAACCTCTGACATACTGTACAATTTCAAATGTGGAACAATCTGTATAGTCTGAAATATTTTACTGGAAGTTGGCTTTATATCATTTGCTGGTATCATTAGACAAGCAGTTCTCTATACTCTTGAAAAATGCCAGTCATTTTTAGCACAGTGAATAATCTGCATGTTGAATTATTTACATTAATTTACAATGTGTTCTATAAAAATAAAGCTTTTAATTTTGTATGCATGCCACATTCTTACAAAATAAATAAATAGGATTTTTTTCCTCTCCTTCTTCAAATTAGATGACTTTGGCATATGGTGAAATATATCCCTGTATCTGTGGGGAATTCAGTTTTTGCCCTGAGAACTGTGCCTGTGTCTTGTACTAAATGATCAGAAGATTCTATGAAAAAGTCCTTCAAACAGGAACTGCAGCCCACCTGCGTAATACAGCCCTCTCTCATCACCTGTTTTTTTTTTTTATGCTGATAAGCCTTGAGGTTTTAGAATGTTTTAGTGGATTGTCTTGTTCTGCAGATAGCTCTTTTCATGTGACTGTGGCAAGCTGAGGTTGAATCAAAGCATTTTTCCAGGCTAAGCATAAGTGACAAAATACAATATCGTTTTCTTCTTGTCAGGTTATTCTTGAGAGTCTTGGTTGTAATTCGGTTGAAGCTTTTCCCACAAACTGGATTAGCTGCTGAAAAGAGATTTGTTGCTTTTTGGGAATGGTTGAAGGAATTTGTATTTATTAAGAGCTGGGAAGGGTGGGAAAATAATGTGGTGGAGACAGTGGTAGTGTATTGCAAGGAAGGAATGAGAGCTGGCTATTAGGAAACACGGTATTTTTCCTTCTGGAAAAATATGGTAAATTTAAGTAGTGTACGAAAGGCTGTATCCTTATGCGTAATGAAGGGTGTTGTCACATTTTAGTGAGTGATAAGCTTCAGGAAAGCAGAATTTAGGTATGTACTATTACTTGCTCGACAAGAACTACCTCAGCACATGAAGACATTATCTTTGTATTTTATAGTGGGGCTGGCTATTGTCAGAGAGTTTGGCCGAAAGACTAAAAGGTAGTGTGAAATGCCAAATAGGTTTTTAAGGAAGATATACACAAACAGAATCTTCTGTAAAAGCCAAAGATATCATCTTAGCCTTATACTTAATGACAGTTAAAGAAAGTTGTGACATACAAAGCTCTGTTCTCCTTTTCAAACTCTGAGCTCACTATCCCACACTTAATTAGATTGTATAATAACTTTTTTTTAAACTTGAAATGTAGAAACAACCAAAGCAAGTCTGTTCTGGCATTCTGACTCTGAGTGCTCATCACCTGCTGCTTCAAGGGTAAGTGAAGGAAGCACTGTGGCAGGTAATGCTGGAGCTGTTTTCCCACTAGGAAGGATTCTTTCTAATGCCCACCAGCATTAGACTTATTCAATGAAGCATCAAAGTTCATGTTGGGTTTTGTTTTTTTCAATCTCATCTAATGTAGCTGTGGATGTTCTTATGCATATAAATGTCTAAATCCTTTTTGAATCTTGCTAAACTCTTGCTCTTGATAATACCGTCAGGAAAACCACCTCTGGTTAATTATGTGCTGTGTAGAAATAGTTTCCCCCTCTTCTTTTTCGGGTTGGTTTTGTTCAACACTATTATCTATCCTTTTAGTTTTGTATTATAAATTGAGGAAAACAGAACTATGCAATTTTCTTTTTTTTATTATTTTTTAAATAATTTCAAATATTTCTGTGGGTTCTGCTTATACCCCTGTCATTTCTCAACCACATTGTCCAAAACAAATGTGGAACTCTTCTTCCACATTCTAAGTCTTTAATTTCCAAATATAAATATCTTCCCTCAACACTTATACCTTAGTCATGAACTAGACTTAGGATAAGCTGTAAGTCACTGGTCTTTCCCAACAATGTTCAGCAGTGAAACTCAATCATGTGCTCCACTGGCATTCAAAATAGAGCAAGATTTCCAGTTCTAATCTAAACATCTTCCATTACAGGTATATGATCTCTGGTGTATTTTTTGTTTGGGGTTTTTTCAGTGTATTACCATTTGGATATGCTGGAAAAAGCATTTTCCATTTTCATGGGGTTAATTTACATTAGTTTTCTGCTCCTTTCTGTTGTCATCTTTTGCTCTGGTTAGTACTATGGCTAAATCCTGTTATGCCTGTTTCAGCATTGTGTCTTCTCTGTTCAATGCAGAGGGGAAGGCATTTTTTTTATAGGTGCAAGTTCTGTTAGCTTTTAATGGGTATTAGTAGCACTTGCTATCACAGAGTGCTCTGAGCACTCTATAAATATTATCCAATCCCAGCAGCAGGTAACATTTTGCTGAAGATTGATAAAATGCGTAGACTAGAAAACTGAAATAACCGTACAACCACGGGATTACTAATATAGTTAAGATTTAGAATTAAATTCAAGTGGATACTTATCTGCTCCTTGTTTCTGTAGAAGGATGACTCCGTGAACCATAGTGCACATTCGGAGGCCTTGTGTAATCATCCCTGACATTTGTGAGGACTGAAGTAGAGATGAAGCATTTCCCAGAAGAGCAAGACCATATGGTTACGCTGACCTACTGTGAACATGCTGTGCAATCCCATAGTTCTGTGAGCATCTGAGAGCAGAACTGGTACTTCTATTTGTCTTCTTTGTCAGCAGTCCTGCTTTCCTTGCTATTATGCCGTTTAAATAATTAGGGCTGCTGGCGACTCCTGCTGAGGGAGTAAGAAGGTATGGAGGTGATGCTGATCACTTGAATGTTGCTTGATAAACTGCCAGCTCCCACTCTGTATACAGTGTGAGAGGTTATTGCTGTTTCAGAGGTGAGGTGCATTCTATGGAATCAGCAGTCTTTTCTTTTGGTGTGTATGTGTTCGCTTTAGCCTGTAGCTGGCTGAATTGAATGTGGGCCTCTCAGGATTGCCTCACGGCATTTTTGTAATTGTTTCAAATATAGCTGGAACATTACGTGGACAAGAAAATACAAGCGGTAATTGTCAGATTTAATCTCAGTAGTTGATTGAGGTCCAAATAACCATGGTGGCTGGAAAATGTTCCCTACTACTGAGTTTATCCTCTCTCTATAGAGTTTGCCATTCCTGTAGTATGCCTATGATTCTATAGTTCTTCTTAACCTGCTTCAGGCTAGACCAGCTGGGTTTATATAGCCTGAAATAAATAATAAGCTGTCACTTGAGCATTTTTTGCCAGTAGGAACAAAACCCTCCAGCTGGTGAATGGAGATGTTAAGGATATCCAATGTCTGTCCAATGCCTCATTGTCTGAACCAGCAAAGCAGTTGTGCAGCTTAGCCTGTAGTTGTTTCAGAGAGACTACTGGAGCTAGAAGTTCCTTTTGCCTTAGTACTTAGCTTAATTGGTTGATAGAAAAGATAATTCATGGGGAACTCTTCTCAATCATTTCCTCAAGTGCATGTGTGAAACAATGCCTGCAGGCACTGGGTGAGAACGTGAGGTATTGCACAATATGGCGTGGAAACAGACCAGTATTTTTACCAGCATACTTGTGTATGCCCTTTCATACTCAGTCTTTGCACACATACAATGCACTTAATAACCATTGTAAAACGGGTGATATGCATATTACTGTGCCAAACTGGAAGCTGAGCGGTGATGTTAAGTAATACTGGAGAAACCCTGCTAAGGTTCCCTCTCTGGGAAAGTCTTCAGTGTTTGTTGACCTAAGGTTATTCAGTTTCTTGAGCAAAAAATTAAGATTGTACCTATATACTCCAGTAAGCATGCTGTGATCCTTTCCCTCCTTCATGATTTTATAGATTATTCCAAGAATTACTTTTTGTGAAAGACTTATTAATTCTTCAGTGTGGAATCTGCTGGAATATTTAAGGCTGAAGATTATGTATTAGCGTAAGCTTTTTTCCTAGAGTAGTACATGAACAAGCTCATGTCCTAAATTTCAGGATTAATGCATAAAAAACACATTACACTGTTGGGCCAGCAAGTGTCTTCAGTTTGCAAAATACTGAAAATTTTGCTCTAAACTATTCCTTAATTCACTAAAAATCAGGCAAGATCAAGCTAAAAGGATTAATATCATTTGGCCAGATCAGTTTATCTTAATGGAATAAGTCCTTTTGCTGAGCCAGTGTTAGAATTACAGATGACTTCATGCAAAACAGACTGTTTCTGGTTTGGTAATTCTTTTAGCAACCATGTATGCCTTGGCCCTTCATCCTCATTTTGCTGCTATTCATTTTACTGCAAGCTTCCTGTTTATCCACTAGTCCAGCTTATTGCTGTATTTATTTTTTTCCTACTTGCACTGCAGTTTAACTGGAAACAAATCTTTGTGTTAAATGCTGATAGAGGAAAAAAAAATGTACACGGGAGATGGTTTGTAGGATGTTGGTTGTATCGTTCACAGAATCTGTCAGGATTTCTGAGTAACTGATGATACATCAGCCATCAATCCAAATCCATGTCCAGGGAGATACTTTAAAACTTTAGTGCTTAACAGAGCTTGAAATACACACCTGTCATCCATTCTACCCTGAAATTACTCATTGAGGGAAAGATAGACTTAATAATTATTTACATACTGCCTGCCAGTAATGATCATCTTGTTGATGTTTGCTGGTGCTTTGTACTAGGTGTTATGCTGATTTGATAGCACCAAGTTCAGTATTCACAGAAAAATGTAAGAACCAAAAGCCATAATTTAAGAGAAATAAATATAAAATTAGCTTTCTCTAGACCTGAAGTAAATAGATTACACATATGTTCCCTGAAAGGGGCATGATCTTTTTGTTGTTCCAGAACTCATGCATTAATATTTGCCTTTTGCAAACATGGATTCTTTTATATTAGTTTTGCTGAAACACACTGGTAGTTATGAAGGAAGCAGCAACACTTTTTTATTTATTGCTGGAAGATGAAAGAACTAGATAGAAGAGAAAGTTAAATGACAGTCTAGATCAAGTTGTGGCTCACTATCATTTGGTTTATAAATTGAGAATATTATGTTTTCTGGCTCAGGCATAAGAATTAAATTAGATTAATAATAATGTACGAGGTTTAGTAAATGTATGTTCCTCTCATCTTCAAAGCATGTAAACAATTTCAGGTAATACTGGAAGCCAAAAAACTTTCCTTATCATAAATGAAAATAAAGGTGTCTGTACAAGTGAGCATGCCACAAAGTGAGAAAATTTCAGAACCAGGCTAAGAACTGTGAAAGTCCAACTTCACATACTTGTAACTTAATACTTATTCAAGAGTCCAACTTTGTGAAGGCTCTAAACTATGTCAATATGTATGACCAGTCTTTTTGACTCTGGCAGTATTCATGGTGCTGGGTTCAAAATTGTGCTTGTGCTCAAGTGCTTTCCTAAATTAAAGCTAGAAAGACATAATTCGGTATGTTTCATATTTCAGCACGGCGTGATGCTTTGTTAATACACTAGCATTTTAGTTAGCATCTCTTTATTTAACAGCTTTTCACTGTATGAGGAAACTTTGAGTATCAAAATGGCCTTTTTTTTCATTCATAGGTGGAAACTTTTTAGATAAAGATATAAGAAGCAGAGACTATTTTTTGAGCGATATATTTGTACTTTTTTTTTTTAATGGGAATACTCAGGGGCAAAAACTATATGTACTTTATAATTGAATCTGAGAGATAACATTGCTTTGATTTGCAGAACATCAGCAATGCTGATTTTCTAGCGGTAGCATTTTTCTACATCTGCTGCTTTTCCCAGAGATGGCTCCCAGCCGAACCTCTCTACATAGTAGAGCCCACCTCCTGCCGAACATGCCATAGGTCACTCTTAGATTTTCTCATCTCTGCTCATCCTTTCCCCCATGCTCACAGCAGGGTCTCTTAAGTCAGAAAATATCATTGTCTGCAATTGTTTGCAAGTGAAAAATTCCCTTGATTCTTTTTATGTGATTTCAGTTTTGGTAATGTGGATGTTGCTGCTAAAGATGTGTACTAAAGCATGAAGGTGGATTAAAAAGTTACCCTTATAGGTCTGGGTTTTAAAGAAGAAGATATCAAAAGGCAGGCTGTTAAATTCCTCTGAGAATAAATTAAAGATGTTTCCTGAAAATTCTGGCCTTGATTATCAGTGCACTGAGAAGGTGTCTTTACCATATTTTTTTTCTTATAGGTTTCAGAATAGTGACTGTCTTACTCATCATATTGATCCACCAGACAGGTGTCAATCAAACATTTGCATAAGCATAGATCACTCCAGGTTGCTTGGTGTTTTAAAGAGAAGGCATTTTTAGCTTTTGCCTTTAAAAGAGCAGGTCAAGCTCTATCTGCATTAATGATTTTTCTCAATTCATCACTCGATTGACTCAGTAACTTGACTGTTATTAACCCAGACCATTAAATGCTTTTAACCCTTTTCCATGGAAAGAGGCTTCTCAAGTATTAACAATATCAATGAATGTATTAATTTCATGCAGTTGCCATTTGCCCTACAGCACTGGATTGCTTTAGTGATACATTTTATAAAGACAATTCAAAAGAAAAAAAGTATCTTTTTGTTTGTTTTTTTTTTTTTTGTTTTGCTG